>NC_060145.1:392036178-392359392 GCF_021461385.2 Schistocerca piceifrons
GTCCCGCGATACCACACAACGTGAAATTTTCTAAAGCGCTTCACTTCCTAGCTGCCTAAAGACCGGCCGTCCGCTTTTGCGTCTCTAACAGCACTGTCCACTTTGGTGTCTCAAGCCGAACTGCGCGCTTTCGCGTTTGCAGCCGCACCGTCTTGGTGCCCGTCCCCGTCCGCTTTTCCCGCGCGACGAACATCTTCAAAAATGGCTCTGAGCACTATGGGACTTAACATCTGCGGTCATCAGTCCCCTAGAACTACTTAAACCTAACTAACCTAAGGACATCACACACATCCATGCCCGAGGCAGGATTCGAACCTGCGACCGTAGCGGTCACGCGGTTCCAGACTGAAGCGCCTAGAAGCGCACGGCCACACCGGCCGGCCACGAACATCTTCGCTCAACTGACTAGTGCTGTTCCCTATCCTGAAGCCGTCCATCCGGTTGGCAACAGCTTATTCTACATTATTTTACATTTTAACATACTGCTTTCAAGGTAGACAAAGTAACAATAATATCCATTGTTGAATTGTTTTACATAAAACCAATACAGTTTCCTTCTTAACTTCGAATGTCACGTCCAGTAGCCTTGCACCAGTGTACTTTCTGATAAATAAATAATGAACAAAAGTAACTATTATGCACTAAACTTTATAGCAAATATTCTATTACCTACTGATTCGATAAGGTGTTATGCTGTCATCGTTCTGTGTGGAGGAAATGATGATCTGATGCTTAATTGAAAATATCGATAATTTATATTTACTATTACCTTTAAACAAATAAAGTTACAGAGTTGATATTTACATCATTTGTGATTTTAATGATGCGCTTCGCCGGCCGGAGTGGCCGAGCGGTTCTAGGCACTACAGTCTGGAACCGCGCGACTGCTACGGTCGCAGGTTCGAATCCTGCCTCGGGCATGGATGTGTGTATGTCCTTAGGTTAGTTAGGTTTAAGTAGTGCGAAGTTCTAGGGGACTGATGACCTCAGCAGTTAAGTCCCATAGTTCTCAGAGCCATTTGAACCATTTGATGCGCTTTTATATGAAATGTCGATCGTTAAAATAGACCAAAGCGTTCAGATTTTAGCATTCAGGTCTTTGTTATAAAACTTGTTAATTTCACTTTAACAGTAAATCCTAAACTATTATAGATGTGATCAATATTGAAGTTTTATTGGCATCACCATGAAAATTAGTGAAAGATGGTGGATTAAAATTACTGTGCCTTCATTCACTGAATTACTACAGAATTAAATAGTTTTCATAAATGTTAAGCGTTTAAGGCCGGTCTTAGGTCTGCCATATTTAACGGTGCTACATATCCCCGGCAGCAAACGGCTACTACTGGGTTTCCCTATGACGTAGGTTCTCGTCTGTCTCACTCGCACACTACAGCGCTTCGGCCTCATTCAGCAAGATAGATGCCTGTGAATTTCCCCATCTCATGGCGAAACTGCGCACTTTGTGGCACACGTTCCTGGACGACAGGGCTCGTTACGCAATTCCTGAAGCCTGACTCTTTCGACCATATACTTAAATGAGAGCGAACCATTCGGTAACTTGCAGTGCCTCAGAATACTCAGTGATTGCAGACGTCTTTGAGGAGCAAATCTCATTCACTAGAATCGAGAATCCGGCAGGAGTGTACCGCTACCCCGTTGTATTTCTGAGTGTGTGTCTTCCTATCGTGGAGTTCCTCAACATGGTTTATAATATACTGTATCACGCATTGAACTATTGCATGCCCGTAAGACGCCTCTGGTGTTGAAGAGGCAAGTCTACATTATCTTTGGGGGGATAATGTCGTCACAACGCGGAGCGCATCAGTCACCAAATGATTTTATAGACCCATCCTGAGTGCTGTAATGGACTGGTTATCTGAGATCGGTATGCTGAGTGTCCAGCTGCATTGAGCTCCCTAAGGATATAGACAATAACAGGGTATGCATTAATGTCGAAAATAGAAAGGATCAGGCTTGTTTTGCATGGTCAGTCCTGGCTTGTAAGAGAAATTACAAATACAGAAGTCATCCTGAGCGTCCTGGTACTTACCACTTGCCAAAGATATAATCCCAGGAAGTATAGCTTTGATGGTATCGAGTTTCCCATTAAACTCGAGGACGTGCCTAAGTTTGAGACGCAGAATGCCGGCATATCGGTTCATGTTTATGGCCTGGAGAAACGCAACTCAGATGAGCAGAAAAAGATGCCTCGATTACTCAAAATTTGCCGGTGAGCGTAAGCTGCATGTAAACATATTGCTATTCTCCGAAGAGAAAAATAAAGACGAAGATAATAATTATTATATTTGGATCAAAGACATATGTCGACTCCTATTCTTTCAATTGAGTAAACATGGGCATAAAAGACATTCTGCTTAAGGTGCCTCTATGCCTTTTAAGAGAGCATTTAACAAAACATCTAGACGAGTGTACTTCCAAGGTTCTGGTACGTGTTATTACGCCTCATAAGGGAAACAAATTCACAATGTTGAAAAATGCTCGCCATTAGAAGCCGACTTCTAGCTCCTGTGACATGTTGTGAAGGTAACCCCGAGGGCTCAGATACTACTTTTACAGTAAAACACGTACCATACGCGACTTTGTTCTAAATTGTATCGTCCAATTATTCAAGTTTTAACCGCTATAAATCTTATGTCGGGGATAATCCTGCGGTTTGGCTTCTCATATGGGTGCAGAAAGGGAATCGCTACGCTTTCAACTACCTAGTTTCAACTACTTTTCAAGGCCATCCATCCACCAACTCCCGCATATTCCAAGACATTTCCTATATACAATGATCTCTGTACATGTTTTTCGGATGGTGGAAGTGGATGTTTGGATGACCATGAAAAGTAGTTGAAACTCGGTAGTTGAAAGCGTAGCGTCCCAGTTTTCGTACCTATGTGAATAAGGTGATGCTGTTGGAAGCTAGGAGGAACAGTAGCAGCGCCGTAATTCTGTTAGTGCATCCTAGCAGTGGGTGTGCAAAGTATGGTCGTAGACTCTGAGGTACATGCTTTAGGTATCTCTATTTCAAAGCTATTAAAGAGGGTGACTGCAGGACCCTGCTTTATTCAAGAACGCAGATGTTACAACAGGCAACCTTGAGGACTAAGGATTCGCTGAGAGAAGAGAATGTTATTACTTACAACATGTTTGAGTGGGTGAAATCATGAAATGTGCGTAATGTGCACTCAGATATCTATATGAAACTGAATAAGAGTCGTCACCACTTGAACGCTTTTGATTATTATATGTTGCCTACACAATTTAAGTTTTAAGTTTCCTGGTGTGCTGAACACGAATCTGGAGTTGTCCCATAAAAAATTTTCCGTAAATATGAGAAATCATAAAAAACACTAAAAGTAAGGTTTTTTAATGGTTTTCAGCTCATAACTTGTAAAGAAAGCTACACACGTCATGTTTTGCATCACCCGAGTTTCCAGAACTCTTGAGAATAAGCATTAGATAGGGATATTGTATCACAACAACAGTCCCTTTGACTGTTCAGAGATGTCACTAAACCCGTCCAAAGATGTAAACAACCAGGCATGAGCAGCGCCTATTAGAGTTGTGTGTAGTTCAACCATGCGTAGACGGTCAATGCCGCGGATCGATGTCGTCTGCAATGTTACTTTGTGCCAGGAAGGGCTCTCAACAAGGGAAGTGTCCAGGCGTCTTGCAGTGAACCAAAGAGATGCTGTTCGGACATGGAGGAGGTACAGGGAGACATGAACTGTCGATGACATGCCTCGCTCAGGCCGCCCAAGGGGCTACTACTGCAGTGGATTATGGCTCGGGGGAACGCTGACAGCAACGCCACCATGTTGAATAATGCTTTTCGTGCAGCCACAGGACGTCGTGTTACGACTCAAACTGTGCGCAATAGGCTGCATGATACGCAACTTCACTACCGACGTCCACGGCGAGGCCCATCTTTGCAACCATGACACCATGCAGCGCAGTACAGATGGGCCCAACAACATGCCGAATGGGCCGCTCTGGATTGACATCTCCTTCTCTTCACGGATGAGTGTCGCATATGCCTTCAACCAGACAATCGTCGGAGACGTGTTTGGAGGCAACCCGGTGAGGCTGAACGCCTTAGACACACTGTCCAGCGAGTGCAGCAAGATGGAGGTTCCCTGCTGTTTTGGGGTGGCATTATGTGGCACAGACGTACGCCCCTGGTGGTCATGGAAGGCGCAGTAATGGCTGTACGATACGGGAATGCCATCCTACGACAGATAGTGCAACCATATCAGCAGTATACTGGCGAGGCATTCGTCTTCATGAGTGGCAATTCGCGCTCCCATCGTAAACATCTTGTGAATGACTTGCTTCATGATAACGGCATCACTCGACTAGGGTGGACAGCATGTTCTCCCTACATGAACTCTATCGAACATGCCTAGGATAGATTGAAAAAGGCTGTTTATGGACGATGTGACCCACCAACCACTCAGAGGGATCTACACCGAACAGCCATTGTGAAGTGGGACAGTCTGGACAAACAGTGGATAGTATGCCACGATGAATACAGGCATGCATCAATGCAAGAGGACACGCTACTGGGTATTAGAGGTACCGGTGTGTACAGTATGCAATGTGTGGTTTTCACGAGCAATAAAAAGGGCGGAAATGATGTTTATGTTGATCTCTATTCCAATTTTCTGTACAGGTTCCACATCTCTCGGAACCGAGGTGATGCAAAACTTTTTTTGATGTGTGGATTTACGCAAAAAGTGGTCCAGTAGTAAAACAAAGAGGAGGAAATTACCTACAATTTATGTCTGTAATACTCTTTTGTAATCATATGGCTTCCTTGCAAAACGGAGTTGAAATATCGGAAAAATCAGTAATTTTTGGAAAATAGAAAATATCCTTATATATATATATATATATATATATATATATATATATATATATATATATATATATATATATATGAACACTATTCAAAATTACAATAAAACAGGATAGTTTGTGTACAAATTGTATGTCTCTAAGTATTACTATGGGTCTCTTCGAGACGGGTTCCATAATTTCTTCATGGTAGTCTTCTAGTTCACGCCTAACAAATAATCATTGACTTAATTCCAAGTACTTGACAATTTATTGATTAGATATCAAAGTGTTATCTATTAAGAAACATTTTTGGATACGCAAATAAATAGTAAGTGAAGAAATAAATCTGAGATTTACTCATTTATGCATAATTATCTTCAGGTAATCCAGGGAATTGCGGGTCATCCTCTGCTTCTTCTTCAGATTCTGCTGTGAGCGTGTTACTGCGCTGTTCTCCAGTTCAGGCACATGTTGGAACAGCTGAGACCGGCTTTCTTGCATCCACAGTTGGTCTGACAGGTCTTCATGCATTTACAAGAAATAATTTTTAAAATTGCTTCTGGTGCTGATGGCTGTAGAGTTGATACTGGCTGCAGACCACACTTGGTTTTCTTACAACCCCGCTGCAAAGGAAATTTTTCATTGCCCAGCCTTTGTTGTACTTGAAAGTATACTCTCAACGAATGTTGCTGTACTGCAGCCTCGGTAGGAGGTATGGATGCCAAATGGACAATTGCTCTGTATTCATACCTAAGGTATCATTTATACCTCAATTTGTTCAAGGGCGTACTTTGTTTGCAGTCAGTTTGTGCAATGTAGTGCAAAAGGTAAGGCCAGCATTTGTAACAGCGTCAAAGTGTGCCGTAGGAAGTTTAAAAATTTAAATGGTCTCGGTCAGAGCAGGGTTTTTCTTGAGGTTCTGGAGAAACCTCATCTTTCCTACTTCAGACGAGGCTAAAGTAATGTCACATTCTCCCATGGCACGCAAAAACAATGTGTTGTCGCTGATGGATTGTTCTGATTGGCAGTCACGAGAAAAAACGAGTTGAGAAACAGCTCCTTTCCCTGGCTTCGAAAAATATGCATTTGAATGTACACCCTGACAACGACCAATCATGATGACCAGCAAATCTACGTCTTCACCCACAATAACTACAGAATTATACTGTTGTGCGAGATCCATTGCTGTGATTGCAATAAGACTATCCGTGTCCACTTGCGCCTGTTTTGTATGAATGCTTGCTGCTACAAAGTTGCCTTTCAACAATGAGATGAGACGTTTTTTGTTTCTCATATCACCTAGGAATTTTTCTTGTAGCACTATCAGAATTATAGTTTAGTCCAACATCACATCTACTGACATCTGTTTCCATGATCTCGCTCAGAGTAGTTAGTACCTTCTTGAGGATAACCATCAAAACCTAGAGGTCTATGCTTGTATTTGGACTTAATAAATTAAATATAACTTTAAAATACTGATGAAAATGATTGACCCTTGATTCACTTGACTCTGTCAGCAAATATCCCCCATCTATAACATACACACACCGTTGAAGATTTGCCTGTTCAGTTTGTGTGAATGCTTTGTATAAAGCAGACTTGGTACCTTTTCTCATACCATAGGCGTCGAAAACAGACAACCAATAAGGGGAGAGTTCGCATTTTAAGAACTCTTCAAGTTCTTCATCAGATTGTTTAGTAATTACGAGCCTTTGGTCCGATGGGTATGGTTTCATCACTTATTTTGATTGCATTTTTCACGGTAGAAAGAGGGAAAAGATTTGTCTTTCCTGTAGAATGTAAGCCGGCTGTTGTGGCCGAGCGCATCTGGGCTCTTTAGTCTGGAACCGCGCGACCGCTACGGTCGCAGGTTCGAATCCTGCCTCGGGCATGGATGTGTGTGATGTCCTTAGGTTAGTTAGTTTTAAGTAGTTCTAAGTTCTAGGGTACTGACGACCTCCGATGTTAAGTTCCATAGTGATCAGAGCCATTTGAACCATTTTTGTAGAATGTAACAGTTTCAGAATCACCACCGACAATTCTGTCAACTACAATATGTACAGTCTCGTTTGCCATGTGACAGTTGATGGTTTTGTCTCCTACAACAACAGTGGTAAGAGATAAGGTGTCTGTGATATCAGGAAAAGGATAATGTTGCGTAAACAAGTCCATCGATTTTTTCGAATCACTTGTATCGCTTTCAATCCCAGATAATCTCATTTATATATGTTGTTCTGAACTAGTGAATGATACTCCTCACATCTCCATTTTCTCACATATATTTTGGAGGGAAGTCATTCCTCATTAAAGACTGCTCAATCGTCATATCAGTCCATATTCCACACCAGAATTTGCTGGTTACTTGGTACTGTGAAGTCGCAACCAGTGAACATTTCGTATTCCTAAGCGCTCATTTTATCTTTCAAGTTGTGCATGTTTTATGGGTAAAGGTGGCAACATCTGGCCTACACAAAATGTCACTAGCGTGGAACTACGAAAGCATTCAGTAGATAACTTGAAGATGGAGGTTCCATTTCCCTGCTCTTTCAGCTTCAGTGAACAGTTTAACAAGTGTAACCGTTTCGAAGTACTGCATCCTTAGTTTGGAGGGGCGTCACGGTTAGCTGAGGCTTGCAAGTGTGCAGAAAACTTCGTTTTTTATTTTTCTACACACTCTTTTCCCTGTGCTAACAAAACTATGATCTGTCTCCATCATTTAACAATTCTGCAAGTTTTTCTTGAAAGTCTGAATTTAAATCCATTGTCTCAAAGATAATTTTCAAAAATGGTTCAAATGGCTCTGAGCACTATGGGACTTAACATCTTAGGTCATCAGTCCCCTATAACTTAGAACTACTTAAACCTAAGAAACCTAAGGACATCACACACATCCATGCCAGAGGCAGGATTCGAACCTGCGACCGTAGCAGTCCCGCGGTTCCGGACTGCAGCGCCTAGAACCGCACGGTCACCACGGCCGGCTAGATAATTTTCGCCAGGGTGACATGGGCTAACGTATATGTACCCTAATGGCTCTCGAATAGGCGTGTCCTGTCAGGATTTTCTCTGTTGATTGCATCCATTACGTAGCCCATTGTTTTCAAGAACGAAACCTTAATATTCTAATCATGACGTTATCAAAATCGGTATCTCCTAGTTGGCAAGCTACTATAAATCTTGCCTGGTTGATTCATCAATTTTCTTTGTTCTATCGAACTGAGTGAAGCTGTACATACTATACTGTGATCAGATGGTGGAGCATTTATAAGTGGCAGACAAACAACGTAGGTTGTGTCAAAAAGGAGACCACTTGTGATTTGCTCCATGAACCACTCCAGCCTGGAATCCTGGGAACATCTTTCTATTTTCCATACAGCCGAATTAGGTCTGCCAAAGAGAGTGTGATGATATCACATGAAACAAATAGCTTTTTGATAACCTCGTTGTTGATATTCTTACGCGAAGAGAACCCACATTCTCTAAGCATTTTCAGGAAACAGCTCCCATCTCACTAACTGGTGAGCTGGTAATTGATGGAAAGCTGCTGAGTCTATTTGTAGTGGTTGCTTGATGATTGCTAACATTTCAAGACGAACAGCTTTGGGATAAGAGGCGCAAAATCCCATGGATGACATATCAATCAGTTTTCGTAACCCATACTTCTTATAGAAAAAACTCGAAAGCCCAATTTGTAAGGGGGAAGGAAAGAAATTGGCATGACAGAGCTAATTACATTGTGTGAAATGGATAAAACTTTTTTCTACCCTTGTTGCCGTTCCCTCTCTCCTTCTTCGGTATAAGTCTTCCTAAGAAAACTTTGAGAGCAATCAGAACAGGACTTTCATTTTCGTGGAAGTGAGAATCTGCAGGAGGATAGTCATTTATGGAGTACGGTACTGACCATATCTCTTGAAGAATTATATCAACCGCTATCTCAACTAATCGAATATGTTCTTCCCGTATTTTTCGTAGTACTAAGCATCTGTTAAAATACTATGTACAGCATTTTTGAAACAAACGATTGTATTCTGATTTATCTTCGATCTTCCCTATATCTCTCCAAAAAAGAGGAAAAAGTTGTATTACAGTTGTTCTTTGAGGAATGTACTTGGCCTTTATCTGAGTTACTTGATCGAATGAAAAGTGACATTCCTTATCACTGCTTTCTATAAAAGTGAAACTGTCATTCATAGCGCTCTGAACATCTTCAGCATGAGGGCCAACTGTTGTTTTCATCAACTTTGAGCCTGCTAATATACAATTCCCTTAAACATTTATCATGATATTGACAAGCAGCAACCACCATGTCGGTTATCGGTTGGAGCCTGTTGACAGCTGCTGCACCCAAATCATCTCGATGTAGTTCAGCCTGTTTCATGACTTATCTTTCATCTCTATTTTTGTCACGTGATGTACCAAATTACGTTTATGAGGAGGCAGTCGTTGTGTGACCTTGCGTAACCTTCAGGAATACCCGTTGCACACGCAAAACAACCGTTCTACACACAAAAGTATGTGTTTTGAAACAAAAGTACTCAGAAGATGATTTTTATTTTCCTGAAGATGTGCTAGGTTCAGCAGTTTTCTTCAGGTGATCAGCCATCATTCTTTCATATATATCGTTTCTGACCGGAAATATGTACTCTAACAGATGTTATACCTGCCGAAACAGCTTCCCTCCCTTCATTTCTTTTTTACTAACATCAAGCGACGTTTCTATTTCTGTTTCCTTGACCACTTTCACCCTGTCAAGTCTTCTGCACAAATAAAACACTTATCACTGGAAGTTGCGACTGAGGTGTTGCACCGCATGTCGGCGAAAACAGAAACGAAATTAACTTCATGACGTTGCAGAGAGAAAGAGAGAGAGAGAGAGAGAGAGAGAGAGAGAGAGAGAGAGAGAGAGAGAGAAATGACATGATCGTGGCAGTGAGCGTAAATAAACTAGGGAACAGAACCTCCCCACACAAACAAGGGCTTCTGCCAGGTAAACGTTGAGCTCCAGTTTAGTTAGAAGGAGAGAGTGGGGCGCAGGCACATGTAGAGCGAGAGAGAGAGAGAGAAAGAGAGAGAGAGAAAGAGAGAGAGAGAGAGAGAGAGAGAGACTGTGGGGGTGCGGAGTTGACGTCATTGTCACAAAGGACGAAAAGGAGTGCTTATTCTTTGATTAGCCAGTTAAACACCTTGAAAGGCAAGGAACTGTAGATGTAATAATTCGCCTGAATGGAAAATTGGAATTTATTTATTTTTTGCTGTTTTCCAAAAATTACTACTTTTGACCCTTATTTTAACACTCTTTTGCGTGGAAACCATAGGACAAACAAAAAAAGTTACCGACTTACATTGTAGGTAATTTCCACCTGTTTATTTTACTATTGGGCCACTTTTTGTGTAACTAGCTCGCTTTGCAAATTATAATCTGAAAATCAGTTCAAAAAACGGTACTTTTTGTGGTTCTTTGATTATTTCTCATACTTGAGGGTAAAATTTTTGTCGCACAGCCTCTGATTCATGTTCAGCACGCAAAAAACCATAACAAAATCCCTAAAAAAAATTACACCAAAATTTTGCACTTCAAGCCCTTTTTTGCACAATTTTCCTAGACTATCATAAACAGCGACAATTGGTGGTACTGCAACTAAATAAACTTCGTTAGATAAAAGCCAGCAGCAACAAGAGATCTAGGCTCATGTGGTGTAGGAGGCGGGTTAGAGGCCATTTTAATGAAAGGAGCGCTGCAACAAAGGAATTATATACAGTTAGCGAAAGCGTTAAGGCTCATTTGTAATAAAGAATAAACAGCAATGCGCCTCTGAAAGAAAAGAGGGAAATATTAGTGACGCTCATTGACGGAACAGCGTAGAACGTTGGTTCTGGAATCGTCGCAGGGCAGCGCGGCGTAGCCGTGTGATCTCAGGCGCCTTGTCACGGTCCGTGCGGCTCCCCCTGTCGGAGGTTCGAGTCCTCCCTCGGGCATTGTTGTGTTGTCCATAGCGTAAGTCAGATTTAGTCGTATGTAGTAGGACCGATGACGTCAGCAGTTTGGTCCCATAAGACCTTACCAACTCGTCGTGAGATGTTGTGTCAGCTACTGTTGGAGTCAGCACTGACAAACAAGAAAGTAGAGAAGTTGCGATGGCTGGTGGCAAGAATCCAAAGTGATCTGTACATATCACATGCTGCTTAATATTACACTTTGTTTCTAAAAAGAAGAGAACCATGACTTACTTTGATTCCTATGCTTCCTGTGCCTCCTACATACGAGTAATTTACTCCCTATTACTACTGGAAGAACGCAGGTTAAGTAACATCTTCCCATTACTCATTACTGATGCTCTCGAAGTCTGCGACCGAAGTTGAGCCGAAGAGCGATGGGCGGCTGGTTAAATCAGCTTTCACAGAGGGCGCTGTCTTCCTGGAGGTGTGGCGCTGACTTGCCCCCTCTGATTTTCACCTTGTCCGCTCTGTATCGAACAACCTTCATGGAACTTGCTGGAGGAAAATGCGCTCCGAACGTGGCTCGGCGAGTTCTTCGCCTCAAAGCCACGTCATCTATGCTGTCGCGCAATCTGAAAGTTAGCCCATCTTTGGCAGACTGTTGTAAATAGTGAAGGAAAATATGTTATTGTTGACTAAAGTCTCTGTTATGTGTAGCTGTTGTATTTACTAAACTTATGGAAAAATCATCCCAACAAAAAGGTGCAACATGTTCTAAATTCTCAGAAAAATATATGAAGATGGTATCAGTTCTTTTGCAACTGAAGTAAAACATCTATCTGGCCCTAATCAAAATTTCCACTTCACTCGCATCATGAAAACGTTGTTGCAGATTTCTCGATACCATCAGATTTCTCTGATACCATCTTCATATGGCTTTCTTCTTCTGTGATGGATGCGTATGCATTGCCCGAACTCTTAAGGGACTCGGTAAGAATGTCTGCCGCGAGTAATGAGTGTAATGGGCAGGGGCACTGCGAATGTAGTTTCTGGACATTAAGCTGGGAATGTGGGTCTCTCGGGGAGCGTGCAAGGGATAAACCCCTTCTGATCCCTCGGTGGCTCCGATGGATAGAGCTTCTGCCATGTAAGTAGGAGATCCCAGGTTCGAGTCCCGGTCGGGGCGCACATTTTCAACTTTCCCCGTTGATGCATATCAACGGCTGTAAACAGCTAAGGGTCTTGATTTAATTATCATTTCATTCTCAGAAAAATGGTGTAAGCTATAGGGAACGATGGTTAATTTAAGGTATGTACGTAAACGGAGAATGAAGAATAAGAATAGAAGATCAAGAAAAAATTGTAAGACAGGGATGGTCTCTTGCTCCTACTGTTCAGTTCGTACATCGAAGAAGCATTGATGGCAATAAAAAAGGATTCAAATTCTTTACTTTCCTTATCAGGCAGTGTACACATGAGGGGTACGGTCTTTGGCCAGATATGAAGAGAACAAATCTTTTCGGGAACTATTGGTTTCCTTCTACTCTGCTCCTTCACACTTGCCAGAAGTCAACGTAACCTCTTGCCAGCAAATGTATTTCTCTAAGTACGATGTCATTTTTTTAGTACACGTCTCCGTACAGAATCTGTACCGTCCAGTACCTATGCAGTTATTACCCCACACTTCTTCTGTTTCCTTTTCGTAGCCACTAAATGGGCCGTCTACTTCGAACCTGCAGGTCTGTGGCCGTCACGATCTTAGACACTTCAAGAGCACATCCGTTTCCTGCAGTCCGTCAACGCTAAGTGCTGCGATTCGTCCGCCTCACAGCTTTGTCGCTGAATGTACACAGCTAACAGTGCGTTATGTCAGCGCCGTCGCATGTTCAGTGTTTCCATGTGTGTTCACGTATGGTTTCAGCCTTCCATGGAACGGTGCACTGACGTGTGGTGCATTGGCATGTGTTTAGTAGTGAGGGAAATCCAGGAGTAAGGGACCACACATAGTGCTACCCAGGTAGGTGGGCGCAAAGGGCGAAAAGACATTCATTTTTGTTACATCTACGACGGCAACCTATAAGCGCATTTTATTTACGAGAAATTTCGTACCGGGCAGTGGCCTAAAACTGCCTTATCCAAGGTACTGATGATTTTTTACTGATCTGACAAACAGTGAAAGAAACGGGAATAATATAAATTTTGCACAGGTTCGTAAAACGACAGCAAAACCGTGTGGCTTTTCTTAATAGACTGTATTTCGTATTAACACTGTATTAATATCAGCAGACTCTAGTTGTAAGCACGCGTTTTAAGTCTCCAGGAAATAAAAATAAATGAAAACGTAAATTACGGAATTTGAGGATTATGGTAAAATCGTAGTGTGTGGAACTGTACTTCGATACAACAGACGAGAGAATCCGACGGCTAGAAAAATACAGAGTGCTCTCTCTGAAAAATTCAATTCATCTGGCTCAGAGAACGCCGTTCTTCGTGTTCTCCAGTCAGAAAGTATAATGATGGAAACTCTTTTTTAATGGAATGCAGAGACATTGCAGCAGTAAGACGGAAGTTTTCTTTAAGATGCACTTAATGCAGTATACTTCGACAAAACTTGGCTTTCATAATAACACATGCAAAAATATATTTAGGTCGACTCCAACAGAAATAGTGCCCTGAAAGTACATGTTGCTTTTGTATAGCTTATATCGGCGACCTGTTTTGATGGGTGCCGTGTCGAAAGGTCAATAAGAGCTGCAAATAAATTTTCGGGAAGTAGCGAATATTCTCGGTCCTGTCAAGTCCCACTGAAGTACTCTGCCACTGCCGGGTACGGAATTTCTCGTAAATAAAATGCGCTTATAGGTTGCCGTCGTAGATGTAACAAAAATGAATTTCATAGTTTTCGCAATAACGTTTTCGCTGGAAACTTCTACAAGGTCTAACAGAACGCAAATTCATCAGTGACAACATTTATCGTTACATAGGTGTAACAGTTTCAGAACTCTATATATTTTATTTTTCATCTCGGAATAATTTTATTTTTTCACGATAAAATGCACTGAATACCCAAAGAAACTAGTATAGGTATGATTGTTCAAATACGGAGATATGTAAATAGGCAGAATAGGGTGCTGCGGTCGGCAACGCCTATGTAAGACATCAAGAGTCTGACACAGTTGTTAGATCGGTTACTGCTGTAACATTGGCAGGTTATCAAGATTTAATAGACTGACAGAAGTGCAAAACCTTCGCTAACTGCTGCAGATTTCAATGCTGGGCCATCAACAAGTGTCAGCCTGCGAACCATTCAACGAAATATCACCTATATGGGTTTTTGCAGCCGAAGACCCACTCGTGTATCCTTGATGACTGCTCGACGCAAAGCTTTAAACCCCACATAGGGCCGTCAACAGCGACATTGGACTGTTGACGACAGGAAATATGTTGCCTGGTGTCTCGTTTCAAATTGTATCTAGCGGCTGGACGTGAATCCACGGACCCCGTATGTCAGAAGTCACTGTTCAAGCTGGTGGAGGCTCCGTAATGGTGTGGGGTGTCTGCCGTTGGAGTGATATGAGACCCCTGATACGTCTAGATACGACTCTGACACGTGACCTGTACGTAATGATCCTATCTGATCATGTCCATTGTGCATTCCGACGCACTAGGGAAATCCCAGCAGGGCAATGCGACACCGCACATGTCCAGAATTGCTACAGAGAGGCTCCAGCAACACTCTTCTTGAGTTTAAACACTTCAGCTGGCCACCAAACTCCCAGAACCGCGCTGCTGGTACGGTCGCAGGTTCGAATCCTGAATCGGGCTGGATGTGTGTGATGCCCTTAGGTTAGTTAGGTTTAAGTAGTTCTAAGTCTAGGGGACTGATGACCTCAGATATTAAGTCCCATAGTGCTTAGAGCCATTTGAACCATTTTTGAACCAACCTCCCCTGACATCAACATTATTGAGCATATCTGGGATGCCTTACAACGTGCTGTTCTGAAGAGATCTTCACCGCCTTCTACTCTTTCGGATTTATAGACAACCCTGCAGGATTCATGGTGTCAGTTCCCTCCAGCACTACTGCAGGCATTATTCGAGTCCATGCCATGTTGTGTTGCGGCACTTTGCGTGGTCGCGGCGCCCTACACGATATTAGGCAGGTATGCCACTTTCTTTGGATCTTCAGTGTGTGTATCAAATGCGTTTATAAAGCTTGAGAATGTTCATGTATTATTTCGAGTCGAAATATGTCAGTGGTTTTGTTTTTTACACGGATTGCAGTAAAAAAATATTTTATTCAAAAATGTTTTTTGACGTTTGTTTCAACTTATTTATTTATTTCGTAGCAGCTGGAAGCAATTTTCTTTTGGGAAGTACTCCATAATATTCTACACTGGAAATTGAGATAGCTAATATTTTTTTCGTAATTTTTACTAACATTTGAAATCAGAATGAGATTTTCACTCTGCAGCGGAATGTGCGCTGATATGAATCATCCTGGCAGATTAAAACTGTGTGCCGGACTGAGACTCGAACTCGGGACGTTTGCCTTTCGCGGGCAAATGCTCTATCAACTGAGCTACCCAAGCACAACTCACGCCCCGTCCTCAATGCTTTACTTTTACCAGTACCAGTACTTAACAGAAGCTCTCCTGCGAACCTTGCAGAACTAGCGCTCCTGAAATTATCGCTCTCTGGCAATGCGATAGGACAGTGAGATGACGTTGAGGTGCCTGTATTCGTGATGACCGCTACAGGAGGAATTCTACTGGCATTTTCCTGTTAGCAGCTGTGAGGTCTGAAACTATTCCCCTCTGCCCCCTGGACAGCAGTTTTGCGGAGAAACAATATACACCGAACAGCCAAAACATTATGACCACTGCTCACCGCGACTTTGGATGCCGCCTCGTGGCGTTGAGGGCACGTGACGCGGGAAGGAAAGTATGTAAGCGGAGCAGAGACGGAATGGTTCAAATGGTTCAAATGGCTCTGAGCACTATGGGACTGCTGTGGTCATCAGTCCCCTAGAACTTAGAACTACTTAAACCTAACTAACCTAAGGACATCACACACATCCACGCCCGAGGCAGGATTCGAACCTGCGACTGGAGTGGTCACGCGGTTCCAGACTGAAACGCCTAGACCGCACGACCACACCGGCCGGCGCAGAGACGGATGGGGATCCCCCTAGCGAAGATGTAGACTGTAAAAGTGGATATCCATTTAGATAAGCGACTTTCACAAAAGGGCGATTATTACAACGCAGAGCCTGCGAACGAGTATCTCGAAAACGGCGAAACTGATCGAATGTTCACGTGCTACTGTCGTGAACATCTACGGAAAGTGGTAGAAGGATAGTGAATCTGGCACTAGGCGCTGGTTGTTAGGCGTCCGGGGATCTTCACAGAAAGTGGAGTTCGGAGGCTTTTCTGCTCCGTAGAGTAAGACAGATGTTGATCAATGGTATCTCCGACGAAAGAGCACAATGCTGGGGCATGTAGAAGTGTACAAACTCCCCACCACACGACCTCTACTTGTTCCCATATTTCCCGGCAGAGGTTCGAGTCCTCTCTCTGGTACGGGTGTGTGTGTTTGTCCTTAGCATAATTTTGGTTAAGTAATGTGTAAGTTTAGGGACTGATGATGTAAGCAGTTAAGTCCCGTAAGATTTCACACACATTTTTTGTTCCCATATTGACCCAACAATATCGACAATTACGACTGCAGTGGGCACGGAAACATCGAGATTCGACCGCGGGTCATTGGAAACGTGTCGCCTCCTCGGGTGAATCACATTTTTGCTACAATAGCTCGATGGTCGAATACTCAAATGCCATTGACAGGCGAACGACAGCTCCAAACATGCACCACTCCGCGGACGCTGGATGGTGAGAGTAATATTATGCTGTGGGAGGCATTCTCCTGTGCTTGCATGGGACCTGTGGTAGTAATGGAAGACATCGTTTCAGCCATTCATGCTTGATGACTGCCCTGACGGCGACGTCATCTTTCAGCAGTATGATTGCCTCTGTCTCGAAGCCAGAATTGTGGTATCGATAGCTACGATCCCACTGCTTAGGTTGGCACTACGAGAGACACCGACGACAGCGCCCTCTAGCCGGCGCTGGAGAGGTCTACGAGTATCGCTACAGATTCTGTCCATTTGATCAGGTGCAACCAGCCAGGACACTTCGCTTCAGCATCGCACCTACGGACAAAGTTATGTATTCTTCTTGCTAAAGTAAAAATAATTTGACAAGCAGTACCGAAGTAATTATCCTTTTCCTGTCCTTACCCACACCCCGCCTCCCAGGCGGGATACAAACAGAATCGTGCTACAGTAGTTTGAAGAGCATGGTAGTGAAACCACGTTGATGTCTTGGCTACCAGATTCACCTGACGTGATTTGGACGAAATCCTTCTGGATGGCTGTCGGGTCCTATCGCCACGCACACAACTCCGGGGCCCGTTATTTACGGGAATGACATTACTTTTGTGTAGACGTTTGATGCCACACACCTCCACAAACCTGCCAACAAATTGTGGAATCGGTGGTACGCAGAATCGGTGTTGCGTTCCACTGATGGACCAACACGCTATTAAGCAGGTGGTCGTAATGTTTTGGCTCGTCGGTGTACGTTTCTGCCAAACGTGGGTGATGTTTATGAGGGTAATGAAAGAGCGACGCCGTTAACGCCAGCGCGGTGCTGGGTAACCGCGGGCGATGCCCCCGTGTCCTTGGCAGCGTCAGTGGGTAAGTGGCACGATGTCCTCCGCGACCCCAGAAACGCACTTTTCCCGGCCGCCTCTGCCGCGTGTTACCCAACTGGCCGTCGCGCTCCGTAACCATCGCCTCCACTTCCCACTCAGCGACCAGCTCTCTCCCTTCCGCAACTCGCCTGTGCTGAGTGGGCTTGCCGACTGTTCCCGACCCTTTTGTAGGTGCAGCAGGCCAAGCTGTTTTGCACAGTGGTTTTTGCGACCAGAGCTTAACACACTGCTGATTTACGCCAGTTGACCATCAGCAACGCATTTTTTGGCAAAGTCACGCAGTGCCATCACAAGCAGCCCACGTTCCCGTATACTATCGTGCGACCAAGCTACCCGATTTCTATGCACTATGACTTGTTGTTGTAGTCGTCTTCAGTCCAGAGACTGGTTTGATGCAGCTCTCCATGCTACTCTATCCTGTGCAAGCTTCTTCATCTCCCAGTACCTACTGCAACCTGCATACTTCTGAATCTGTTTAGTGTATTCATCTCTTGGTCTCCCTCTACGATTTTTACCCTCCTCGCTGCCCTCCAATACCGAATTGGTGATCCCTTGATGCCTCAGAATATTCCCTGCTAACCGATCCCTTCTTCTAGTCAAGTTGTGCCACAAACTCCCCATTAGTTACGTGATCTACCCATCTAATCTTCAACATTCTTCTGTAGTACCATATTTCGAAAGCTTCTACTCTCTTTTTGTCTAAACTCTTAATCGTCCACGTTTCAATTCCATACATGGCTGCACTCCATACAAATACTTTCAGAAACGACTTCCTGACACTTAAATCTATACTCGATGTTAACAAATTTCTCTTCTTCAGAAACGCTTTTCTTGCCATTGCCAGTCTACATTTTATACCCTCTCTACTTCGACCATCATCAGTTATTTTGCTCCCCAAATAGCAAAACTCATTTACTATTTTAAGCGTCTCATTTCCTAATCTAATTCCCGCAGCATCACACGATTTAATTCGACTACATTCCATTATCTTCGTTTTGCTTTTGTTGATGTTCATCTTTTATCCTCCTTTTAAGACACTGTCCATTCCGTTCAACTGCTCTTCCAGGTCCTTTGCCGTCTCTGACAGAATTACAATGTCATCGACGAACTTCGAAGTTTTTATTTCTTCTCCATGGATTTAATTCCTACTCCGAATTTTCCTTTTGTTTCCTTTACTGCATGCTCAATATACATATTGAATAACATTGGGGATAGGCTACAACCCTGTCTCACTCCCTTCCCAACCACTGCTTTCTTTTCATGCCCCTTGACTCTTATAACTGCCTTCTGGTTTCTGTACAAACTGTAAATAACCTTTCCCTCCATTTATTTTACCCTTGCTACCTTCAGAATTTTAAAGAGAGTATTCCAGTCAACAAAGCTTTCTCTAAGTCTACAAATTCTAGAATCGTAGGTGTGCCTTTTCTTAATCTAGCTACTAAGATAAGTCGTAGGGTCAGTATTGCCTCACGTGTCCCAACATTCCTACAGAATCCAAACTGATCTTCCCCAAGGTCGGCTTCTATCAGTTTTTCCATTCGTCTGTAAAGAATTCGTGTTAGTATTTTGCAGCCTTGGCTTATTAAACTGATAGTTCGGTAATTTTCACATCTGTCAACACCTGCTTTCCTTGGGATTGTAGTTATTATATTCTTCTTGAAGTCTGAAGGTATTTCGCCTGTCTCATACATCTTGCTCACTAGATGGTAGAGTTTTGTTAAGCCTGGTTTTCCCAAGGCTGTCAGTAGTTCTAATGGAATATTCGTTACTCCCGGGGCCTTGTTTCGACTTAGGGCTCTCAGTGCTCTGTCAAACTCTTCACGCAGTATCATATCTCCCACTTCATCTTCATTTACATCCTCTTCCATTTCCACTACGACTTATGGAAACAATTACAACGAAAAAACGGTGCCTGTTAATAACCAAACTTTTCGCGACGAATTTCGAGGTTTGAACGATAAATGTGTAGATTTTGTTGCAAATACGCCAAATCGTGAGGATTACAAGACAGCATTATGCGACCCAGAACTCTAGTGCTAGTTCGGAGGCCGAACTGCGTGCAAACATCTTAAAATTGATTGACGATACTAGCTTTTTGAAAAACGACGTTGCGTCTTTTCCTGAGAAAAGGGTCCTGGTGTTCGGTTGTGAAGAAGCAGAGAAAAAAAACCTGTGTGGAAATGAAATTGTTCTTACAGATGAAACATTTGACAGATGTTCGAAAAAAACATACTATTGTACGCATTAACGGTCGACAAGCAAAGCACAGAATGGGAGACTAATGTTAAAAGAAGTTACAAGAATATACAACATCTGTGTGATTTAAGAACATGTTTAAAATCTCTGGTTTCCTTGAGCGAGAAATTAAAACTCATAAAATAAGACAAAAAGTGTAACCACTTGCCACAGTCGTGTTGTAGAAAGAAAAAAACGGTAAAACTACAAAAATTATAAAAATAGGGAGGTTATACTAAAAAAAAAAATAAAAAATTAAATGCCTATGTATTACGTGCATAGCTAGTCCTATGGCTGGCTAAACGTCCGGCAGAGCCTCCCCCACTGTTCTGGCTTCCTGTGACGGCAGAAACCCCGCGGCTAAAGTATCTGTGGTTGGAAACACAGCCTTGACGTCATTTATCGCAAAGCCCACGGTCAGAAAACACATGACACCCTCCATCTCTACCTACAACTAGTGCAAAACAGCCCCTTGCAACACTCAAATGACTAGAGGTCTGCCAGGCGTTAAAATTGTAGCACCAGGATAACAAAAACGAATGTTTAAATGGTTCAAATGGCTCTGAGCACTATGGGACTTAACTTCGGAGGTCATCAGTCCCCTAGAACTTAGAACTACTTAAACCTAACTAACCTAAGGACATCACACACATCCATGCCCGAGGCAGGAGTCGAACCTGCGACCGTAGCGGTCGCGCGGATCCAGACTGTAGCGCCTAGAACCGCTCGGCCACCCCGGCCGGCAACGAATGTTTATTTGTCCTGCTTATACAGGATGGTGAGAAGAACACCAGATTACATTCGTAGGTTATTTGTGGGTATACACTACACGGAATTTAGTAAACAGAACTACCACCTCCGGCAATAACAGTGACTCTAACCTAACTGGACATGGAGTCGAACAGAGCAGCAATGTGAGGTACGGGTGCGTCTTTCCTGGCTGCTTTGACTCTACACCAGATTTCATAAAATCAGAATGAGTGGCGTGTTGTCTATAAGCAGCCCACGACCAGACGTTTTCAGTGGGTAAACGCTATAACATCTTTTGTGTTGAGGTTGTTTACGACAGCACAGGCAACATGCGATCTAGTACACTGATGAGTCAAAAAATTGTGTCGACAATCCGTTGCGAGAGCGAACCTTTCTTGGTGCCGTTGCGAGAGTGCGACGTGATAAGAAAAGTACGAGGGCATGATGAAAAGTAATGCCTCAGAATTTATGTGAAAGTCCTTAAAGCTTTTTAAATAATACAAACGTTATTAACATCCCATATCTTTATTCATCGTGTCTAGATATTTATTTCTCAACATAGTTACCTTGGTGACATTTCTCCTAACGAGAGACATTTTGTTGATAGCGTCACTGTAGACTATTTAACTTCGTTGACGGAGCCACTACCTCACCTATGCTTGCACTGTTTCATCACTATCAGCGTGAAGTCCTTGGAGGTCTTCTTTGAGTTTTTCGGCCGGCCGGAGTGGCCGTGCGGTTCTAGGCGCTGCAGTCTGGAACCGAGCGACCGCTACGGTCGCAGGTTTGAATCCTGCCTCGGGCATGGATATGTGTGATGTCTTTAGGTCAGTTAGGTTTAATTAGTTCTAAGTTCTAGGCGACTCATGACCTCAGAAGTTAAGTCGCATAGTGCGCAGAGCCATTTGAACCATTTGAGTTTTGCAAACAGATGAAAAACGGATGGGGATAAGTCGGGACTGTTTGGAGGATGATCGATGGCAACCAACCCAAGGTGGAGGCCTGTTGGAGATGCATCGCTCGTGTGTGGTGTGGCATTGTCATGCTGAAGTAGAGGGTGCTCCATATCTGGGCGATCTCTTCGGATTCGAATCTCGATTACAGCACCCTGTTTCTCACGCACTGACATAGTTACGTTACACATCGCCATGTTACATGCTAGAGTTCGGAGCGACTGAGGGCTGCAAATATGTTGACCTGAAGAATAAAGATCTCGAATGTTCATCTAAATCTCCATCTACATGGATACTCTGCAAATCACATTTAAGTGCCTGGCAGAGGGCTCATCGAAACACCCTTTCTATTCTCTGTTATTCCAATCCCGTATAGCGCGAGGAAATGACGAACACCTGTATCTTTCCGTACGAGCGCTATTTTCCCTTAATTTATCATGGTGATCGTTTCACCCCATGTAGGTCGGTGTCAACAAAATATTTTCGCATTCGGAGGAAAAAGTTGGTGATTGGAATTTCGTGAGAAGATTCCGCCGCAACGAAAAACACCTTTGTTTTAATGATGTCCATCACAAATCTTATATAATTTCAGTGGCGCTGTCTCCCCTATTTCGCGATAATAAAAATTGTGCTGCCCTTCTTTGAACTTTTTCGATGTACTCCGTCAATCCTATCTGGTAACGAGCCCACACTGCGCAAGAGGGACAAACGTAGTGTAGGCAGTCTCCATTTTCTAAGTGTCCTGGGAATAAAACGCAGTATTTGGTTAGCCTTCTCCACAATATTTTCTATGCGTTCCTTCCAATTTAAGTTGTTCGTAATTGTAATACCTAGGTGTTTAGTTGTGTTTACGGCCTTTAGAGTTGACTGATTTATTGCGTAACCGAAGTTTAGCGGATTCCTTTTAGCACTTATGTGGATAACCTCACACTTTTCGCACCATACAGGTATCTTTTCTAAATCGTTTTGCAGTTTGTTTTGATCTGATTAATTTATTAGTCGATAAACGACAGCGTCATCTGCAAACAACCTGAAACAGCTGCTCAGATAGTCTCCCAGATAGTTTACATAGATAAGGAATAGCAAAAGGCCTGTAACACTACCTTAGGATACACAAGAAATCACTTCTATTTTACACGATGACTTTCCGTCAATTGTTAGAAACTGTGACCTCTGTGACAGGAAATCACCAATCCAGTCACATAACCGTAACGATATTCCATAAGCACGCAATTTCACTACAAGCCGCTTGGGTGGTACAGTGTCAAACGCCTTCCGGAAATCCAGAAATAATCTGAAATCCCTTGTCAATAGCATTCAACACTTCATGCGAATAAAGAGACAGTTGTGTTTCACAAGAACGATGTTTTCTAAATACATGTTGACTGTGTGTCAATAGACTGTTTTCTTCGAGGTAATTCATAATGTTCGAACACAATATATGTTCCGAAATCCAGATGCATAAGGCGTTAATGATATGGGCCTGTAATTTAGTGGATTCCTGAATATTTGTGTGACCTGTGCAACTTTCCAGTGTTTGGATACAGATCTTTCGTCGAGCGAACGGTTGTATATGATTGTTAAGTAAGAGCTATTGCATCAGCATACTCTGAAAGGAACCTAATTGGTATACAGTCTGGACCTTAAGACTTGCTTTTATTAAGTGATTTAAGTTGCTTCACTAATCCGAGGATATGTTAATAAAGTTTGTTTTATTTAACGATCTTTAAGAGTTTTCACATTAAAAAGTCAGAACATTACTTTTCAGCACCCCCCCCCGTATTCAGGGTGTCGCACGTAACTTTGTTTCCGAAATGGAACGAAGTTTTTAAAAAATCAATTTGCCAGGACATTATGTGGACAGGTCTCACATTATTCACAATGCACAGGAATGCACAATCCCTACAAGGAAAGGAGCATCACTTTCAACAGAAAGCTACGTTTTTTTAAAATCTCACCTGTATGTTTTTCCACTGAAATGAGACCTGGAGGTGTAATTACTATGAAACACTTGGTTTTCCTGCTCTAAACCTTGTACTTTTCTAGAAATCTTAGACTTCAATAATGGAAACATTGCTACGGGTTCTGCCGTAATGCGGGTTGCCTGCATTGTCGTGAAGCCTTGTGTAGGCAATCGCTGTTCTGCGCACTAAAGCCGAAACTGTGGCGCCGTTTTCATCCTTTAAAGTCAATGTAAGTCACAAGGTTTAAAATAGTGAAAACAAAACTGCCGTCACTAAATGTACCTCCAGTTTTCATTTCCGAAAAAATTATACATGCGGCGCTTAGAAAACCTAACTTTGTGTTGAAAGTAATGTTTGCGTATATTTATGGACTGTGCATTCATACGCACTGTGTGAGCTTCTGACATAGGTCCATCCACGGCCAATTGGATTTTTACATTTTGTTTCGTTTCAGAAATATGTGAGTCGGAAGAGTTAGGTGGGACACCCTGCATAAACAGAGCAGAGACGAATGGGGATTCATATCAGCGACGATACGGGTCTCAAATGGGGAAACAGAGCGAAGTTGACAAATGGCGGACAGTTATGGCCCGGTGCTTGAGAACGAGTATCTCGGATCGGCAAAGCTGGCAGTGCGTTAGTGTGCAATTCTCGTGAACATATATGGATTTATAGGGCGAAAAACCATACCATGATAATGGTATCACCAAATGCAGCATTCGAGTCCTCAAATCTGCAGGAATATGTGCCACAATGATGCGCTACTGCTAACGAGATGTTAACCACAGCACTGTTAAACCCAGACTCCTTACCCGTCCATTCCGCCAGGCTACTTCCGTAGCTGCGGGGCTTCCCCACACCTTTTACGTTCAACCCTACGTTCGCTTACTATGGACCAAGTCGTTTCCAGTGCATTACATAACAATCATTCCAGTTGTTATTTAAATCCTCAAGCACATTTTAAACAACAACGTTCAAAAAATTCACATAACTGAAACATGTATACATAGTCAAAGAATTTCCATGGCAGATAGAACATTCTATATAAGCAACACAACAAATTGACGTAGAAATATCGGTGAAGTTACAAAATAAGTCGAAAATACGTGTTACAAATTGGGTGGCCTGTACGTAGACATCTGGTCTACTGGAAAATTAGGTCAGCGCTATGTGCAAGCTATTCAACATGTTATTATAAAGATGAAATGTAAAACGAAAATTTGGTACAGGAAACATGACGCTTAAGTTGGTTAGTAACCAGTTAAGTGTATACGTAGCGGTTGTGACCATAGTGAAGAGAGGTCCTGTACAGCAATGATGCATTTCGTCTACTGTCTTCACATAGTGAGAAACATAATTTAAACAAGAGAGTTAATAATGACGTTCCACATCAAACATATCAGAAGTTCTATCAATAAAAACACTAAACTACAGTAATATGTGACGTATGTTGATTCGGTCACGTATCCTAAGGTTAATGTAATGCCGTTCGTCATTCTTCTTCATTTCAGCATAGCTGTTGACCCCTACACCGTCGACTCTTAGTTTTTCATACTCACATCTAGGTCTCTTGCTTTAATTCTTCTCCTCAGCCACCCCTTAACTATTGTTTTCTGTATCGACTCTGGTCGTAATATGTACAGAACCTTTCTGTCTCTCCCTTTGACCAGACATTTTATCCCCGTTGAATCGTTGCAGTATGTTCCTGAAGTTATCGGTGCATTTAATCTTCAACAATCATCTCCAAAACTAATTGTCAAAGGTTTCTGATATTTTCATTTTTCGATTTCCCACTGTCCATGTTTGACATCCCTACAGTGCTGTGCTCCAAGTGTGAAAAATATTACACTCACAACTATGTTTTCCTAAAATAAAATGTTTTATGGTATAAGAGCATTTTTCTGCTAACTACACAATAAATTATCATTTTGTGTGAATGCCTTTCGTCTTGATGAGCAATTCGACACACTTTGCCATGTTTTCTGTAAGTCGTGAGCATGAAGTTTTGATATCTTCATCACGATGCCATATTTGGATAAGTTTCTCGATGAGTTGCAGCTCAGCTGTAATGTTGCTCTTCCTATACTTCTGCTTAACGAATTCTTATAGATTCTCTGTAGGGTACATGTCTGGGCTATCGCCAGGTCATGGCAAACTTCTCACATTGCTTTCAGCTAAGAACTGCGTAACTGGCTTAGTTTTATTGCAAGGGTCAACATCGTGCGTGAACCGAAAATCGTCATAAGGAAACCAGTCCTTCATCTCATGTAAAAGCCTCGTTTCCAGAACTTACTGTACTGAGTTTGATTCATAATGCCTTCCAGAATATACGGATGGCCTGTACCCTTTGCCGACGTAACACACCAGCCCACGACAGACGTGGCACATTTTACGATTTGTGCCCCACAAGAGCTCAGAAAATTCTATATAGAGAAATAGACTCGTCAGAGAAGCACACCTGAAAAGAGAGACCAATATCTTTCACAACAAGCCCATGATTTCAGATGCTACATACTTGTAAGAACGGCAGTTCCCCCCTATGCCGTTCTGTGAGATTTGTGTAGAAATTAAATAATTATCTTTATAAGAAATTTTCACATCCAGATCCCTAATGGTTTTTAAAAATGTTTATTTACCTTTTTCCATTCATCTCCAAACTGAATTTTGGCTTCATGAAACCATTTAAGTCTCTTTGCAGTCACTGGAGGGGTAAGTTTTGCTTTCTTGCGTGGGCGGCATGCAGGAAGCAGTCCACTAACAAGCCATCTGCGGACCGGGGATAAAAATGTCGAATCGATACTTCTTCAAAGGTTTATTTAAATCTTCACTGATAGCTCTTCCATGGCTTCCGCTATCTGTATAAGTTGGCGAAGTTCTCGTGTCCAGTTTGCTCTTGAGTCCACGCTTTCCTTGCAGTGCAGGACTGAAGCTAAGGCCATGACTTGCTGCCTGGAAAATGCGGTTTACAGATTTTTGAGAAATTTTTAACGTATTTGATGCAATGCCCCGTATACAGTTTTTCTTCCAGTAACAACTTCACAGTTGCAACTATTTTTGACGAAAGGTCAGTACTCCTACCAATAACGTAATAATCTCATAAACTGGAGAATACTGAATAAATTAAAGAAAAGATATATATTTTAGGGCTAAAATGCACATATAAATACTCATAAATTATTATTTATTGTTGCATTAAAGGTAAAGTGCACCTCTACAAAATAGCATCTACTATGAAACCATCACCACACCAAAGCAACTGACTGTTTAAGCAGTGCTACGAACATTGTTTTCTCCATAGTGCTGCCAATAATCAAGTTCAGGATTGCCTCAGGCATTCAATTAAGTGAAGTTGTTCAAGGTCAGTATTTTTCGATTTTTTTCCTTTTTGTAGAAATCCTTTGTCCCTTGTGCAATCCTTACTACTATGTCTTTCTTCCGTCTTCCTTTTCTATGTATTCTGCTAACGGGACAGCAAAAGTTGTCCACCTGTTTAAAAACCTCTTGTGCTAGTATAACATTAAACCATTCATCATACCCACCGGCTGCACGTATCACCACCTGAGTCTGCCTTCTACTTATGTACATTCTGTAGCTATTAACTGTCATACTTTGCATTATATTAAGCACCAGATTCAGTTCCTACTGACTTTCAGCGTACACTGCTAAGTCATAGGGGAATCATATAGTGTAAATTACCTGTCTGCCTGAAAGAACTCTCACATTAACACTGCCTTTTAAGTCGTCCATTGCCCCTTCTATACATGAATGAAAAATTTGTGCTGTCAATGTGCAACCCTGTATTACACATTCTTTAATTTAAACCTCTTTTATCATTCGATCAATGCTAACCACTCCGATGTACTTTGTGTAAAGAGAATGGGTTAGCTTTGAAAGTCGTTAGATTAAATGTCCACTTTCAAGTTATCCATTCTTACACGAATTCTGAGTTGCGAGCCTATTGCAAAGACATTCTGTACCTGGGGTATCGACTGCTTAACTCATTACAATTTTTGACTAGTAAAATACATTGGAGGTATACTGTGTGGATCAGAGTCCCATGTAGGCCTAGCTGCGTGTCTTTCCGTCCGAGCTCTGATTTCCCTTATTTTAGTGTCGTGATCGTTTCTCCCTATGTAGGTCGGTGTCAACAAAATAGTTTTTCATTCGGAGGAGAAAGTTGGTGATTGCAATTTCGTGAGAAGATTCTGTTGCAACGAAAAACGCCCCTCAGCATCTGGTAAGCCCTGAGGGTGGTGGACTGAAGCACAGAAACTGGTAGCCATAAAATAAATGATATCATAAGGACGGCTGTAGGTGTTTCTTTTTCTTACGTAAGTGAATGGCTGAAGTCCCCTAGACCTTCAATCACAAGAATGAACGAACAAAAAGGTGATTTCTTTCGCTAATTATTTGTGGATAAGAAAAAAATAGGTAAAAAGAAGGTAACTGTGGAGAAACCACGGGTAAAAGAAGAAATTCTTCTGCTGATCAACGAAAGAAAGAAGTACAAAAATACTGTGGGAAATTCGGGAATGCAAAATCAGAAGTCGCTGGGGAATGAAATAAATAGGAAGTGCAGAGAAGCTAAGACGAAATGGCTGTATGAAAAATATGAAGAAATCTAAAAAAAAAAAAAAGATTGTAGGAAGGACGGACTCAATATATAAGAAAGTCAAAATAATCTTTGGTCAGATTAAAAGCAAGGGCGGTAACATCAAGAGTGCAACGGGAATCCCACTGTTGAATGCAGAGGAGAGAGCGGATAGGCGGAAAGAGCACACTGAAGGTCTCTATGAGGGGGAAGATTTGTCTGATGTGATAGAAGAAGAAACAGGAGTCGATTTAGTAGAGACAGGCGATCCAGTATTAGAATCAGAATGTAAGAGAGCTTTGGAAGACTTAAGGTCAAATAAGGCGGAAAGGATAGATAACATTCCATCAGAATTTCTAAAATCATTGGTAGAAGTGCAACAAAACGACTATTCACGTAGGTGTGTAGAATGTATGAGTCTGGCGACATACCATCTGCCTTTCTGAAGAAACATCATCCACACATTTCCGAAGATTGAAACAGCCGACAAGTGCTAGAATTATTGCATAGTCAGCTTAACAGCTCATGTATCCAAGTTACTGAAAAGAATAATATACAGAAGAATGGAAAAGAAAATTGAGGATATGTTAGGTGACAATTAATTTGGCTTTAGGAAAGGTAAAGACACCAGAGAGACCAGAGAGATAATTCTGACGTTGCGGTTGATAATGGAACCAAGGCTAAAGGAAAATCATACACATTCATAGGATGTGTCGACATGAAAAAACCGTTCGACAATGTAAAATGGTGCAAGATATGAAACTTCCTGGTATTTTAAAACTGTGTGCCGGACCGAGACTCGAACTCGGGACCTTTGGTAGAGTACTTGCCCGCGAAAGGCAAAGGTCGCGAGTTCGAGTCTCGGTCCGGCACACAGTTTTAATCTGCCAGGAAGTTTCATATCAGCGCACACTCCGCTGCAGAGTGAAAATCTCATTCTGAGAAAAATAGGGGTAAGCTATAGGAGTAGGCGGGTATTATACAGTATGTACAAGAGCCAAGAGGGAGTAATAAGAGTGGACGACCAAAAACGAAGTGCTCGAATTAAAAGGAATGTAAGACAGGGATGTAGTTTCCCGCCCCTGGTTTTGCGAGTGAATCGAAGAAAGACGAAAGTAATGAGAAGTAGCAGAAATGAGAACAGTGAGAAATTTAACACCAGGATTGATAGTCACGAAGTAGATGAAATTAAGGAATTCTACTATCTGGGCAGAAAAATAACCAATGACGAAAGGAGCAAGGAGGACATCAAAAGCAGACTAGCACTGGCAAAAAGGACATTCTTTGCCGTGAGAAGTCTACTAGTATCAATCATAGTCCTTAATTTAAGGAAGCAATTTCTGAGAATGGACGTCTGGAGCTCAGCAATGTATGGTAGTGAAACATGGATTGTGAGGAAACTGGAACAGAAGAGAATCGAAGCCTTTGGGATATGGTGAGACATACGAATGTTGAAAATTAAGTGGACTGTTGACGTAAAGAATGAGGAGGTTCTGCGCAGAATCGGAGAGGTGAGGAATGTTTGGAAAACAATAAGGAAAAGGGATAGGATGATAGGACATGTGTTAAAACATCATGGAATGACTTCCATGGTACTAGAGGAAGCTGTAGAGGATAAAAACTGTGGAGGAAGACAGAGTTTGGAATACATCTAGCAAATAATTGAAGACGTAGGTTGCAAGTGCTACTCTGAGATGAAAAGGTTACCATAGGAGATGAATTTGTGGTGGGTCGCATCAAACCAGTCAGAAGACTGATGACACAAAAAAAATATCTATGGATGGCCATGTAAATACACGTGGTCTGTTGAATGGAATTTGTATATGGAACGGAAGATTTTGTATTCAATTGCTCGACAATACATTTAGCGTGTATGTAATATGGGATTCTTACGAACTTATTTTCACTACCCTTGGAAATTTGTGGTAAGTTCCAAACTGCTGAGTTTATCGGTCCATAGACTTACACAATACTTAACCTAACTTACGCTAAGGACTACACACACAACCATGCCCGAGAGAGGACTCGAACCTCCGACGGAGGGAGACCCACGAACCGTGGCAGCCGGCCGGTGTGGCCGTGCGGTTCTAGGCTCTTCAGTCTGGAACCGCGTGACCGCTACGGTCGCAGGTTCGAATCTTGCCTCGGGCGTGGATGTGTGTGATATCCTTAGGTTAGTTAGGTTTAAGTAGTTCTAAGTTCTAGGGGACTGATGACCTCAGATGTTAAGTTCCATAGTGCTCAGAGCCATTTTTTTTTAACCGTGGCAAGGCGCAATAGACCGTACGGCTACTCCGCGCGGCTCTCCCTTGTTGTTTGTTCAGGTTAACCCTTTACGTACTCCAGTGCTCTTTATGTGTTGACTTAAGAACTACGTTCTCGAATGTACGTCACTCGCTTTAGTTTCATTTAAAGCCGAGGGGGATTGGGCTGCCTTAAGCAGTGATCACATTTTATTTAAATAAAATTTTCAGCCGTGGAGATAAGTGCCGGCCGAAGTGGCCGTGCGGTTAAAGGCGCTGCAGTCTGGAGCCGCAAGCCCGCTACGGTCGCAGGTTCGAATCCTGCCTCGGGCATGGATGTTTGTGATGTCCTTAGGTTAGTTAGGTTTAACTAGTTCTAAGTTCTAGGGGACTAATGACCTCAGCAGTTGAGTCCCATAGTGCTCAGAGCCATTTGAACCATTTGATAAGTCCGTGTTGCTGTTGAACTTCAAGATAGGTGGTCCGGAAGCGGAAACTTTGGCACAGATTTCTGCTGTCATAATAGCTCAGGTCTTTTCAGTTTGCTGGGTGCTGTAGGATACAGAGAATAAAAGCAATCTCTTGGCACGAACTACAAATTACAACTGCGAGATGTAATTCTTAGACTTGAATAGTTGGTTGCCGTTTGATGTCTCTACATAGGCTTATAGTTTAACTCCTTCTGCAGATATTCCTTTGAGTTTTTGCGAATGTTCTTATCACTACGAAAGTTGTGCTTTTGCGAATGTCATTACCACTATGAAACTTCAGAAACAATATTAGTCAGATTACGTTTATGCACAGATGTATCACATGTACATTTTCTATAAGGGGCAGTGTTACAGCGGCGTTACAAACCAGGGTCATAGCTGTTAATGAAATCACAGGTTACGGCAAAAATGTGTTGGGAGGCTTTCAGTGTAACATCGCACCAGCAGTTCTCAGACGACTGCAGACAGTTTATCGAGGATGCAGTAAGATAAGCAACACACCAGTTCCTTGAAACTCTCCCATCAACTGAATTATTTATTACCTTGCATATTACAGGATTAAATAAAAGCGCTGGAAAGATAAGATGGCATTGTTTGAAGGCCAATCCACCTCCAGGAGTGCGGTTACCAAGAAAGACCTGGAGAAAACGTTGCCGCATCAGAACGGGGCATATAAAATGCAAAGTATTCCTTCATAAATGAGGTTATGTACGCAGACCGCAATGTGATTGTGACGCAATGAAGCAAGCAGTAGAACGCTTTAGTAGTGACTGCACAATGAAAGTATTTCAAGGAGGCTGGATCGACTTCATAAAGGCTTCTTCAAATGCAATTGTGTGGTAAACTTCCCTGGACATAGAGCTTTTGATGGAGCTGTAGCTTTTATAAAGTCTCTAAATATTCACTCACTAAAAATTACTTCATTATACTTTCGTAAATTCGTTTTATATGTCATTTTTATGATTTCCATTTCATATAAACAGAGTAAGACAGATTCTGCATATAGATTAATTAACAGTGACCTTAACGATCGTATAATAAGAGCACATTTATTAGAGATGAAAAGGTAATTTGGTACTGGAAGTAGAAAATAAGACGTGAGTATGGAAACAATATTTGGGAAAATTTATAGCTATCCAGAAGAAATTGGATTAATTGAAAATAAAGGTCACTGTGAAAGAAGATAGTAATAAAAACACAATATCCTTACCTGAACCAAAAAACACTGAACATGAACTGGAAACTAATGCCAGTCATTACAGAAGCATGACAATGGGTAGAGAAATAACTATACCAACTGTGAAACTGGGGAAGCGTCATCTTATTTTTAAAAATAATGAATCAGGAGCGGGAACATCTAAAAAAAGTATCATATACGAAGTAGACAACATTCCATTAGAACTACTGACGGCCTTGGGAGAGCCAGTCCTGACAACATTCTACCATCTGGTGAGCAAGATGTATGAGACAGGCTAAATACCCTCAGACTTCAAGAAGAATATAATAATTCCAATCCCAAAGAAATCAGGTGTTGGCAGATGTGAAAATTACCGAACTATCAGTTTAATAAGTCACAGCTGCAAAAAAACTAAGGCGAATTCTTTACAGACGAATGGAAAAACTGGTAGAAGCCGACCTCGGGGAAGATCAGTTTGGATTCCGTAGAAATTTTGGAACACGTGAGGCAATACAGACCTTACGACTTATCTTAGAAGAAAGATTAAGGAAAGGCAAACCTACGTTTCTAGCATTTGTAGACTTAGTCCCCCATTCGGATCTCCGGGCGGGGACTACTCAGGAGAACGTCGTTATCCGGAGAAAGAAAAATGGCGTTCTACGGGTCGGAGTGTGGAATGTCAGATCCCTTAATCGGACAGGTAGATTACAAAATTTAAAAAGGGAAATGGATAGGTTAAAGTTAGATATAGTGAGAATTAGCGAAGTTCGGTGGCAGGAGGAACAAGACTTTTGGTCAGATGACTACAGGGTTATAAATACAAAATCAAAAAGGGATAATGCAGGAGTAGGTTTAATAATGAATAAAAAAATAGGAGCGCTGGTAAGCTACTACAAACAGCATAGTGAACGCATTATTGTGGCCAAAATAGACACGAAGCCCACGCCTACTACAGTAATACAAGTTTATATGCCAACTAGCTCTGCAGATGATGAAGAAATGGATGAAAGGTATGTTGAGATAAAAGAAATTATTCAGGTAGTGAAGGGAGACGAAAATTTACTAGTCATGGGTGACTGGAATTCGAGAGTAGCAAAAGGGAGAGAAGGAAACATAGTAGGTGAATATGGGTTGGGGGCAAGAAATGAAAGAGGAAGCCGTCTGGTAGAATTTTGCACAGAGCATATTTTGTGGACTGGCAAGACAGCCAATCCACGAGGACGGGAGGCCGAAGGGCACGCGTTTAAGCTCACGCAGGATGGCGTGAGGTCTGGAAAATGACAAGGAATTGAGACTAGCAAAAAAGGTACATAGCTGCTGGAATACTTAACTTTAATCCATAATTGGTGAACATCGGTCTGACGGTACATGCATCACAAGATAAATAGCAATTGATAATGGCGCCTTGCTAGGTCGTAGCATATGACGTAGCTGAAGGCTATGCTAACTATAGTCTCGGAGCGTATTTTGTCAGTGAACCATCGCTAGCAAAGTCGGCTGTACAACTGGGGCGAGTGCTAGGAAGTCTCTCTAGACCTGCCGTGTGGCGGCGCTCGGTCTGCAATCACTGATAGTGGCGACACGCGGGTCCGAGGTATACTACCGGACCGCGGCCGATTTAAAGGCTATCACCTAGCAAGTGTGGTGTCTGGCGGTGACACCACAGCATAAATTAATCATAGCTAACACTTGGTTCAAGAATCACGAAAGAGGGTTGTATACATGGAAGAACCCTGGAGATACTAAAAGGTATCAGATAGATTATATAATGGTAAGACAGAGATTTAGGAACCAGGTTTAAATTGTAAGACATTTCCAGGGGCAGATGAGGACTCTGACCACAATCTATTTGTTATAAACTGTAGATTAAAACTGAAGATGAGAGGCACCCACATGCCTTGCTCATACTGTGGCATCAAGCAGTCAGGCCTGCAAGATGAGTGGTCTGCCAAGCGCGTGGAATCATTCTTATTTATCGAGTAACATGAACTCTCGTACTCACAATTTAGTTACAAATTATCCTCCTGTATGAATAATACGCAACGGAAACACGCATCTGACTATCACTAGTTTACAGAACTCTGACTGTTCACTACGCATTGGCAATACCACATTTTCTTTCCTTTTTATTTAATGGCTTTTATCAACACGTGGCCATCGCACTGAATATGAGTGGCGCACACATTATAAATTCTGGATATCATGACAACATACAATTCGAAGGAAAAGGCCACCAATCTTTTTCTTTTCACTCTTTTATTTATTCCGATAAATTCTATAACCTAAACACACAAATTCTATAACCTACAACAATAACACATGAGAAATTCCGCCCAGTGGGCATGGCTTAACATTGGTGATTCTCTACCTTATGGTCTTGTAACTATTTAACGCTACAGTGCACTTTCTGGATAGGATGGTGGATCTTTTATTATTTCTCACACTTCGACTCTCACAATCATCATCACGAAACTATCCTCCAGACCAATCAGTACAAAAGGAACCCGCATAACCCACTAATCTTTTGAAACTACCTCGCTACTCTCCCATGCAAACCACACATACCCAAATTACATGACATACACCACACTACAATATGAAATACTACACAGGGAATAGTCACAACATTATCACTTTCAGCTTTCCCACTTCAATTAATATTTATCCCAGTTTCACACGACACTGCCCCACTTCGTAATTCTACTTTCCTACTATGAACTCTGGAGATATATGCACGTCTTCCTGTGCAATGCAAGCCAAGTGGCGTTGCTGGATAGGCGGCCGACTCACCTTGCTTCTCTCTCAGAGTTTGAATCTAGCGTCACACGGAATCTTATCACGCAAAGTAATATTAAGAACGTATTCATCACACACGCGAGTCCTCAACTGATACCATGGACGAGTACTTCTCTTTATCTTTTGTCGCATACACAGTTTGAGACTCACACAGTACTTACCACGTGGAAGTACTCGTCTCTAATTTCAAGTCCTGCACACGCCATTTCTTAAATATTTCAACTTATGGTACACACGCTATTTCTTAAATATATCAGCTTATTGTACACACGCTAGTAATTCAGCTTAACTTAAGCACACGGAAGTATTTCAACTTATTGCTACACGTGGTTTCATTGTGACGTTGGTCACTTCCGAAGATTACTACAGTCCCATTAATATTACCTGCCTGACATTTAATTCTCCCCAAAAAAGTTCCTGAAATAGAGAAATTATTATTCAAACTACTCTTAAATATTCCACATGCATACCATATCTCCACTCTTTTGTCTCTACGGAGCACAACTAAGACAGGTCTTAACAGCACAAGGTCCAGCGGCAGAGTGCTGAAACATGGCCATTCTTCAGGTCATCTCGTACCCCTGTCGAGGTGGGGGAAGACCATGCTACCGTATTGGTCAGACACATTTCAGGCGCTCAAAGCTCCGGTAAGTTTCATCTCTTTGGTTCCACCAAAGGTGGCCAAAGGATCGTCTCAAAGCTGATCATATATTCACATTCACTATCTGCAGTTAGCAGACGACCATACATTCATTCATTTCACAGATCTCACTAAACTGGATGTAGGGATTTATTTTGTGGGAGTGCACATGTGATCAATTGAATAAATAAATTGTCATTCTTTCCCACACTGGTATCCGGCTTCGCTGTATTAATTGAAATTGAGTTATTATTAGAAAAAAATGTGTTGTTCTGACAAAAATAATGAAGTATGTTGTACCTATTTTCAATGTCGGGTGGTACTGTACCCTTTCAAAGAAACTGCAAAAAGATGGGAATTTAAGGAGATGGGACCTGGATAAACTGACTAAACCAGAGGTTGTACAGAGTTTCAGGGAGAGCATAAGGGAACAATTGACAGGAATGAGGGATAGAAATACATTAAAAGAAGAATGGGTAGCTTTGAAGGATGAAGTAGTGAAGGCAGCAGACGATCAAGTAGGTAAAAAGACGAGGGCTGGTAGAAATCCTTGGGTAACAGAAGAAATATTGAATTTAATTGATGATGGGAGAAAATATAAAAATGTTGTAAATGAAGCAGGCAAAAAGGAATACAAACGTCTCAAAAATGAGATCGACAGGAAGTGCAAAACCGCTAAGCAGGGATGGCTAGAGGACAAATGTAAGGATGTAGAGGCTTATCTCACTAGGGGTAAGGTAGATACTGCCTACAGAAAAATTAAAGAGACCTTTGGAGAAAAGAGAACAACTTGCATGAATATCAAGAGCTCAGATGGAAACCCAATTCTAAGCAAAGAAGGGAAAGCAGAAAGGTGGAAGGAGTATATAGAGGGTCTGTACAAGGGCGATGAACTTCAGGACAATATTATGGAAACGTAAGAGGATGTAGATGAAGATGAAATGGGAGATACGATACTGCGTGAAGATTTTGACAGAGCACTCAAAGACCTTAGTCAAATCAAGGCCCCGGGAGTAGACAACATTCCATTAGAACTACTGACGGCCTTAGGAGAGCCAGTCCTAACAAAACTCTACCACCTGGTGAGCAAAATGTATGACACAGGCGAAATACCCTCAGACTTCAAGAAGAATATAATAATTCCAGTCCCGAAGAAAGCAGGTGTTGGCAGATGTGAAAATTACCGAACTGTGAGTTTTATAAGTCACTGCTGCAAAATACTAACGCGAATTCTTTACAGACGAATGGAAAAACTGGTAGAAGTCGACCTCGGAGAAGATCAGTTTGGATTCCGTGGAAATGTTGGAACACGTGAGGCAATACTGACCTTACGCCTTATCTCAGAAGAAAGATTAAGGAAAGGCAAACCTACGTTTCTAGCAGTTGTAGACTTAGAGAAAGCTTTTGACAATGTTGCTGGAATACTCTCTTTCAAATTCTAAAGGTGGCTGGGGTGAAACACAGGGAGCGAAAGGCTACTTACAATTTGTACAGAAACCAGATGGCAGTTATAAGAGTCGAGGGGCATGAAAGGGAAGCAGTGCTTGGGAAGGGAGTGAGACAGGGTTGTAGACTCTCCCCGATGTTATTCAATCTGTATATTGAGCAAGCAGTAATGGAAACGAAAGAAAAATTCGGAGTAGGTATTAAAATCCATGGAGAAGAAATAAAAACCTTGAGGTTTGCCGATGACATTGTAATTCTGTCAGAGACCGCAAAGGACTTGGAAGAGCAGTTGAACGGAATGGACAGTGTCTTGAAAGGAGGATATAAGATGAACATCAACAAAAGCAAAACGAGGATAATGGAATGTAATCGAATTAAATCGGGTGATACTGAGGGAATTAGATTAGGAAATGAGGCACTTAAAGTAGTAAACGAGTTTTGCTGTTTCGGGAGAAAAATAACATGATGGTCGAAGTAGAGAGGATATAAAATGTAGACCGGCAATGGCAAGGAAAGCGTTTCTGTAGAAGAGAAATTTGTTAACATCGAGTATAGATTGAAGTGTCAGGAAGTCGTTTCTGAAAGTATTTGTATGGAGTGTAGCCATGTATGGAAGTGAAACATGGACGATAAATAGTTAGGACAAGAAGAGAATAGAAACTTTCGAAATGTGGTGCTACATAAGAATGCTGAAGATTACATGGGTCGACCACGTAACTAATGAGAAGGTATTGAATAGAATTGGGGAGAAGAGGAATTTGTGGCACAACTTGACAAGAAGAAGGGACCGTTTGGTAGGACATGTTTTGAGGCATCAGGGGATCACAAATTTAGCATTGGAGGATAGCGTGGAGGGTAAAAATCGAAGAGTGAGTCTAAGAGATGAATACACTAAGCAGATTCAGAAGGATGTAGGTTGCAGTAGGTACTGGGAGATGAAGAAGCTTGCACAGGACAGAGTAGCATGGAGAGCTGCATCAAACCAGTCTCTGGACTGAAGACTACAACAACATACGAAGTATCATCACATGTATCAAAAATGGAAGAATACCACATTTTACGGACTATAATTCGCTCCAGACTATAACATGCACCTTAATTTGTAAATAGTTTTTTTAAATAACATTTTTAGCATTTTTATTACTAGACTGCAAAACCAGACTAAAAAGGATTCTTAGATTGTAAAACTGAAATGACCTTTAAATTCCCTGAAAATTGTCATCTTCTAGTTTTACCCATTTTGCATTCAGTCTTCTATTTGCACATTTACATTTAGTTTTCCTCATATTTTTCTGTTATTTTTTACCAGCCCACCAATTGTGAATGGTTTTTTTTTTCTTTTGGTGAAGGGCGGAAATGCCGCTCAACTGCTCCGTTTCAATGTTTTTCTGCATACACTATTACTTTCAATTTATAGCTCGCATCATGTGTACGATCGCCGATTTCTCAGCTGAGATATCCAACACATTGCTAGACAGCGATTCATAGGTGTGTTCTATTGCTGTAATTCCGTTTTAGCCTGAAGATATGAGTCTGCAGTTGAATAAACGCAAACATCGTCTTCATATTATAAAATTTTCGTCGTTAGAATGGTTATTTTCTCTAAATCATAAGTATAAAGAGTATACAGCAGGGGTCTTAAAATTGTACCGTGGGGCATGCCCTGAGAGACAAGCAACGGACCGAACATGTTTCCTTTATATCTAGTATAGACTGTTCTTTGAGCGACCAGGCAACTGATGCCACGTATCACCCTCGAAGGAATGCCAAGATTCGTTAGCTTGTTCAAGAGAATCGGTATCTGCACGTGATAATAAGCTCCCTTAACGTCAAGAAAAGCGGCGACGGCTGTTTTTTTTTTTTGTTTGTTTGTAGGGCTGAGATGATGTCCATAGGAAGCGAATACAGGTCATCAATTGTCCTTTTGCCTTTTCTAAATTCGCATTGACTCCCAGGTATTAAATAAGACTTTTCAAGTTACCGTTTCAATCGCATTTTAGTAATTCGCTACAGCGCTTTTGCTACACAGGACGACAAGGCAATCGATCGGTAGTTGAAGGAGCTGTCTGAAACTTTCCCATTTTTCAGAACTGGAATTATAACTTGCGTCTTCCAAGTTTACAGTAGGTCCTGTCCCGTCCAATAATGTTTAAAAATGAACAAGGACATATTCTGGGCAGATTCTCAAGCGTGGAATGATGTATGGACTCAATAGCGGTACACCTGTATGATTATTAGCATCAATCAGTTCTTCTTCAGAGAATGGGCGAAACAAAATGTGATGACAGTCATCTTCAACAGAAGATACGTAATGCTGGAATGAGACCGAGGGAGAATGGCTCTGAGCACTATGGGACTTAACTTCTAAGGTCATCAGTCCCCCAGAACTTAGAACTACTTAAACCTAACTAACCTAAGGACATCACACACATCCATGCCCGAGGCAGGATTCGAATCTGCGACCGTAGCGGTCGCGCGGTTCCAAACTGTAGCGCCTAGAACCGCTGGGCCACCCCGGCCGGCTGGACCGAGGGAGAACCGAACGTATCGACAAATCCCTCTCTCCAAGAAGTTGTAGTAGGAAGAGTGAACTGCTGATGGCTGCCTCTAATAGCCTTTGTTTTATTCCAATAATGGATAGTAGTATTCGGCAACAGAACTCTGCGTGCCCTCCCCAGCTTTTTCCAGTCAGTTTTCTAATAATATTGTTTCTAGTGTTAATTTGATGTTCCGTTATTTGAAGATGTTTCTTAAATGTTAAAGAAGGATCGAGATTACATGTAGAGATTTAGGATGCGAATTGTTGACAAATAACTTCGAAATTTCGCGAGCCTCTAGAAGCAATGTGTGAACACACCTGGTGGAGTGGCAATGGCACATCTACCGTCAACAAAATAGAATCAAACCATTTCGAAACCAAGGTTCTGTCCTGTCAGTGGATCGTGCTGTAATCTATACACGGTTGTCGGCCACCTCTTTGAACAGTTGCTATGAGCTTAATTGTCGTTACGAGGTGTAACGTGTTTATATCAGCAAAAAAATTGAACATTAATTTCCGAATGTTAGTTCCGTATCTCACAGTGGTCAGTTTGGGGGCTCCTTTGAATGTCGGTATGGTTTTGATTGTAAAGGTTTGGGTCATCCTTTTTCCGTAACTTAATATCTTCGGATAGCCTCCAACTCTTAAAGACCAGACACCATGGATGAAAGGCTACCTTTACCGTAGGCTCTCTTAATCTACTTGCAAAAATGTCAGTTTCTTAGCTCACTTAAATAAATCACGAATTCACTTTATGTAAAGTCCAAGTGCCCTACTGACATTTTTGTGGTCGAGAATGAAACGGAATTTGTTTGGAAGCTGACAAATCTGTTACAATGAGTCATGGCTAGTTGTTTCAAAGACAGTATCTGTTAGTAATAACATCCTCACGTTCTTGAAGTTTTCTTCCTATACAACTAAGGCTGCAGCTCCTTTAGAATATAATTGTGTCATCGGCGTATAGTTTAGTCTTCCCGTCCAGAAAGTTAACATACCCTTAGGTTAGTGGACGAGAGGGGTAGGAGTATGTTACGTGTTCCTCATATCTAAAGCAACTACCTTTCAATGTTGTTCACCAAAGCTTCACTGAAGTAGCAAATGGCCATGAAGACTAACTCATAAGGTTGACTTAGTCAGCGATATTATTTGAACCATTTAGTTTTAATTATCTCATTTCCATTGTATTTTAAGCATGTTGCTGTGTAAATAGCGATTTTTTTTAACCAGAGAGACATATACTTCATATTACAAGCGAACCGAAATCCCACTGCACGAACATATTCAAAAGTTTTACCTGCCCATTTCCAGCTCGTACTAATTTAACGCAGTTTTCGGTAAATAAATTTCTCGTTTCCAAGTATAATGAACATCAGAATAAAATGTGTGCTCAGAAAGTTTCTGGAATAATTTAATTAATTCGAGAATGTATTCTGGTCCTGCTTTATCATATTTACTAGAGGATAGCTAAAACTGCTAGTGTAATCATTAAAATGCCAGCTCCAGTTCATTACGCTGACCTTTCTAATGTTAACAAGGGTATTTCCATCTCTTTAAATATTCACTCTGCGTTATCTACGGCTTTTTTGGTTATTATTGGAAAATATGATGGAGTGGGAGAAAACTTAGAGAATAATTTCCCCACTTCAGAAATCGCTACAGAAACTTTAAAAAAAACTTTGTATTCTTGATGTTTACTCTGTAATCATGGTGCAGTGCTGATCGTCTTTGACTGCTAATTTGAACCCCTCAGGGTTCGATTGAAGTTCGATCAGAACTATTTTGAAAGCTTTGTAAAGGATCATATGCCCTGACAGGCTAAGATTTCCTGTTCAAGTACGAAGTTGTCAGTTAACGTACTTTTTAAACTGAAAAGAAATATGAGAGGTAGAAAGCACTGGGCACCTTGGTGCCATGGGTCCATAAAGTGGTCCCTCAGGGGGAAAGAATCACAGGGAAATGTGCTGTGTGGATACAGAAGTCAACGGTAATCTCCATTTCAAAGACACAATAAGTGCAGTAGCAAAACATAATATAGTCTCATTCTTTCTGATCTACGTAGCCTCTACAGAGAAGTAAATTCAAGGGACATATTTGCACTTAACGCCATATTAAACTTCTTATATTTAACGATTTTTGGGACCTAGAATGTTTTTTGCTTTTGTTCAGCCACGTTCTCACATGAAACAGCAGTAAGGAGTAAGCCTTGTGTTTCTCTATTCATAATAAATGTCTTTACTTGAAGTGCTTGTTCAACATACACTGTCGTATTACATTAATGTGGACACCAGTCAAAAACCTGAACAACCACCTTCCACAGCGATGGTACCTACTGGGATGTGGGTCCATGTCGACTCCAGTGCCTTACACAGTTCGGCTGTGTTTCTCTAAAGCCAGACCTAGGTAGTCGCTCAGGTTCTCAACTGGAATGAAATCCGGGGAGTTTGGTAACCAGGGGAGTACGGTACAAACATCGTGGTTAGTTAGCTGCATGTTCCATACATCATTTGAACGATTCTTTTATCCGTATGCTGTGGAACGAATCAGTTTACAGAATATGTGTACATGGTCAGTGTTAACATTAACGAACACATTATTCTTTGTAGTTCTGCTTACGCAACGACAATAAATTAGATTTTTTTTTACTTGCTACAAGTTTTTAGGTAGAAATTTGTCAATGGAATAGAAGGAGCAATCCAGGAGATATGATTTTAAATTATATTTCAAACTTGCTTCGTTACCTGTCTGAAATTTTGTTCTATTGAATAAATGATAAAAAAATTTATTGCTGCATATTGACTTTATTTGTGGGGCATTGATGGCTTCAAAATTGGCAATAAAGGTAGTACTGTAGTTATAGCCATCACTGTTCTTCTCAAATTGTGATGGATTATTTATGACGAATTTCACTTGCGAATATAACGGGTGCACAGGAAGTAAGTACGAATTTGAATTTTGCGCCATTTCATCATATGATGGTTGGCCGCTGCGGTTTTTTCATGTTTGTTATCTGCGATCCATCCCATTAGTAGCCAGATAGCTTTAGTGTGGCGATTATTGTTGTCTGATGTTTATTTACGTCATGGAGCGGATGTCAGCTGAACAACGTATCCAAGTGATAAAAAGTTATGATGGCAACAGTGAAAGTCAAACGGGCTCTATTTCAAACATGAAGAAAATAGGACAAACGCGTTCTGTTCGAAAACAAGAAAACATTGCTGTCGTACGTGACAACGTGACCGTAAGCCCCAGAAAATTGGTTCGATAACGAGCTCAGTTGAATTTTTAACCAAGTTCAAAAATGGTTCAAATGGCTCTGAGCACTATGGGACTCAACTGCTGAGGTCATTAGTCCCCTAGAACTTAGAACTAGTTAAACCTAACTAACGTAAGGACATCACAAACAGCCATGCCCGAGGCAGGATTCGAACCTGCGACCGTAGCGGTCTTGCGGTTCCAGACTGCAGCGCCTTTAACCGCACGGCCACTTCGGCCGGCTTAACCAAGTTCACTGCATAGAATCCTCTCAGAGCGTATGAAAATGCATGCGTAGAACATTCAACTTACACAAATGTTGAAGCCTGCAGATCATGGAGAGAGACACCGATTGGCGCAGTGGGTGTTGGCTCTGCAAAGGAGAACAATTTTCTCAGATGAGGCGCGCTTTTACCACAGTTTACTGCAGAACTGCAGAATTTGGAGTAACGAAAATCCGCGAGTGGCTGTGGAAGATGACATGCATTCACAACGCACGACTGTTCAAAAATGGTTCAAATGGCTCTAAGCACTGTGGGACTTAACATCTGAGGTCATCAATCCCTTAGAACGACTTAAACCTAACTAACCTACGGACACCACATATCCATGCCCAAGGCAGGATTCGAATCTGCGACCGTAGCACCAGCGCGGTTCCGGACTAAAGCGCCTAGAATCGCTCGGCCACAGCGGCCGGCCGCACGAATGTGTGATGTACGTTCTGGGCAGGAGGAGTGATCGGCCCGTATTTTTTTTTTTAAATGATGGAGCTGCCTACACTGTGAACGGCGACCGTTACCGAAACATGCTTTTTTATTGGTTTTTTCCTCTTTTTGATTTCAACAAGATGGTGCGACATATCACACATTACGTGAAACGATGGCTCCACTGAATGAAAAGTTTCCTCAAAAAAATTATCTCTTTGCATGGCAATCAGGAATGGCCTGCCAGGTCATGTGATCATACGCCTTGTGACTTTTTTTGTGGAGATTTGTAAAATCAAAAGTGTACGTGAACAAATCACAGACAATACACTAATTGAAGGATGAAATTAAATGGTTTAATAGCGGCGTCCCACCAGATGTTTGTGAACGTGTCATCGGCAACGTCAGTGAATGGACTGCTCGTGTAGGATCCTGCCCGCTCGTCTAAAATGGGGTGCCCTCGAAGCTGCTTTCTCGGATAGCTAAACAATATACAAGCAAATCATATTAATGGAGTTTATTACAGTAATTGAACTGACAATACTTAACTTGTGTATGTACAAGGTAGTGTCGCAAGCAATTGGCGACAAGCAAATAATCAGTGTTCTTCGAAATACACAACTTCCCTGAGAGTAATTGATATGGATCACAATTCCCGACTCTTCTAGTGCGGCCGAGGCTAGGCTGCGCGTCGCTTCTATTCTCTTCGTGTAGACGCAGCTGCTGTCGTGGTGACGTCCCAGTCAGCGTGCTATTGGCTGACGTCGTCTCACAGCCCTCTCCACTGTATCGTTCTTGATCTTCCAGCCGGCACATATCGTTACGCCGGAACAGCTCGTGCCGCGCGGAGTTGGAGGTCATATGGTGGATATAATTTTTCATATACACTCCTGGAAATTGAAATAAGAACACCGTGAATTCATTGTCCCAGGAAGGGGAAACTTTATTGACACATTCCTGGGGTCAGATACATCACATGATCACACTGACAGAACCACAGGTACATAGACACAGGCAACAGAGCATGCACAATGTCGGCACTAGTACAGTGTATATCCACCTTTCGCAGCAATGCAGGCTGCTATTCTCCCATGGAGACGATCGTAGAGATGCTGGATGTAGTCCTGTGGAACGGCTTGCCATGCCATTTCCACCTGGCGCCTCAGTTGGACCAGCGTTCGTGCTGGACGTGCAGACCGCGTGAGACGACGCTTCATCCAGTCCCAAACATGCTCAATGGGGGACAGATCCGGAGATCTTGCTGGCCAGGGTAGTTGTCTTACACCTTCTAGAGCACGTTGGGTGGCACGGGATACATGCGGACGTGCATTGTCCTGTTGGAACAGCAAGTTCCCTTGCCGGTCTAGGAATGGTAGAACGATGGGTTCGATGACGGTTTGGATGTACCGTGCACTATTCAGTGTCCCCTCGACGATCACCAGTGGTGTACGGCCAGTGTAGGAGATCGCTCCCCACACCATGATGCCGGGTGTTGGCCCTGTGTGCCTCGGTCGTATGCAGTCCTGATTGTGGCGCTCACCTGCACGGCGCCAAACACGCATACGACCATCATTGGCACCGAGGCAGAAGCGACTCTCATCGCTGAAGACGACACGTCTCCATTCGTCCCTCCATTCACGCCTGTCGCGACACCACTGGAGGCGGGCTGCACGATGTTGGGGCGTGAGCGGAAGACGGCCTAACGGTGTGCGGGACCGTAGCCCAGCTTCATGGAGACGGTTGCGAATGGTCCTCGCCGATACCCCAGGAGCAACAGTGTCCCTAATTTGCTGGGAAGTGGCGGTGCGGTCCCCTACGGCACTGCGTAGGATCCTACGGTCTTGGCGTGCATCCGTGCGTCGCTGGGGTCCGGTCCCACGTCGACGGGCACGTGCACCTTCCGCCGACCACTGGCGACAACATCGATGTACTGTGGAGACCTCACGCCCCACGTGTTGAGCAATTCGGCGGTACGTCCACCCGGCCTCCCGCATGGCCACTATACGCCCTCGCTCAAAGTCCGTCAGCTGCACATACGGTTCACGTCCGCGCTGTCGCGGCATGCTACCAGTGTTAAAGACTGCGATGGAGCTCCGTATGCCACGGCAAACTGGCTGACACTGACGGCGGCGGTGCACAAATGCTGCGCAGCTAGCGCCATTCGACGGCCAACACCGCGGTTCCTGGTGTGTCCGCTGTGCCGTGCGTGTGATCATTGCTTGTACAGCCCTCTCGCAGTGTCTGGAGCAAGTATGGTGGGTCTGACACACCGGTGTCAATGTGTTCTTTTTTCCATTTCCAGGAGTGTATAAATGGGGGAAGTTACTTAATATCTTTGTAAAAAAAAATACATTTTCAATCAATTTTGTATTTTCTATAGCACTTTAATATTCGTCTCTACTTCCCGGACACCCTCTTTGTATTGCAGCGGCCCAGTTAAAATGCCTAGCTCCTTGAAGAGGTACCTTCATGATGTCCGTGGGAGAATACCACATATTATTCATAATGCTAACTTTTGCGTAATCAACACTTCCGCTGTAAGTGGTGAGTTAAGCCAGAAATTATTCCGTAAAACATTATTCAGTGGAAACATGCAAAATATGTCATGAGGTTGATAATTGTTTACAAGGTTAGTAATAATGCGAAGAGGAAAAGTAGCTGAACTCAATTGTTTGAGAAGCTCAGTAATACGTTAAGCCCAAATGAAGTTTCATCAGTATGTTTACTCAAAAATTTGGAACACTCTACTCACATTCTAAATCAATTGTTTAGACTACTTTATTCGTTGAGCACAACTGAATGTGATGTACTTTTTGTTTCAAACTTTAGGGTGAGTCCATTTTCAGAAAAGTCCTTAATAATTCGTTGGAAAATATTTTTTTAGCAACTCTTCTGTTGCTTTCTCTCTAATGAGATTTGTTACAACACTGGTATCGTCTGCAAAGCCCGCTCGGTTGGCCGTGCGGTCTGACGCACGCCTTTCCGGGCGGGAAGGAGCGCCGGTCCCCGGCACGAATCCGTCCGGCGGATTTGTGTCGAGGTCCGATGAGCCGGCAAGTCTGTGGATGGTTTTTAGGCGGTTTTCCATCTGCCTCGGCAAATGCGGGCTGGTTCCCCTTATTCCGCCTCAGCTACACTATGTCGGCGATTGCTGCGCAAACAAGTTCTCCACGTACGCGTACACCACCATTACTCTACCACGCAAACACAGGAGACGTTCCCTGGGGGGTCCACCGGGGGCCAAATCCCACAATAACCCTGGGTTCGGTGTGGGGCGGCGGAGGGGTGAAATGGACTGCGGTGGTCGTCGTAGGGTTGCGGACCACTGCGGCTGCGGCGGGGACGGAGCCTCTCCGTCGTTTCTAGGTCCCCGGTTAACATAACATAACATAACACAACATCGTCTGCAAATGAGTACACTCCGGAAACAGCGATCGTGTGAGACCCAACTCGCCTTATTTGTTCATGAGACCCAGAAAATATTAGATACAGGCTCCCAGGTAGATGCTATTTTTCTTGACTTCCGGAAGGCGTTCGATACAGTTCCGCACTGTCGCCTGATAAACAAAGTAAGAGCCTACGGAATATCAGACCAGCTGTGTGGCTGGATTGACGAGTTTTTAGCAAACAGAACACAGCATGTTGTTATCAATGGAGAGACGTCTACAGACGTTAAAGTAACCTCTGGCGTGCCACAGGGGAGTGTTATGGGACCATTGCTTTTCACAATATATATAAATGACCTAGTAGATAGTGTCGGAAGTTCCATGCGGCTTTTCGCGGATGATGCTGTAGTATACAGAGAAGTTGCTGCATTAGAAAATTGTAGCGAAATACAGGAAGATCTGCAGCGGATAGGCACTTGGTGCAGGGAGTGGCAACTGACCCTTAACATAGACAAATGTAATGTATTGCGAATACATAGAAAGAAGGATCCTTTATTGTATGATTATATGATAGCGGAACAAACACTGGTAGAAGTTACTTCTGTAAAATATCTGGGAGTATGCGTACGGAACGATATGAAGTGGAATGATCATATAAAACTAATTGTTGGTAAGGCGGGTACCAGGTTGAGATTCATTGGGAGAGTGCTTAGAAAATGTAGTCCATCAACAAAGGAGGTGGCTTACAAAACACTCGTTCGACCTATACTTGAGTATTGCTCATCAGTGTGGGATCCGTACCAGGTCGGGTTGACGGAGGAGATAGAGAAGATCCAAAGAAGAGCGGCGCGTTTCGTCACTGGGTTATTTGGTAACCGTGATAGCGTTACGGAGATGTTTAATAAACTCAAGTGGCAGACTCTGCAAGAGAGGCGTTCTGCATCGCGGTGTAGCTTGCTCGCCAGGTTTCGAGAGGGTGCGTTTCTGGATGAGGTATCGAATATATTGCTTCCCCCTACTTACACTTCCCGAGGAGATCACGAATGTAAAATTAGAGAGATTAGAGCGCGCACGGAGGCTTTTAGACAGTCGTTCTTCCCGCGAACCATACGCGACTGGAACAGGAAAGGGAGGTAATGACAGTGGCACGTAAAGTGCCCTCCGCCACACACCGTTGGGTGGCTTGCGGAGTATCAATGTAGATGTAGATGTAGATGTCAGCTGTGTGAAACATTATATTGTCCCACAGGCAGAGGCCATCGCGCCAAGTAAAAACAAACTGTATGTAGGGGATGGACATGGTCTCCAAGGATCCTCTGTGTTGATACACTGTGCCTTCCAGCATGACGAGAACACCCGTCAAATGCCACTAAAACATACCCCAAACCATAAATATCCCTACTTGTTTGCTTACGGACGTTTCATACCCCACACGCCAACGGGCATCTGCAAAGACTATCTGTCACCCCTAAAAGGACGTACAGTTGCGATACTGGCGTGTAATTCCAGCCTCCGTCGCCGATTAACAGCAGCCAGGATGGGTGCATGAACCATATGCTGCTGCGGGAGCTAATTACAACAACGTTCCCTGAACGGTCGTTGTGGAGACATTGTTGGTCTCCCCTTGGTTCATATGAGCGATCATTTTCTCAAGAGTTGCACGTCTTAAGGCCTGTACACATCTCCGCAACTGTCGTTCACCACTATCATCTATGGCCTATGGTGCTTCACTGTTGCCACGATGATTGTGGATAGCTCCATTTTGTCACACAGGATGTTCACAAACTTCGCCGTTTCGGAAATGCTTGCAGTCTTGCCAGATAACCAGTGGTTATGCCCTGTTGCATGTCATTTTAATCGCTGTTTCCAGGTAGCGACAATGACTGCAGTGTATTGTGCGTCCCTCGACGCGCTTTATACAGGTGGTGATCGTGACCAGGCCAAATATCTCACGAATAAGCGTCAAACGAAAAAACTGCAAAGTAAGAAACTCGTCTAGCTTGTAGGGGGAAACCAGATGGCGCTATGGTTGGGCCGCTAGATGGCGCTACCATAGGTCAAACGGATATCAACTGCGTTTTTTTAAAAATAGGAACCCCCATTTTTATCACATATTCGTGTAGTACGTAAAGAAATATGAATGTTTTAGTTGGACCACTTTTTTCGCTTTGTGACAGATGGCGCTGTAATAGTCTCAAACATATGGCTCATAAGTTTAGACGAACAGTTGCTAACAAGTGGTTTTTTAAATTAAAATACAGAACGTAGGTAAGTTTGAACATTTTATTTCGGTTGTATTTCGGTTGTTCCAATGTGACAAATGTACCTTTGTGAACTTATCATTTCTGAGAACGCATGCTGTTACACAGTGATTACGTGTGAGCACCGCATTAATGCAATAAATGCTCAAAATGATGTCTTTCAACCTCAATGCGTTTCACAATCGTGTAACGACATTCCTCGCAACAGCGAGTAGTTCGCCTTCCGTAATGCTCGCACATGCATTGACAATGCGCTGACGCACGTTGTCAGGCGTTGTCGGTGGATCACGATAGCAAATATCCTTCAACTTTCCCCACAGAAAGAAATCCTGTGACGTCAGCTCGGGTGAACGTGCGAGCCATGGTATGGTGCTTCGACGACCAACCCACCTGTCATGAAATATGCTATTCAATACCGCTTCAACCGCACGCGAGCTATGTGCCGGACTCCATCATGTTGGAAGTACATCGCCATTCTGTCATGCAGTGAAACATCTTGTAGTAACATCGGTAGAACATTACGTAGGAAATCAGCATACATTGCATCATTTAGATTGCCATCGATAAAATGGGGCCAATTATCCTTCCTCCCATAATGCCGCACCATACATTAACCCGCCAAGGTCGCTGATGTTCCACTTGTCGCAGCCATCGTGGATTTTCCGTTGCCCAATAGTGCATATTATACCAGTTTACGTTACCGCTGTTGGTGAATGATGCTTCGTCGCTAAATAGAACGCGTGCAAAAAATGTGTCACCGTCCCGTAATTTCTCTTGTGCTCAGTGGCAGAACTGTACACGACATTCAAAGTCGTAGCCATACAATTCCTGGTGCATAGAAATATGGTACGGGTGCAATTTTGATCACAAGAGCTATATTTCAACACGATATCGACCTTTTCCGCAATTGGTAAACGGTCCATTTTAACACGGGTAATGTATCACGAAGCAAATACCGTCCGCACTGGCGGAATGTTAGGTGATACCACGTACTTATACGTTTGTGACTATTACAGCGCCATCTATCACAAAGCGAAAAAAGTGGTCCAACTAAAACACTCATATTTCTTTACGTACTAAATGAATATGTAATAAAAATGGGGGTTCCTATTTTTAAAAAAAACGCAGTTGATATCCGTTTGACCTATGGCAGCGCCATCTAGCGGGCCAACCATAGCGCCATCTGGTTTCGTTCTTTGTAGTTTTTTCGTTTGATGCTTATTTCTTGAGATATTTGGTCCGGTCACTATCAATGAACCACCCTGTCTTTTTTGGTGAAATAGACAGATTGTACTTGTTCTTGTCCACACCTCTGCCATGTGTATCTACGTGTATCTCATGTTGCATATCATATTCTCTTTAGTTAACGAACTTAGCCAACGGCCTTGCCGCAGTTTTAACACCGGTTCCCGTCAGATCGCCGAAATTAAGCGCTGTCGATATGGGCTAGCAATTGGATGGGTGATCATCCGTTCTGCAGATGGCAAGCGGGGTGCACTCTGCCCTTGTAAACAACCTGAGAAGTTACTTGACTGAGAAGTAGCGGCTCCGGTCTCGTAAACTGACATACGGCTGGGAGACCAGTATGCTGACCGCATGCTCTCCATATCCGCATCCAGTGACGCCTTTGGGCTGAGGATGACACGGTGGCCGATCGGTACCGTTGGGCCTTCATGGCCTGTTCGGGAGGATTTTGGTTTTTAATGAATAGTACTCCACTTTCTACTTCGGAAGAATAGCTAAACGTGCGAAAAAGTTGTATCTATTTTCTTATTCAGTGTAATACATTTTACAAGGCTTCCCCCTGTTCACGATTGTGGCCGCACATTTCTCACGAGCAGACAGTAGCCTTTCTAGATTATGTTTACCATAGAGAACATAACTTGCTATACTTATTTAATTAATGGGCGAAAATGTGGTTTGTAGAACTGCATGTTTGCCACAAGCTGTACAAATTTATTATTTATTTTCTCCTGATTTCCGTAGTAGTGACCAGTTTTACAGAAGAAAAAAAGTTATGGATTAAAAGGAAATGCAGTTCAGCTTTTCACCGGATGAACTGGGAACTATTAGAGTCGCAAAATGCTTATAAATCACGTATAACGGGCCACGGTTCGATACCAGCACAAGGTTGAGAAAGAGGTCATTCCTAGCATTTCTTCCCAAATTATTACAGCTACTCAAAACAGAACCGTGCGGGTATGGAAACGACAGTATATGAATCCACGACAAGACGTTACTTCTCGAAAATTGGATGGAAGAGGATAATAAACTGTTTGCCATGCTGTGAGTTCTGCAGGATTTGTATTTATGTTTGGTATCAGTATTACGCTCATTAAAATTATATTACATACATCGCTAGATAATATTTTCTTTCCTTTCAGTAACTGTCACCTGCCGCCGCTAATAATGTTAAAAGAACGACAGCAGCTATGACCGGAGAAGACCCTTGTAGTAACAGTCGCTAGACTGGAGCACATCCGGTGTCGTGAGGAGGTAAGTTCACCCTGTGTGTGGTTGGAACCGCAGGTGGCGCAGGGCCAATGCATTATGGAAAATTCTCCCTCGCCTGAAGCTACCGCGAAAGTTGTCCACATTCTTCTGCTACACTCAGTTGGTTGCAAGATATCAGAAACTAAAATCACTAAGATTGCTTGTGCAAATGATGTGGCCCAAAGCAACCGAAGGTAACATCTCCCAAAAATAATGCTACAGTTTCTCGCAAAGACTACGTTCTTATTAACTGGGTTTTTGTTGGAACACACGGAAGGTTCTTTTGTGACAAAATGGTGCAAGCAACTGGTAACTGTTTTGTTGTGATAGAGTGTCTTATGGACTAAATAGTTCTCAGGTAGCATATCTCTTCCCACGACGCTCATAAAATGTCACAATATGCAAGTTAAGCATGTACTAGGGAAACTGTTTAACCATCGATTGATAGCTTGCAGACCTTTGCTTACAGCTTCTCCAATTGCGGACGCGATGTTGAGCAGAACGCTTATGATTCTTCTAGCGACTTCGAGATAACATTATTCTATCGTAGTGGCACAAGTACCTTTAAGAGTCTGTTTGTCGTTCACTGTCCTGTTTCTCACATATTCATTTCTGGATTAGCAAAATCATATCAGATAGACCTCATAACACACTACTGTTGACGGTGCAAATTACGGTACATATCACAGTAATAAGATTTTTCATTGTTCTCGATTAGACTATTTAGAGTATGCTCGATGGAAGAAGCCAAATAGCTGAGTCTGTATGACTGGGAAAACTAATTGCAACACTGGATTCGAATTCGGAAGAGTAACGTTGAAATCGTCATTCATCCATCTTTATTAATTTCAAGGATCGCCCTGATGAAGCCTACATGTGCCAACAGCCAAAATGGTGGTGATTTTATTTATCTCTTAACGCTAACACACATCCAAAACAGTTTACTGGGAACCGAGAAATCACACACACACACACATACACTCACCCACCCATTCTCAGCTGAGGTTAAGATTCCTAAATCACTTGAGTCTACAACGGCCCCTACGATGTATCCTTCGACATTCTCTGCGCAGGTCCAGATACTATAATGCGTGTCGTAATAATTGTACGTAACTGGAATCTCTATACTCATGACGAAATTTACATTCAGAAATGGGCAATAGTGCGGCAATCAATGTTTTGCATGGGCAAAAGTGATAAAGAAAATAAATTCGTATGGCTTGGTTTTCTGGGAGACGCCGAGCAGTTGGTTCAGCATCTGAACTGGAAACAGTTTCTCCCATCCTTCGCCCACACTGGCACCTTTCCCTTGCAAAGAGTGAGATTGGTGTGTTAAGTGTCTCTGACACGTGTAGACGACTATAATTGGTGTATTTGTAACGTGGTGTCGTGTTTGCGTTGTACGGCGTCGATGGAAGGGAAAAGGTGGAGCCTATGCTGACATATAGCTTACTCCTCTCGAATAGTAGCCAAGTGGCCCACCGAGTAAGGTCTCCATTCGAAGTAGTCGTCACCATCAAACGTGTCAGATACCCTCATTCCTTAAGAGACTGTAGACAGGATTGCAATTTGATCTGGGAAATTGTCGCAATGTTGGATGATCAAGGACTTTACACCTCCGTCCCCTCTGCCGGAAGACAAAGGAAAAGCTGCCAACATAGCATAGAGTGCCCGATGGTTACCCATCCAGGTACCAGCCACACCCGTTATTGCTTAACTTTGGTGATTTTACGGGAACCGGTATATTCAACGAAGCAAGGCCAATGGTGAACGAAGTGGTAATTATGGTAATGAAGTCATAAAGACACCACAAGAACATATGAACAGTTTACGCAGGCAGGTATATAACATAGAAGACAACTGTAATTCATTACGGAAATAGAAACAGGAGAAACAATTCATTATCTTAATGCACATACGTTTGGACCCATATCTGTTCACAGTGGCTACGTCAGAAAAAAACAAAAAAAAAACAATAATATCCTCTGAGACTGCTAACGGTATAATATTTTACCTTTTAGGTGGGGATAAGGAAAACGAGCTAATGTTGGTTTTAGCACGAATATGTCCGATGCAGAAAGTATTGAAATTATGCAGTGTGTTAAGTGCCTCTTACACGTGTAGACTTGTAGTGTGGTGTCGTGTTTGCGTTGTACGGCGACGATGGAAGGGAAAAGGTGAATCCTATGGTGACATACAGCTTACTCCTCTCCCGCTATAGTTCAATTCTTTTATCTTGGCGGCTCGCGCATGCCCGCCCAGACGCGGGAGATTGCTGCGTTGCCAGTTGCACATGACGCATGCGCCAATAGAAGCAGCATAGTTCGAAAGCTTACGTTTAGGGGGGAGCGCGCAGTTCATGAAGTAAAGCCACCACGTCCGCATTAACCCTTTCGCTGCTACAAAGACGTGCTCCCTGCATTCCGCGCTGTGCGCGATTTTTTTACTGCACTGCTCGCCTGTGCAGACACATTGTGTTCCGACTGCTTTGACACTCTTATCAATCGATTCCACAAAAACTATTTGGCCCAAAAATTTGAATTTTACACATCTTCTTGACTGATACCTTCCCCCCATAAATGACTTAATTTTGTTTCGATGTTCAACGCAGTTATTATGCAGCATTAAATATAGTAAACCATTGCACGAAATTTTGAAGAGTTTGCAGAGGTAAAAGTCCATTGAGTATACTTTCCGTATGGTCGATTTTAGTTGCCACAATGTTGAGAATGAAATGTGGACAAGATACCTAAATTTCATATAAAATTTACTGTATAACAATAGCTCATTTAAGTACCACATAGGTGTCGTATGTAATATTGAGAAATATTTCGTCTTTCGCGACTGTAACAAAAGTTTTATTTACACTGAGCACGTTTGGCTTTATTTTAAAGCACTTCAATCAAACCAAAGGAAGTAGACGAAATACATTAAACAAAACTGTGGACTTACAAAAACATTAGGGCTTGAATATACCGTCTATCAGTGAAGTGCTCTGAGCTATGTCAAATATAATTTTTGTGTGTGGCACACACAAACATCATTTATTTGCTAAAACACTGATCTGTCAACACAAACGTTGAATATTGTGTTAGCGCAGCACAAAACTACGAAAGGTGACTTGACAATGGAGGAGACAAAATGCTGTTCACTGAAGATGCTTCAAAAGAGAGAAACGCGTCTGGTCTAAATAAGCCCCTTATTACAGTAGCAGAAGAGGAATATATTTCAGTACCATTGGTAAAACTGCGACTGTGGAACAAAAACAAGAAAGAGAACATGAGTACCATTGTGTATGTGCCATACCTTTCCTTGATTGAAGTGCTTTAAAATAAAGCCAAACGCGTCCGTTGTAAATAATACTTTTATTACAGTCGCGAAAGACGGAATATTTCTCAATATTACATACGACACCTATGTCGTACTTAAATTAAATGAGATATTGTTATACAGTAAATTTTATATGAAATTTAGGTATATTGTCCACATTTCATTCTCAACATTGTGGCAACTAAAATCGACCATACGGAAAGTATACGGACTTCTAGCTCTGCAAACTCTTCAAAATTTCGTGCAATGGTTTACTACATTTAATGCTGCATAATAACTGTGTTGAACATCGAAACAAAATTAAGTCATTTATGGGGGGAACGTATCAGTCAAGAAGACGTGTAAAAATCAAATTTTTGGGCCAAATAGTTTTTGTGAAATCGAATGATAAGTGTGTCAAAGCAGTGGGAACACCATGTGTCTGCACAGGCGAGCAGTGCAGTGATGACAAAATCGCGCACAGCGCGGAATGCGGCGAGCACGTGTCTGCAGCAGCGAAAGGGTTAATGAAGAGACAAAGCACTAGAAATTTCAAAAAATTGCATTTAAACGAATATAATTCGTGAAGTACGGCACTTCGATATTGTTTTTAAATAATGAAAATATTAAACACCGCACGAGGGTTTTTTTTTTTTTTTGGTGGGGGAGGGCGCGGAAGGCAGAGCGATCAGGGGTCGTAACCCGAGGCCTGGTCGCAGTGTCCCCCTCGTCCGTCAAGGAATCAGGGATGGGAAAGGGAAATCTTTTGTGGGAATTATTGTTTATTTATTTATTTTAATTTACTGTTTTAATACATTCTTAATGTGGTTTTACTTTATACCACAACAAAAATAAATGTATCTAGCACCGCATCGTGCTCTGAGAAAAAGAAAACAATATCTCGGCACGTTCCTACACCGAGGTAATGTATATGGGGAAATCGAAAAAAAAAGTGCTTCATACAGGATACAGAAGGGTGTGTCGCTACTCTCCTTACGCTTCATCATCCAGGTACGTCTTCACGTATATCATGTTGTTCCACCGAGAATCGAACTTAGTCATGTCAGCTCACTCAATGGGTATCTTCTCCTACCTGTTGATGATCCAGCTGCGTGGAGGGTCGCGTAGGGCACTCCCTAAGTAATTAGAAAAATACTGTCTGTATTTTGGGTTCCGTACGATCTTGCAATGACGTTCTTGTAGGTAGTTCCAAAAGTCCAATACATCTTTAGGTCCATCGTGAAATAAGTAGTGTACCGCATGCGCACGGATCCACGTGACAGCGTTGGTCTTGGCGCGCGGGAAATACTGTTGATCCGGAAATAGTAGAAAGCGAGGTGTAATGTGTTCCGGAGTCACTCGTAGAAAATACGACAAAATTTGTCGCACCAAGCGCCATACGTCTTCTGCCGCGCCACATGTGAGACGGTGTTCGTCCGTGTCTGGTATCCCGCAGTCTACGCAGAGAGGCGATTCCGCCATGTTTATCTTGTGGAGGCGTGATCGGGTGATCTGTTTACCATTGACTGTGATGTACCATGTGGATCGGACGGCTGTGTCCAGTGGAATTGCGTGAATCGTCTTCCACACCACCTTCCAATTAACCTGAGGACTTTTCGTCTCCACGATGTTTGGTGGGCGCCTCTGCTGTAGGACATGATATATATCCCGCGCCGACGCCTGTTTCGTCGGTGGTACTGCGATACGGAAATAGCTGCGTTCAATGTCAAAGTTCCCGAAGTAGTAGAAGGGTGGGGGTATGTCTTGCGTCGTCAGTGGCGGCATAATGGACGGCGGAGCTAAAGACTCCAACAGCAAACCTGTCAAACTTTCCGGGTGGTGGCGCCACAGCTTGATGTGTGAGCTGACATACAGGGCCACAGCTCTGTCGTGGACATGGACTAGGCCAAGACCTCCCCTTTCTGGGGGAAGGGTCAGTGACTCATAACTGACTTTGAAGAGCATGCCTGTACTGACGTAGGCTCCAAATGCCGCTAATAGACGTCGAGCCATCAGTAACGGTATTGGGAGAACACGCGCTATGTGTGGAAGGCGCGATGCGAGGTAAACATTAACGAGGTGTGTCCTTTGGAGAATGTCGAGGGTCCGCAGACGAAGGTTGAAGATCTGGACCCGAATTTGTTGTAATAAGCGGCGGTAGTTAAGAGCCGCGGTGCGCCGTATGTCGTCGTGAAACTCTATCCCGAGACATTTGATAGTGCCACGAAGCTGTAGGGGTTCGACACACGCTGGGGTCAACCCGTCTCCTATGGCCATGGCGACCGATTTGGCGACGTTGAGACAGCTGCCGGAAGCCACACCGTACGTGATAATACATTCTAGTGCTCTGTTGACATCATCGCGATTGCGGAACACGAGAACCAGGTCGTCTGCATATGCTGTACAGCGAAATGTGACGTCACGTAGGGTAAGACCGGTGAGGCGTTGACGGAGGCCACAGAGGAGCGGTTTCAGTGCCAGAGCATATAGTAACGTCGACAAGGGGCAGCCTTGACGGACGGAGCGGAAAATCGGGAGGGACTGCGAGGGACGCCCGTTAACGAGCACTTTGGAAGTCGCCCCTCGGAGTAGGCGCATCACGACGTCTGTGAATTGCTGTGGGTACTGCATGTGCTGGAGAACGGACGTTAGGTATGCGTGATCCACTCGATCAAACGCTTGGCTAAAATCTAGTGATGCCAGCGCTCCCGGGACGCGGCGTGCCCTGGCTAGGGCTATTAAGTCACGGTATCGACACAGTGCTGTGTGGATGTTGTTGATACCCCCTAGGGAAGTCTGATCTGGCGAGATGACGTAAGGTAGGGTCGGTCGTAGACGGTTTGCTAATAGTCTGGTGAATATCTTCATGTCGCAGTTGACGAGTGTTAGCGGGCGGTAATCTTGTATTCGAGCCCCACCTTTAGGCTTGTGAACCGGTATAATTATTCCTTCTACGAAGGTCGCAGGGAGCGGCACCGCGGGGGACATAAGCTCCCGACAGATGTCTGTTAACTTGGGAGCCAGTAAATACTGAAAAGTTCTATAAAACTCCACAGGGAGCCCGTCGGGGCCAGGAGACTTATTCGCCGCTCCTTTACCGATGGCGTCGATAACTTCGTCTTCCGTAATGTCGTTCAATAATTCAGTTTGTAAATCCTGTGGGACAATGCCGTAAACCAGTTGTGAGACTGCTGTCACCGTCATCGGGTCGGAACATTGAGCAGAATAAAGTCGTGCGTAATGGTCGAAGAAGGCTGCAGCAATATCGCGTTGTGTGGTGTGATGAAGGCCGTCCTCAGTGGTGATGGCATGTATCAGCGCCCGTCTTCGCAGTGTACGTTCTCGGATGACGTGGTACATGGTGGGTCGTTCCGTTGCAGTCTGTCTTGTGTCCGCGCTCGGACGATCGTCCCTTCGAGGTGTCGTCGCATATGGGCTACGATCTGTGCTTTCGCACGCTGAACTGTCAGCTGTCGTTCCGGTGTGGGTGGCAAGGAGGCGCATTCGCGAAGGACGGTGAAATAAAAATCAAGGGTCTGCCGCCTCCAAGCAGCAGTCTCACAACCATACGTAATAAAGGTTCGCCGTAGGGCCGGCTTGGCGCAGGTTAACCACCAACTAATCGACGTAGGATACGTTGGGAGGCGGCAGACGCACAAACTCCACGTGTCTTCGATGGTTTGAACTCATAACCTTTCGCATAGTAGCCCAACACCTTAACCGTTACGCTAACGCACAGCGTCTAACTACATAACGCCATGAGGACTATGACACGTCACGCAAAATACTGACAAACACTGTTGGTATGACTGAATTACTCACGCTTCGTCGAAGTACAATAGGAAATAAACAGTTACCGCTGTTCTTTATTGCGAAAAAGCGGTTCGTGAGAGTGATACAAACACCTTTCCTTGCTATCGCCTGAATTAGGAGTCTTATTGCTTGTTTGGTTTAATTAATTAATAGAATATCAAGCAATTGGTATAAAGAATGCTTTTTCCAAACTTTCTGTAAAAGAATGTCTGCTATCAAGACATTGCTTTTGTTCTATTACTTTATTTATGACTGAACGTTTCTAAAACTGAAGACACTCGTCCATGCTCTGCACCGTCGTTCTCTGTTCATTGGCTGACTGTGTTTTGTGACGTCAGATGCGCAGAACGAACCTAAACTCGGCCGCCAACATAAATGACGCACACTTTAGGGGAGAATGGTGTTACGTCCTGCCCATGCTTGACGTAGGAAGCTTTGTAATTGTCCTACTTCTATTAAATAAAATAGGAAAAGGGGGGAGGGATGTGGCTTAGGGAGTTCAGAAGTGTGATCGGGTAAACATTACTGTAAGATATTGAACTGTGACACTGAGAGCTAAGCGCGTATAATGTGTTTAGCTTGTAAATTCTCTAATTGGCCTATTTCCAATAAGTTAAATGGAAGACGAGGAGGGGAATGTGGATGCGGTATGGTTTAGGAAGATGGCATGGCTTACAAGAGGGGCATGATGTCGTCATATATTTGTCCCTGAAATATTGATACCGGTGACAAATATTGTACATGCTTTGGTATTAGTATGTTCGTAAGTGCGGAAACATCAAATAACATTGCCTTCATGGTTTTTTTACTGACAAAGACAAATTTTACTTTTCTTATAATGCCTAGAGAGTGTCTCATTCTTTATCGCATGCTGACAGACCATAAAATGGAAGCGTGTAAGGAGTTCACCACCCTGCTGGACCAAACGTAATCTCGATATATTACTTACTTGCTAGAACGACAATTCACGGGAGCTGCCTGAGATATAAAATACCTTTGCCCCTGTTAAAAGAGAGCTGCAATATAGTCGCAGGTCAGAGCAGTCTCTGCCGCAGTTGCAGTCGCTCGCTGCTACAGTGTAGTTGTAGTCTGTCGCTGGCACAGCGCAGTTTATAGTCAGTAGTTGTTAAATTCATAAGTGCAGAACAAATTTTAAAATTTTACTATAGGGAACTGAATAATAATTGTCATCAGCCGCAGAGCTAAATGATATCATGGAGTGAGATGATGATGAACAAATGAATAATTGTTAACATAATGAAAAATCAACAGTATAATTAAGTCAAGCATGTATTGTAAGGTAAATTTTATTATTTTTATTGGCATGCGCGTTGTTAAGTCACTTGTCTGAGATGTTAATATGAATTTGTTTCAATCTTTTCTTTTGTGATTCCTCAGCACCAGTTGACCCAGATTTGTAATATATTCAATTTACCCGTGTAATGGATCGCAGATCTTCATCAATAACGTAAAAATTTTCTGAATATAATTGTTTTTAACAGTCAACTATAAAAGTATAATTTCCCCTTAAGTCATTGCAAGTCCCGATCCAGTCATTTATCTAAATTAAAATATTCCAAATATTTTGTCAGATCATAGCCGTGTGCTCTTTAGTAATCAGACGACCAGCTGTGCAGCTGCGTCAGTAAGTAAAGTTAATTTTTCTAGTAATTCAGATCTCAGATAAATGTTATCCAGTATTAGTAGAGAGGCCAGCATTGCACTAAGCTGTGCCATTTACGAGCAGATATATAGACAGCATTATCCGGCGACACCACCATGAGGTAAGAATTTTTCAAATGGTTCAAATGGCTCTAAATACTATTGGACTGAGGTCATCAGTCCCCTGGACTTAGAACTACTTAAACCTAACTAACCTAACGATATCACACACATCCATGCTCGAGGCAGGATTCGAATCTACGACCGTAGCAGCAGCGCAGTTACGGACTGAAGCGTCTAGAACCGCTTGGCAACAGCGGCCGGACATACTCAGATTGATTTCACAGGGCCATGGCGTAGCGCTGCTGACGTCAAAATTTATCAGTTTTTCATGAGTTAAGATTTATCAGTTTTCATACATCCGAATTTAATTATCCAAATTTAATTATTTTTATTTTCTGTTCGGGAAGGTTACACTTCATTAGTTTTATATATATTTTTATCTATACGGGAAAGTTACGTGTGTAAGTAAAACATGAATTGTTAAAAGCTAAAAGCATGTATTAAATACCGTGCGTCAGGATATAGGGCCTCACATGGCAAATGTTGGTTCTTTGAAAACATCACTGCCGCATTCCTCCCCGCGTGCTAGTGCTTTGTCCCAAACGACATTGACATTAAACTACAGCCTCACTTTATTTGTGTTCTAAACAACAAGAAACCAGAGCTGTAACTATTTTCGCCATTTCGTTGATTTTCAACAATGGTTTTGTGCTAAGGTGCACCTACGTAGCTACCCATGTTCTACTCTGAGTTTTCCTTAGTGCTAGGATTCGAATGGAGTGCTCTCAGCCTCGTGGGGCCATTCGCGAAGCTACCTGAGTGACTTCAGTGAGACGTAGCGGCGGCTTCAAGGTGTGCAGAGCTGACAACGGCTGGGAGAGAGGTGTGCTGACGCCCACGTACCCCCACTTTGCATCCAGTGAGGCGCTCGTCAGAGGATGACGCGGCGGCTGGAGTCACTTCTCTAGGCCCGACAACGGAATATTTCATTTTCGATTTTAGTTCTGATTCTAAGAGCTTCAGTCCGCTGAAATTTTGCACAACATAGTCGTAACCGTCAGCTGCTAGAAAGATACCACTGGGAGCGGCGAGCTGCTTCCGCTCGTTCAGGCGCCACGAGAATACTGCAGATTCTCCTCTTTAAAAATAGAGGCTGGTTATTGTTTATTTAAAGGGCTGAGACGCCGGAGTCCCAGGCCGGGGAGCCCTGGCGCTCTCGTTGGGGCAGGCGGGACTTCCCCTTTAGCCCCTGCAGGCCAATCGCAGCATCTACCCCTTTTCAGCTACCTCTCCTGCCAGGAATTTGTTCTCTACGTTCTATTAGCCCAGTAGTTTTCTGACGGTAGTGTTTTTGTGTGTATATGCTAGTAAATTAATGTTTTGTGTTCGTTTTTATCTTTTTCTTTTTTTGTTTGACGCGCAGAACGTCTGCTGAGAAGATTGCTTTCTACATCCCGTTCACTTACTAGATGCAGTTATAGAGTTTTAAAATGACACAGAAAAAATAAAGTCCCATAATTAATTTTTTGTTTACTGAGACTGATAGAAATGTGAAACAAATTGGCCCAGTCCATTGAAAAAGTGGAGGCGTGCTGCGCTATTTTGTTTTGTTTCCTCTAAAGGCGTACTGGAAAAAAAGTATCTGTATATTATCAAGGTGATGAATTATTTAAAATCTTATGACTACCCCTCACATAATCCGAAAAAGCCACTTCACAGGTGTGTGTTGAAGAATTCATCAATTAGTACTACCATTTCGCCCACTCTTTTGTTCCTGTTACGAATGGCACCTGGGAAGAACTACCGTTAATCAAACTTCCATATAAACTCGAAGTTACAGTTGTGGTCATTTATCGAAATATATGTACAAACAATCACTTGGAGCGTACAATGATATAATGATTCTTTTCATCCACATTGACTTTTTTGTCTTCGTAATTATTAACGTAGAATAACGTATTCGTAATCTACAGAGGAACGGAACAGATAACTGAAGAGCTGTTAGAAGACGATCAGTTTGGGTTTAGGCTAGGTAAACTCACTTTTGACGTTATGCTTGATAATGGAGACAAGACTTAATATAAATCAACACATATTCGTGGGATGAATCGAACTGTACAAAGAATTAAATTAATTTATGGGAACTGCGTGGCCTGTGCATATAAATCTGGTGGCACATAGCTCTAGAAACTTTACAAGGGACTTTTAAAATATATGCCATACAGAATAGTTGCTTTTTACCCTACTGCGTTAAGTGGCTTGGGGAGTATACGTGTGGATGTAGAAGATGAATACTGCTGTGTGTGATACTGTTAATAACGGAACAAAAACAGAGTAACATTTGAAGAGTAGGCATCGGAAAGCTTCTAAGTGCCAAATTTCTCATTTGCCAGGAAAAAAAAATGGCCACGCGCGAGCAGGTCCCGCGGTCTGAGGCTCTAGTACAAATTTAATTATGTATGTAGACAGTTCATTCAATTTGGAATAGAGAATCTCGACGATTCTTGCATGTTTGGACATTGATACTAGCAAGATATCGGCCCAAGGAATTCCAAGAATTTCGAGAATCGTTTAATTCAAGCCGAATAAAAATTGATAAAAGAAATAATGTTTCTTGTGATATAAGTAAAAATTGACACTTTACTGGCTTTTCCCTTATTTGTTCTGTGAAACCTTGTTTCTTGCCAAACGCCATGATTCTAGGCCAACGGTTTTCATGAGTGACTTTGGGAGTAGCAAAATATATTGCCTAAATGACCGTATGTTTTGGTGCCATTTACTTAGAGGTTCACAACTATTACACCGCCAAGGGAGTATAAACCTTAGTGTCTGATACAGATTTCCACTTGGTACGCCAACCCGTTCCCGAGAAAAAGGGGTCTTAAGAGACGGACGGACAGACAGTCAAATAAAAAATGACAAAAAAGTTTTCATGTTTTATAATTATAAACCCACATTTTCAGACTTTTCGTTAACTTGTACAGTGAAACCTTCCATCTTAACAAATTTCATGATTCTAGCCAACGGGTAGTACCCTATGGGTCTCGAACAGTGAGTGTAAAAGTATGTGAGATGAATGGCCGTAAATTTTGACTGCATTGACTTAGAAGTTTCAGTTTCTTACTCAGACTAGGGACTATAGACCTTAGCATGTGACATAAATTTCAAACTGATACATCCACCCTATCCTGAGAAAAAGCAATTTAACAGGCGGACAGATAGACAGACAGACAACAAGGTGATCGATCCTGTGTGGGATCCGTTTTCACCGATTGGGGTATGGAAACCTGAAAACAACGTATCTCTCTTTGTAGATATCTTATTTCTAACCAGATAATTGGGAAGGTGTTCTGATACAACAGAAATACCCTGCCCACTTCATCATTGCAGAAAAGAACGAAGTTAATGACAAAAAATTATGAAGAACTTTCTATGTCCCATACAAGGAAGCTGACAAGTGCCAGTAATAAAATTTTATTTTTGTTTCTTTTTCGAACGCCATTAATACAGAGGGACTAAGTTTTGTATTGATAATACAAGCGATAATACAAGCACAGAAACACAGCAGAAAGTTTTGACGAGTAGAACTGCGGTCAACAAAAACCATTTCGTATTTCTTTTAAATTTTTTACAAGAGAATAACATGTATACAAACAAAAAAACTTCAGATTATGCACGACTTTGTAGACAATTGTAATGAGAAGTTGGAAAGCTGGACAGCAGCAGAAATGATTTTTAGTGAACAAGTTAATAAAAAATGGTTCAAATGGCTCTGAGCACTACGGGACTTCACATCTAAGGTCATCAGTCCCCTAGAACTTTGAACTACTTAAACCTAACTAACCTAAGGACATCACACAGAACCATGCCCGAGGTAGGATTCGAACCTGCGACCGTAGAGGTCACGCGGTTCCAGACTGAAGCGCCTAGAACCGCTCTGCCACTGCGCAAGGCCGAACAAGTTAATACAACAAACACAAGAGTTACTTAACTTGAATTTCTTGAGGCATGCAAAGACTCATTACATGTAATAAAGCAAGAAACAGGGTCGTGCTATCACAATGACAAGAGGCATCAACAATGGTATCACAGCAATGTGGCTCCCAGTGTGTCTGTGGCTATGGCTGCCGCTGGCTGTCTTACATCGCAGCAGCAGAGGTCGCTCGTAGTATGGAGCTGCTGGAGGCGTGGCTCAGTGGGCGCGCACCACTGGGTCTGTCAGATCCCACGCGACTGCTGTGGGCATCTACGGAAACATACAACTCCGTTGCTATAATGTCTATGGTGTGGTATCGATATATGATATACCACATCCCTCCCCCCCCCCCCCCCCAAGGAAAACCTCCTCACCATCTAGTGTAGGTGAGTGAACGATGATGGGGGGAGGGGGGGAGGAGTGCTGGACGCAGGTCACAATGAGGAGACGGGAACAGGAACTCAGCCGTCCCTAGGTCGTGCTGCCACCCGATTATTTGTTACACTTGGCTGCCTGTCTCACCTAACCTGTTGTTAGAGTTTCCTCCCCAGGCCGACCCTTGAAACGCTTCTCAGCACCGCTGTTCTGTTGTTTGAGATTGTGATTTTCTTTTGCCTTCAGTACTGTGCGAGGCCTTCAGCCACGTATCAGTTTAGTTTGTTTTAATGTTCAGTATGTGGCCTTCAGCTGAACATAGCCTTCAGCTGAACCTTATGTGAAATACACTCCTGGAAATGGAAAAAAGAACACATTGACACCGGTGTGTCAGACCCACCATACTTGCTCCGGACACTGCGAGAGGGCTGTACAAGCAATGATCACACGCACGGCACAGCGGACACACCAGGAACCGCGGTGTTGGCCGTCGAATGGCGCTAGCTGCGCAGCATTTGTGCACCGCCGCCGTCAGTGTCAGCCAGTTTGCCGTGGCATACGGAGCTCCATCGCAGTCTTTAACACTGGTAGCATGCCGCGACAGCGTGGACGTGAACCGTATGTGCAGTTGACGGACTTTGAGCGAGGGCGTATAGTGGGCATGCGGGAGGCCGGGTGGACGTACCGCCGAATTGCTCAACACGTGGGGCGTGAGGTCTCCACAGTACATCGATGTTGTCGCCAGTGGTCGGCGGAAGGTGCACGTGCCCGTCGACCTGGGACCGGACCGCAGCGACGCACGGATGCACGCCAAGACCGTAGGATCCTACGCAGTGCCGTAGGGGACCGCACCGCCACTTCCCAGCAAATTAGGGACACTGTTGCTCCTGGGGTATCGGCGAGGACCATTCGCAACCGTCTCCATGAAGCTGGGCTACGGTCCCGCACACCGTTAGGCCGTCTTCCGCTCACGCCCAAACATCGTGCAGCCCGCCTCCAGTGGTGTCGCGACAGGCGTGAATGGAGGGACCAATGGAGACGTGTCGTCTTCAGCGATGAGAGTCGCTTCTGCCTTGGTGCCAATGATGGTCGTATGCGTGTTTGGCGCCGTGCAGGTGAGCGCCACAATCAGGACTGCATACGACCGAGGCACACAGGGCCAACACCCGGCATCATGGTGTGGGGAGCGATCTCCTACACTGGCCGTACACCACTGGTGATCGTCGAGGGGACACTGAATAGTGCACGGTACATCCAAACCGTCATCGAACCCATCGTTCTACCATTCCTAGACCGGCAAGGGAACTTGCTGTTCCAACAGGACAATGCACGTCCGCATGTATCCCGTGCCACCCAACGTGCTCTAGAAGGTGTAAGTCAACTACCCTGGCCAGCAAGATCTCCGGATCTGTCCCCCATTGAGCATGTTTGGGACTGGATGAAGCGTCGTCTCACGCGGTCTGCACGTCCAGCACGAACGCTGGTCCAACTGAGGCGCCAGGTGGAAATGGCATGGCAAGCCGTTCCACAGGACTACATCCAGCATCTCTACGATCGTCTCCATGGGTGAATAGCAGCCTGCATTGCTGCGAAAGGTGGATATACACTGTACTAGTGCCGACATTGTGCATGCTCTGTTGCCTGTGTCTATGTGCCTGTGGTTCTGTCAGTGTGATCATGTGATGTATCTGACCCCAGGAATGTGTCAATAAAGTTTCCCCTTCCTGGGACAATGAATTCACGGTGTTCTTATTTCAATTTCCAGGAGTGTATTTTAAGATACGGCCTTCAGCCCTCTGAAGTAAAAAAAAAAAAAAAAAAAGATCATCATTTGAAGAATGAGAATTTCACCCTGCAGCGGAGTGTGCGCTGATATGAAACTTCCTGCCAGATTAAAACTGTGTGCCGGACCGAGACTCGAACTCAGGACCTTTGCCTTTCGCGGGTACTGGCAGAAGTAAAGCTGTGAGGACGGGGTGTGAGTTGTGCTTGGGTACCTCAGTGGTAGAGCACTTGCCCGCGAAAGGCAAAGGTCCCGAGTTCGAGTCTCGGTCCGGCACCCAGTTTAAATCTGCCAGAAAGTTTCATCATTTGAAGATTTTCTCTCCATCTTAATTTATTATCCAGACCTTAAGTCTTGAGTTGTTCCATGTTCAGTATATGGCTTTCAGCCGAACTTTATGTGAAGTATTTTAAGATATCACCTTCAGCCATCAAAGAAAAAAATAATTTGAAATTTCAAAATTTTTCTCTCTATCTTAATTTGTTATACAGGCCTTAAGCCTTGTTCTACGTTCAGCATATGGCCTTCACCCGAACCTGATGTAAAATATATTAAGATTAGGCCTTCAGTCTTCTTAAATTAAAATTTGAGAGATCTTCGACTAAAACCTTTCAGAATTTCCTTAATGGAGTTCTTGTTATCCGGGCCTCAAGACGTCAGTTCTTCTATTTAGTAACTAGGGCCTTCAGCCGCGTGTATTCCTTGGCGCAATTTTAATAGCTTGTGTTCTGGCCTTCAGCCGTATTGTTTCTGAGTTCTTTTGAGGGCATGTGTGATTAAGTGTTTTTAGCAAATAAAGTTTGTATGTTTGTGCAACTAGCAGCAACTGATTTGGGCCCCTTTCCACAACCTGATTCGGTCTGTCCTGCGAAACCAGATTTCAGACACGACTCCACGTCTTGTGCCGGACGCGAAAGATGGTTATGCAAGCGATGTGGCTGTGGTCAATCAGACCGCTGTTTGCGAGTCGGCTGAGAGGCTTTCTTGTTTTGTCTGTCCACAGAACAAACGGGCACTACCTAAAAACTGTCTGCTGCGCTTTCGAAGAAATCTTGATAGTCAAGGATCTGCTGAACCCAGTACAAGGAAAGGTCCGAGTATTGAATAATCTGTTCTCGAATTCGAGAGTCAGCTACGTTGTGCTTGGAGGCATTGCGTCACTGTTGTATATGCCACAGTCACGTTTGAATCTACACTGTCTAGTAAGGCGTTGCAATTATTCATTGACGGTATGTGTTTCCTTGTTGCTTACGTAACGAAAGGAATTTGTAATGAGCACGCCACTTGTACTCTGTCATAATACTTCATAAGTGCCTGAAACAGGTCTTCGTATTGTAATAGTTCAGGGTGGGATGTGAGAAATAATATTATTGATTCGCGACTCCATGCCGTGTTGTGTGCACCACTACCAAATAGTGGATAGAATTGGAAGTAAAATACGGCCAATGCTGATTTTCCTTCCAATTCTGTAAGAAATAAGTTTGCACATAAGTGACATACAGTAATTGCCGCCAAGGCCAAGAAATAAGAATGTTTGTCAGTACCATGTATATGATATGCTGCTATGTGTGTGTTGAACTGAGCGAGGTACTCTGTCCAGTTTTCCCTCGCCTTGTACAACTCACGAAATGGCTGCTTCTGAATCTGCTTGGTGTATTGATCTTTTGGTCTCCTTCTACAATTTTTACCCTCCACGCTCTCCTCCAGTACAAAATTGGTGATCACTTGATGCCTCGGAACATGTCCTACCAAGCGATCCCTTCTTCTAGTCAAGTTGTGCGACAAATTCCTGTTCTCCACAATTCTGTTCAGTACCTCCTCATTAATTACGTGATCCACCCATCTAATCTTCAGCATTCTTCTGCAGCACCACATTTCGAAAACTTCTATTCTCTTCTTGTCTAAACTATTTATCGTTCATGTTTCACTTCCATACATGGCTACACTCCACACAAATACTTTCAGAAAAGACTTCCTGACCCTTAAATCTATACTCGATGTTAACAAAGTTCTCTTCTTCAGAAACGCTTGCCTTGTCGTTGCCAATCTACATTTTATATCCTCTCTACTACTATCATCAGTTATTTTGCTTCCCAAATAGGAAAACTCATTTACTACTTTAAGTGTTTCATTTCCTAATCTAATTCCCTCAGCATCATATGATTTACCTTGATTACATTTCTGTTATCCCCGTTTTGCTTTTCTTGATGTTCCATTACGAAGTAAGCAAATTTTTGTATTACCCAGTGAGTAATGCAAAACTATAAACTGCTAAAAGCAAAAACAGCACACAGAGAAAAGAAGGCGGGCGCAAAAGCAGCAACCTCGGAACGTTGAACATAAAGAGCACAAGCAAAGCAAACACTGGAGAAGCAAAAACCATTCAAAAAGATAACAGAACAGGAAGAACACAACACCAAAAGTAGGTGTGATGGCTCATCTCCACGTTTATTGTGTATGACCTCATACACAACGGTAAAGAGAGGTGGACAACATAATGGAGTGGCACATGCCATAATAAAAAAAGCTTGACAGGAACGTAAATGGTTAGCGAACAAGTTGACACAACAAGCAGAAGATTTACTTAACTAGTATTTCTCCAAGCATACGAAGACTAATTACATATAACACAGCAAGAAACAGGGTTGAGCTATCACAATGACAAGAAGGATGAGGGTCTCTGTACTAAAGACGAATGAAGGTGTCGTAGCAAAGTGGCTGCGAGAGCAAGTGGAGCTGCGGCAGCTGCCAGCTTCACTGTATTGCGGCGGCAGAGGATGCTCGTGCTACAGTACGGCCAGAGGCGTGGCGAGCACCACTGGCTGCGTCAGATCCCATGCGTCTGTGTAAACTCGCAATTCTGTTGCAGTAATGCCTACGAGGTGGTATCGACATCTGATACCACATCTCATTACTGACTCCCGTTTCTTTCTTGGGATCAGATGTTGTAAATTATAATGTAAAATACCTTGTGCTGTTCGGGAAGAAATGGTAACATCGTCAATAGGTTCTTTTGTTTGGCAGCTGATAAAAATAGCTTGTCTTTCAGATGAAATATGGAACTGCATACATCTGCCATAATCTTTCCTCTTTTGAATACAATGAGATTTTTCCATTCTCCTGCTTCCAAGTAAGAATTTTTTTGGCTGTTTGAGACATAACGCATTTGCAGATGTTAAAGGCACGTTTACATGCTGAGCTTTTATTAGCGGAAAACGTAAAAAAGAAATAATTTAAGCCATAGGTATAGTCCACCGCTGTATAAATATTGTGTGCAGCCACTGGAAACATTTGAAGATTTTTGATCGTCATATTATTGGCGAAAGAGGAACAGTCATCTTTGGTTTTCTAGTTCTTGTTCAGATCGGGCGTATGTGGCACACCGCCATCAATACTACAATTATTTCATCATTTTATTTATGAGTCGCAAACCAATCAGCACTCGTAATCACATGATGTAAGTGTACTTTTAAATTGTGTTTTTATTTCAGAATACACTTTTGTTAGTAACCTATGTATGTTTTATTTTGTGTCTTTAGCCATTGTAAGATTGTTGGAAAAGGAAAGTTTTGGTAAGATCTTATGGGACTAAACTGCTGAGGTCATCGGTCCATAAGCTTACACACTACTTAATCCAATTCACACTAAGGACAACGCACACACACATGCCCGAGAGAAGACTCGAACTTCTGATGGGGGAAGCTCCGCGAACCGTGACAAGACGCCTGAGACAACGCGGCTACTCCGCGCCCCTAATATTGTTGGGTGACTTGGCATGGCAGAAGGTTCCGAACTTTTAAGCAAAAAGTCGTCCAGCTCGATCCATCGGCATATTACGAAGTCCGAATTTAGTGAAAACACAGAGAAAAGAAACACAGTTAAAAATACATCGTTTGTATACATTTTTTAAATGCATTACTATAATTCATTGTATGGTCTCGATCCAGTTACGAATGAGCCAAAAAAATTAATTAAAAGATCTTACTCGTCTGCATTGACAACAAAATTTCTAAAACATCTTTAAAAGTGAAGGAAGTCAGTTGTATGCATTGGGAATACATCGATTGGGCTCCTAGCTTCAGCGGGCTCAACAATATTGTGAACATTCTGCGAAAAAAATGCCCTGATTTCCTTACTTCGTTTCTCTACATTTGCGAAATCTGTGTCGCAACTGTGTTCACTCATAAAAGAACATGTGTTACCCTGCGCACAATCACAGGCTAAATGGGTGATAACCTGCTGTGTGACACTCGGAACTCCACTGCGGAGCACCAATTGACACACATTCCATGCGCCATCTAGTAATCAATAACTGAAATATTTTCTGCATGATCTGACGCATGGAACAAGTCTAGGGAGGTACAACGGAGTACCGAGAACACAACAGCACTGAAGACGATATTTATGGCTCTGAGCACTATGGGACTCAACTTCTGAGGTCACTAGTCCCCTAGAACTTAGAACTAGTTAAACCTAACTAACCTAAGGACATCACACACATCCATGCCCGAGGCAGGATTCGAACCTGTGACCGTAGTGGTCTCGCGGTTCCAGACTACAACGCCTAGAACCGCACGGCCACTTCGGCCGGCGATATTTATGAAAAATGGCACTTACAACGCCTTCCATTGCCGCTCTTCATTTCTTGTAATGAATAAAACGTTGTCACGTTTAGGTTTAATACTGTGTGCAAAATCACTCTTAAGTAAACTTCGAGCTGCACAATGTGTCTGCCTGTGACAACCTAACCTACCCTAACCTAACCTAACCTAACCAAGATTGTCAGTGTAGGAGTGAGCAGCAGTACAGTTCTAATGCGCTGCTTCCTGGACTCGAGTAGGCGCGCCGGTCCCAGGTCGAATTCACCTGGCGGATTAACGACGAGGGCCGGCCAGCCTGGATGTGGTTTTTAGGCGGTTTTCCACATCTCGCTAGGCGAATACCGGGATGGTCCCCACGTTCCTCCTCAGTCCCACAATTCACAGACATTTGCAGACGTTCGCACTATTGCATGGCTTAAACTACACGCAAACAGCTGGGGAACACTACTTACGTCCGGGAGGGTTCGGGGTGGCGGCAGGAACGGCATCTGGCCAACCTATGCAACTAACACTGCCAAATCCGTACTAACAAAGTCGACCACGCGTGACGCAGTACAAGGCCTACAGAAAGACAGAATTGTGTGGTGTCAACTGAGCAGTTTATCATACCCTGAGATGCTGCAGATACGATGATCCCCTGTGACCTACAGGGAAGGGAAACTCCCTATCGTTCAAATTTAAGAGAAACTGTGTCTTCCAATGGATGAAATGGAAATTTAAGAGAGATTGTGTCGTGCAATGGATGAAAAGAAATTTACTAGTTACCCAATTAAGCATGAAGGTATGGGTAACGGATATATCAATGAAGGGACTCATTAAACTTGAGTGGTAACCATTTACCCACTAAAGGAAACCCATGAATATGTAATAACTGGTTAACAGATTGCGCTGGCAGAGGTGGGCGGACACATGAATGCATAACATGAGGCTATATCGTGGATATGGCCTGTGGCCAATGATTACAAAAATGGTTAGTGATTTAAAGAAAAATGCCCGGAAATCAAGAACACTTGTTGGCTCTGAGAACTATGCTGCTTAACAGCTGAGGTCATCAGTCCCCTAGAACTTAGAACTACGTAAACCTAACTAACCTAAAGACATCACACACATCCGTGCCCGAGGCAGGATTCGAACCTGCGACCGTAGCGGTCGCGCGGTTCCAGACTGTAGCGCCTAGAACCGCTCGACCACAACGGCCGGCAATCAAGAACGGACACTAACACTCTCGCAAAGAGCGCAATGGGCGCTTTTAGCTGGCTGTGAATGTTAAATCTACGCAATGAAACCCTGATGCAAAGTAGCTAGCTTCGCCTCTCCCTCAGCTTGGTGGCTGCAAGGACGGCACGTGTTTACCACTCTTGCTTGGCCTTTGGAAGACAGCTGCGGTAGGAATTGGAAATTCGGTTGTGGACATTTCTTTCTAGAACTTCTTCTACCGCTAACTAAGGTGAAGTGTGTCCTTGACAACATCCATGAAGCAATGGCTTCTAACTTTTCTCTATAAAACTTGGCTAGTTCTACCAGCGTCGGAATCTTGCCAACCAATTGCTGCAGACCAAGCGAGCGCCAATCAATAATAATTTTATAAACAGGTTCAATAATTTCCTACTCTAGCGGATTTTCTCATAGTGAACTAGTAAGTTATGCTATGGCAAAAAGGCAGAAAATCTCTCCCACTTCGTGACGAATTTCTAGCCATGGCCAACCAAAAGCCTTGGACGTATGCACAAGCGGGAAATTGGCCTTTCTACCGAATAATTCCTGTGATCCAATCACAGAACCCCTTACTTGGATTTGAGCAAACATTCCTGTCTGGAAATGGCTGGTCTGAAGCTCTGTCTTTATGGATCTTATATAGCTAGAAAGGGTTCCTCTAAGCATCTCGCACAGTGTGGTTTTATGGGATGCAGTCCGACTCTCCTACGCTCCTGCTTTGTGGACAAAGGGCACTCCCTGTTCCGTAACTATTCAGCGATGGCATTCAGTGCCCAACAGCTTCACGATACTACGGTGCTTCTAAATTAACTTCCCTGTCGCGAGCTGCCTAAGGAAAGCCCCCAAGACTGCAGAAGAAACAGATCTTCCTCACTTAAGAGCGAAGGAGAAGAAGAAGTAATTAGCACTGCAATCATTCGTGGTAGTGAAATTTGTCTGCAGTATTCGTGCAGAGTTAAAGAACTGACTATACTGACTCTTGGTATCTGCATATTACAATATATTACTGGGTTACATGACAATTTCCTTTCAAATCCATGCTATCATGGACAAATCAGACAGCAATGGTGAAGTAGCGATCTACCATTTGTTACCATGAACTAACGAAAGACTTAGCTTGTGATGATTGATTATTTAAACCGTCACAGTCAACATATTCTTCATTAAATAAACGACTTATCAGTGTCAATAAGAACTTTAAATAACTTGCCGATGTGCAAGTAAATTTTATTTCCTCAGAACACCTACCACAACCAGTTTATCTTGCAATTGCGAGCCTGTTAGGAACTTTCTCATTGTTTAATAGTTGTGTTTTTATTTTAAAGTAATTTTAACTTCTGTGTTATGTCTTCAGACTAGTTTGTTGTGTCCCACTAAAATGTTGACCCCTGCGCCAGCCTGTTCGTCACAAAGTAGGACTCACACACAACATCTTATGTTATTTGTTGTGTTACTCTAATCTCTATCTTTCCCACAATTTTAGCCCTGTGTGGCTCCCTCTACTACGATAGAAGGGTCTTAAGACATGAATCCTCAAGTCGCCTCGTCTCCTAGATAATAGTGCAAAAATATTCTATCCGTCGCAGGTCCTGCGCAGAACTGCCCCACATCTTATCTTACCAGTTCACTCGATTTTCAGTATCGTTCTGTAACAAAACATTTCAGACACTGCATCTGTCCTTTCGATGTTATTTATTACATACCAGCCAGTTTCGGTGACTCAGTACACTACCTTCTCGCCGTAACTGACGCTAAGGGGGTTAGGCCGGCCCGTGTGGCAGAGCGGTTGTAGGCGCTTCAGTCTGGAATCGCGAGACGGCTACAGTCGCAGGTTCGAATCCTGCCTCGGGCATGGATGTGTGTGATGTCCTTACGTTAGTTAGGTTTAAGTAGACTACTGGCCATTAGAATTGCTACATCACGAAGATGTGCTACAGACGCGAAATTTAACCGACAGGAAGAAGATTCTGTGATATGCAAACGATTAGCTTTTCAGAGCATTCACATAAGGTTGGCGCCGGTGGCGACACTTACAACGTGCTGACATGAGGAAAGTTTCCAACCGATTTCTCATACACAAACAGCAGTTGACCGGCGTTGCCTGGTGAAACGTTGTTGTGATGACTCGTGTAAGGAGGAGAAATGCGTATGACTCGTCTAAGGAGGAAAAATGCGTTCCATCACGTTTCCGACTTTGATGAAGGTCGGATTGTAGTCTATCGCGATTGCGGTTTATCATATCGCGACATTTCTACTCGCGTTGGTCGAGATCCAGAATATGGAATCGGTGGGTTCAGCCGTGATGGATCTCAACGGCATCTTATCTGCATGGATGTAACGGATCGTGGAGCCACATCTCGCTCCCTGAGTCAACAGATGGGATCGTTTGTAAGACAACAACCATCTGCGATAACAGTTCGATGACGTTTCCAGCAGCATGAACTAGCAGCTCGGAGAGCATGGCTGCGGTTACCCTTGACGCTGCATCACAGACAGGAGCGCCTGCGATGGTGTACTCAACGACGAACTTGGGTGCACGAATGGCAAAAAGTAATTTTTTCGGATGAATCCAGGTTCTGTTTCCAACATCATGATGGTCGCACACGTGTATGGCGACATCGCGGTGAACGCACATGGGAAGCATGTATGCGTCATCGCCATACTGGCGTATCACCCAGCGTGATGGTATGGGGTGCCATTTGTTACACGTCTCGGTCACCTCTTGTTCGCATTTACGGCACTTTCAACAGTGGACGTTACATTTCAGATGTGTTACGACCCGTGGCTCTACCCTTTATTCGTTCCCTGCAAAACCCTACATTTCAGCAGGATAATGCACGACCGCATGTTGCAGATCCTCTACGATCCTTTCTGGATACAGAAAATGTTAGACTGCTGCCCTGTCCAGCACATTATCCAGCTCTCTCACCTACTGAAAACGTCTGGTCAATGGTGGCCGAGCAACTGGCTCGTCACAATACGCCTGTCACTACTCTTGGTGAACTGTGGTACTGTGTTGAAGCCGCATGGGCAGCTGTACCTGTACACGCCATCAAAGCCCTGTCTGACTCAATGCCCAGACGTATCAAGGCCGTTATTACGGCCATAGGTGGTTGTTCTGGGTACTGAAATCTCAGGATATATGCACCCGAATTGCGTGAAAATGTAATCACATCTCAGTTCTTGTATAATATATTTGTCCAATGAATATCCATTTATCATCTGCATTTCTTCTTGGTGTAGCAATTTTAATGTCCAGTGGTGTAGTTCTAAGTTCTAGGGACTGATGACCTCAGATGTTAAGTCCCATAGCGCTCAGAGCCATTTTGAGCTAAGGGGGTTGAACTCCAATCGTATGCATCATCCCATCAGTGTTGAACATCTTCAAATGTTTTCCGTAGATTACTGTAATAGCAATGTTGTGTCTCCAACCATCAACTAAATATTGGTTTGGCCAGAGTTCGTGATCGACCGTCATACAGTACAATGCTGTGTTCTGGGTAGGGAAATGGATGTACTTGTTATGCTTCATGTAAGTGCGGAACACCAAGCATCTACGCAAAAAGAAAAAAATTTAATCAGATAAATACACTACCAGGCTTTCATCTGGCCAGGTGAAATGACGGGATAAATAAACCTACTGTGTCATTTGCAAAAAAAAGTCTTAGCTTAGGCAGAGCTAGAGGATCTATGGAGAAGCTAATTGTGGAAGGCTGAACAGGGATTTGAACCGTTGTCTTCTTGCTAAGAGCACTATGGGACTCACTCCCGTGGAACTTAGAACTACTTAAACCTAACTAAACTAAGGACATCACTGACATCCGTGCCTGAGGCAGGATTCGAACCTGCGACCGGAGCGGTCGCACGGCTCCAGACTGAAGCGCCTAGAACCGCTCGGCAACACCGGCCAGCTGTCCTCTTAAAGGTCGGTCCATTGTCTTATCCGTCTGTAAACATCGGGCAGTGCAGTTTGAAGCAGCGAGGTTGCGATTAGGAAACCGCCGCAGAGTGGGAACACTCCAGCTGACAGATCTCTGCAGGTTAACAGGTGGAATCGATATCAGCGTCATGGTGGCCGCCACTGCAGGGCGGAAGCGCAGGCAGGGCGTCTGCCGCAGGTGTTACAGGTGGTTCGGAAGCGGCGCGGCCAAACTCTTGTGTGAGTCCTTTCCGCGGCGGCGGAGCGCCAGCCTGCTATTGGCGGCGAGACAGCTCGGCTCAGCGGCGTGCTTGTGACGTCTCACTGCCGCCCCCCACCCACCCGCCCTTCACTTCGCGAGTCCTGCCGCCCCCACCCCCCGCCCACAACGTCATCTGTCGCGTATCGATTGCTGCCGCTCTCGTGCCGGCCGTCAACGCAGAGTGCCCCTTTCCAGTCCGATCCACACCTCCCAAGTCTGTAAATCTGATCGCTGCCGCGCTTGCTCGAAGAAAAATACCACGCGTCCAATTTCCGGTGCCAGTTTCACCAAACGTACGATACTCCTAGTTTCCTGCGCCTGCCTTTGAGGTATACAGGAGGAATATTTCGGGAATGCCACCCGCGCACATCAAAAAGTTGTGCGTCACCCGCCAGAGGAAAGTTCTGTGATGGGAACATCACCAGCCTAACGTCTTATTTTGAGGAGAAAGAAGTAATGCTGCAAGATGTCAGCACCGTAGTAGATCCAGCGCGAAAATGTTGTCCATAATTCTGATACTAAGCAGTCACGACTTTCTGAAAATAGAGTATTAAAACTTTCACGCACACTGCTTGTTCGTCATTCGGTCCACCCCATAGCAGCAGCCTTATGCCCGACCTCGAAGTACTGTGCAGCAAAGTGACAACCAGAGAGCTCCTATCGGCGGGGCGTTGAAGAGGAGAAAAGAGGAGGGGCGAGGTGGAAACATCTTCCCAACGTATGAATGCATGGTTTCGCGGCGATATGTATTAATAAAATTTTCTCCTGCTTCCAGCCGAGTCAGGTGGTTAAAATACCTCCTCAGTCAACGTTAAGTGGTAAGAATGAGTGCTGTGTCGCCGTGACCGTGTCGATATATAGCCGCACTATGACGTCACTGGCGCTCTCTTCCTCGCCACATATGGTCATGTTATCATCCCACGTCCTTCGCGCCCGTCTTAACCTCGCGATGGCCGGGTCCCAGGCTGTGCTCAGCTGCAAACCGCCGTCCTTGTTAATGGTGTTTTCAGAGGTTCTTATTTCAATAGCTTCTTTTATGACGCTCTCCCAAAATCCATTCGTCCTCATAACGACAGATGCTTCGTCGAATTGAATTCGGTGTCCATTTTCTAGGCTGATTTTTCTGGATAGCGTAAGCGTGTTATATCTCTTCAGGAGCCCGCTAATCTTTCCCGACACAATGCCGCAGAAATTGAAAAACACAAGTTTCTTGCTTTCTTCTTCGGTGGTGTTCTCTGTTGGTGTGTTTCTTGCGTGTCACACCGGATATAGCTTGTGACACCTGTTCGTGGCTGTACCCGTTTTCCCGAAAGACTTTTCGGAGGTGGTTCAGTTCTAGTGGCAGACTTTCAGCGTCTGAGACGACTTTAGCACGATGGACGAGCGTATTCAGAACGCCACGTTTTAGTGCCGGATGGCGGTGGCTGAGAGCGTGCAGATACCGATCTGTGTGAGTTGGTTTCCTGTAGACACTGTGGCTGAGGTGTCCATTGGTTTCACGTCTAACGTGGACGTCAAGGAAGGGCAATGTATCATCTGTATCGACTTCCATCGTAAACTTGATGTGGCCGTGAATGCTGTTCAGGTATTCTAAGAATTTTCCCAGTTTTTCACGACCGTGGGGTCAGATGATAAAGGTGTCATCGACGTAACGATAAAAGCCACTTGGCTTAGCTGGAGCCGTGTCCGAAGCGATGTCTTCAAATTTTTTCATAAAAAGGTTGGCTATGGATGGAGCTAATGACATGGAATAGATTCCCAGATATGAGAGGGCTCGAACACTTCTCAAGTGGAGAACGCAGTAAGTTGTCCTCGACGGCGACTGTTCATCATAGACAAGGGTATCGTCAAGAGTGTCCCACAGAAGTGTGAGAAGACATTGTTTTCTATATACAGAAAAGATCTGGTGGGCAAGGTGAGCAGCAATCTGCAGTTGTTTATTGATGATGTTGTCATGTACGTGAATATGTCGAAGATGAGTGACTTAGGATGATACAAGATGACTTACACAGAATTTCTAGTTGGTATGGTGAATTTCAGCGAGCTGTAAATGTAGAAATACGTAAATTAATGCGGAAGAGTAGGAAAGAGAAACCTGTAAGTTCAGTACAGCATTAATAGCGTCCTGCTTCACACAGTCACGTCGCATAAATATCAGGATGTAACGCTGCAAAACCATACGAAATGGGACGAACATGTGAGCATTGCCGGCCGCGGTGGTCTCGCGGTTCTAGGCGCGCAGTCCGGAACCGCGCGACTGCTATGATCGCAGGTTCGAATCCTGCCTCGGGCATGGATGTGTGTGATGTCCTTAGGTTAGTTAGGTTTAAGTAGTTCTAAGTTCTAGGGGACTGATGACCACAGCTGTTAAGTCCCATAGTGCTCAGAGCCATTTGAACCATTTGAACCATGTGAGCATTGTAATTGGGGAGACGAATGGCCGACTTCGCTTTATTTAGAGAATTATTGGAAAAAGGGGACCACATATAGGACACTAATGCGAACTACTCTTAAGTATTGCTTGAGTGTTTGGGATCCGTACCAGGTCGGATTAAAGAAAGACATCGAAGCAGATGGGTTTTTAGAATTGTTGCCAGCAGGTTCGAACAACACGCAACTGTCGCGGGGATGCTTCTGGAATTCAACCTTGAATCCCTAGACGGAAACTTAGAGAACCGGCATCTGAAGCTGTTTGTAGAAATCCCACTCCCAACGACACATATTTCGTGTAAGGACCAGGAAGATAAGATATGAGACAGTCGATGTGGCCGAGCGGTTCTAGGCGCTACAGTCTGGAGCCACGCGACCGCTACGGTCGGAGGTTCGAATCCTGCCTCGGGCATGGATGTGAGTGATGTCCTTAGGTTAGTTAAGTTTAAGTAGTTCTAGGGGACTGATGGCCCCAGCAGTTGTCCCCTAGTGCTCAGAGCCATTTGAACCATAAGTTATGAGAAATTAGGGCTCATGCGGATCATGTATATAGCTCATCATGTAGATAGCTCTTAAAAATTGGAAACAGTCTTGACCGCAACTTCCATTTTTATTGGAGTGACCGGTTTCGATTCTATTTAAGAACCATCTTCAGACTCCAGAACGGTGGGTTGACTCCGTTGAGCAAGTTGCGCCGACCCTCGACACTGGAATAACTGCCGAACATCTTATTCCAGGCGCAACTTGCTCAACGGAGTTAACCCATCGTTCTGGAGTCTGAAGATGGTTCTTAAATAGAATCGAAACCAGTCACTCCAATAAAAATAGAAGTTGCGGTCAAGACTGTTTCCAATTTTTAAAATTTTATTTTAATGATCGCTGATAATGTTTTCAAAAATTTTGTGTAGATAGATGTTTTTCCCCCGCTCTATCTGCGAGTGGAACACGAAAGAAAACAGCTTGTAGTGGTTCATTTTGTATGTAGATGTAGATGAGATCTTGTTCGAGAACACATGTTATTTTACTCGAAAATTAGAAAGTAATGTGAGTACGTAGTATGTCAACCTCGTGCACATATAGGTTTAGCATTATTTTAACAGTACTCCCGTATTGATATTATTTCTATAGCTATATATAGACCTCAAAATCCAAATGAATAAACAAAAATCAGTGAAGAAGTAATATGAAATTAAGGTAATGATTTTCGGTGTACAATTAAAGCGTTTGTAGTGACCTATTTCTGACAATCGATCCCTACAAGTGTACAGTGCTTCATAAACATTCCGTGAAGTGTTAATTTACGTGCAGTGATATAGTTATTCTGTGACGTAGCTTTAGTTAGTTATTCCGTGCTGCTCATGTCTACACAATTCATTCATGTGTGTAGTGTTAAGTTATTATTGCTAAATATATGTAGGAATAAAGGAACTGTTTTCTCCAACACCCAGCCGGCCGCGGTGGTCTAGCGGTTCTAGGCGCTCTGTCAGGAACCGCGCGACTGCTACGGTCGCAGGTTCGAATCCTGCCTCGGGTATGGATGTGTGTGATGTCCTTAGGTTAGTTAGGTTTAAGTAGTTCTAAGTTCTAGGGGACTGATGACCACAGATGTTAAGTCCCATAGTGCTCAGAGCCATTTGAACCATCTCCAACACCCACATTTGGTGACACCCGACGAACTACGTAACATCCGCGTCGGCTTCAGCGTTTAACGAAGTTCCGCAACGTTCACGTTTGTAACTTCCGCGCCAGCCGCGTCGCGCTCGTTTCAGCACGATAATGACCGATTCGCCAGTCTCAGTTCAACCTGAAGCCAGCAGTGCAATTAACAGGGTGACGATAAAACCTCCACCATTCTGGTTACATAATCCTCTATTGTTGTTTGCCTAGTTAGAGAGCCAGTTCGTCCTCGCACAAATATCGGCGGACGAAACTAAGTACAGCTATGTGGTTGCAGCACTTACAGAAGATCTAGCAGCAGAAGTACAAGATATCCTAGCCGCACTACCCGATACCGATCGTTATGCATCCATTAAAGACGCATTAATAACGCGTTTCTCACAATCAGAGGCAAAACGGCTAGAGAAGCTACTGCGCACTGAACAACTCGGAGATCGCACTCCATCACAACTCTTACGACGTTTGCGCACACTGGCAAGTAACACTGTAACTGATGATGTGCTACGAAATATATGGTTGTCTCGGTTGCCGTCAGATACCCAAAAAATTCTCACGGTATGTGCAGGCGATTTAAACGCACTGGCACAGACGGCCGACAGGTTAATTGAAATGTATCCCACATCAAGTGTCTCAACATTAACGCCACAACACGAAAATTCGCCCACAGTGACGCTAGTCTCCCTACAATCACAACTGGCAGAGTTGACCGCACAGGTAGCTGCATTACAAACAACGCACAACCACTAACGGCCATGCCGCCGACGGTCACGAAGTTGCAATCGATCACCATCACTACAGAACTTATGCTGGTACCACAAGAGATTTGGTAATGATGCACGAAAGTGTACGCCACCTTGCAAGTGGAAACATGAAGCAGACACCGTAGCAGCGATAACTTCCAGTGCAAATACTCGCCGACTTTTTGATTGCGAAACAAAACTACAGTTTCTCGTCGATACAGGCGCAGAAGTGTCCGTATATCCAGCAAACCGCCTATCACGCCGGAGCTGCGACGACTGTTATCTATATGTCGCCAATGACTCCAAAATTAGAACATACGGTCGAGTAACATTATTCCTTAATTTGGGGCTACGACGTGTGTTTGAATGGCAATTTACAGGGGAAGATATATAACAGCCTAGTATCGAAGCAGATTGTTTGTCCTTCTACGACTTACTGCCCGATCTGTGACGTCAGCGACTAATAGATTTGACTACTAGTCTGCATACAACAGGAAAAGTCCGTTGTATCACACCACTAGATATACGCACAGTCACAGGCGACACACCATATATACGATTACTGAAAGGATACCCCCGAGATCACACAGCAATCGCCTACTCTCCCACCAGTCAAGCATACAACCGTCCACCACATTTTGACCACGCCAGGGCCGCCAACTCACGCTCGGCCTAGACGTTTAACGGCCGAAAACCTAAAAGTGGTAAAGCAGGAATTTCGCAGCATGCTGTCACAAGGTATCTGCAGAGTTTCTAGTAGCAGTTGGGCATCTCCAATTCACATCGTGCCTAAAAAGAAGAATGGATGGCGCCCCTGCGGTGAGTATCGCCAACTCAATGCAAGGACCATTCCAGACCGGTACCCAGTTCCACATATAGAAGACTTTTCCGCAAATGTTCACGGCAAGACTATATTTTCTACCAATGATCTAGTTCGAGCTTACTATCAGATCCCTATAGCTGCAGAAGACATTCCTAAAACAGCGGTGACAACGCCATTTGGTCTATTTGAATTCACCCGAATGCCATTCGGACTATGTAATGCCGCCCAGACCTTCCAACGTTTTATGGATGAGGTTACAAGAGATTTAGATTTTTGCTATGTGTATATAGATGATTTATTGGTGATGTCTGCATCGAAAGAGGAGCACTTACAGCATTTGGCACAAGTGTTTGACCGCCTACGGACACATGGACTAGTAATTAATCCTGCCAAGTGTGTTTTTGGTGAAAAAGAGGTCCACTTTCTAGGATATTTGGTGAATGCACAGGGTATTCGACCGCCACACAGTAAAGTAGAGGCCATAAACAAATACCCCCGCCCTGTCACAGTCAGAGAATTACGACGATTCATTGGAGTAGTGAATTTCTACCAACGCTTCATTCGCAATCATGCACTGATAACTGCACCATTGAATGAACTACTTAAAGGCGCACCTAAACCTAAACACAGTGTGCATTGGACTATCGAAGCGGGCACCGCGTTTCACGCTATAAAAAAAGCTATAGCAGAGGTCGCGCAATTAGCAGACCCGGTCGCGCATGCTCCACTCGCTCTCATGGTTGATGCTTCGTCCACTGCAATTGGTGCCGTACTTCAGCAACAAATTGATCAGTTACGGCAGCCCATTGCATTTTATAGTCATAAATTGTCACCATCTCAGCAACGTTGGGCAACATATGACCGTGAGCTGTACGCCGCTTATGCGGCAGTAAAAAAATTCAGACACGCATTAGAAGGGCGACAGTTCACGATTTACACATATCATAAACCGATTACCTATGCCTTCAAGGTAAAGCCAGAGAAAGCATCGCCCAAGCAGCTGCGACACTTAGATTGTATCAGCCAGTTCACGACCAGCATTGTGTATGTGGAAGGGAAGCTAGATGTTCCAGCTGATGCACTTTCTCGCGTAGAAGCAGTGTCCACGGTAGCAGATGACATCGCACAGGTGGAAGCAGTGACAAAGGCCATTGATTACGACGCCCTCGCGCATGCGCAACAATGTGATAGTGAGTTGCGTGATCTATTGCAACAAGAGAAAGGATTGAAGCTACAGCTTGTGACAGTTCCTTAAAGCAAGCATTGAGTTTTACTGTGACGTAGCAAGAGGAAAGATACGTCCATTTGTGCCACAGCAATTCAGAACACAGGCAATTGCATCAATGCACAATCTGTCACACCCAGGAGTAAGAGCCACACTCAGATTGGTCAAACTAAAATTTGTATGGCCATGTATGCACACAGACTGTAAAACATTTGTGAAGCAATGCTTGGCGTGCCAGAGGAATAAAATTACACAGCACGTCAGGGCACCATTAGGCACATTTCTTCCACCAAATCAGCGTTTTGACCATGTACATGTTGACATCATCGGCCCACTCTCGGCATCGGAAGGCTACAGTTATTGCCTCACGGTGATTGACAGATTTACTATGTGGCCTGAGGCATTTACAATGAAGGACATCACTGCAGAAACTATAGCTCAAACATTTTTTCGTGGTTGGATTGCCCGGTTTGGAGTTCCACTGAGAATTACAACTGATCAAGGACGACAATTTGAGGCCTACGTTTTCAAAGCATTGGCTACGTAATTAGGTATGAAACGCATACGCACCACGGCATAACACCCCGCATCAAATGGCATGGTTGAGCGTCTTCATCGACAGTTAAAGGCAGCACTGAGATGTCACGCAACACCGAATTGGACAGACGCACTACCTATCATACTTTTGGGTCTACGAACGTCATTCAAAAATGATCTGAAAGCAACAGTAGCAGAACTGGTGTATGGACAAACGTTACGCCTACCTGGAGAATTTCTGCACAGCATGGCAGATGATACAACCACAGCCTCAGAATTCGCCACAAGATTAAGAGAGCATATACGCCAATTGAGACCAACAATTCCCAGAAACCAGCTTGGAAGACACTCGTTCGTTTTTGCCGAGCTGGAAAGGTTCAAATGGTTCAAATGGCTCTGAGCACTATGGGACTTAACATCTATGGTCATCAGTCCCCTAGAACTTAGAACTACTTAAACCTAACTAACCTAAGGACATCACACACATCCATGCCCGAGGCAGGATTCGAACCTGCGACCGTAGCAGTCGCGCGGTTCCGGACTGAGCGCCTAGAACCGCTAGACCACCGCGGCCGGCGCTAGACAAGTGCACGCATGTATTCTTACGCAATGATATTGTGCGTAAACTACTGCAGCCACCATATGACGGACCATATCTGGTAGTCAGTAGGGATACCAATACTTTCCGCATAATGATTAACGGTACAACCACCGCAGTTGCAGTGAACCGTATCAAGCCTGCATTTCTGGACGCAACAGACACCACAGCCACCATTGAACACAAACCAGAGAAGACAGGAGAAGCTACAAGATGTGTTCCTGTACCCCATGAACACTACAACGCTCAGCGAACACTAGTCACTGCAACACCAAGACCGACGTCGAGGACTACTACACCACTCCCTGACACAACCACTGACACACGTGACGCACCGCCCGGTTTCAAGAAAGAAGTAGTTACAAGAGCTGGACGGCGTATGAAATTTAATCTGCGGTATCATTCGCGTTAAAGGGGGGAGTCATGTAGTGACCTATTTCTGACAATAGATCCCTACAAGTGTACAGTGCTTCATAAACATTCCGTGAAGTGTTAATTTACGTGCAGTGATATAGTTATTCTTTGACTTAGCTTTAGTTAGTTATTCCGTGCTGCTCATGTCTACACAATTCATTCATGTGTGATGTGTTAAGTTATTGCTAAATATATGTGGGAATAAAGGAACTGTTTTCTCCAACAAACACACGTTCAATCAATGGAGGGTAGTGCATCTACTGCAAATGTACTACACGCTAACTGTGACAGCTTCAAAGAAAATAACTTACAACAGTGATGTTAGTAACAAAATTGCGCTGCGCTCCTTTTTTGATGACACACTCGCTCGTTTATTTGGGAATCACAAAATTAACATTTTCAAAGCGAAGAGATCTCTGACACCAGCTACAACTTAGAAACCATACACAGTTAACAAACCATGTTACTAACGTCAAAACAGTAAATCACAAATATTTTGCTTCCTCTGTTTTACAGCACTCCGCGCGTAGGGTAGCTGCAGTGTGTGGTAAGCGGGGGGGGGGGGGGGGGGGGGGGGCGAGAGACAACCGGTGCGTCCTAAAGTCTGAAGTCTGAAAACTATACTATCACAAGGCTATAACCGCGAAGTATTAGAATTACGGCCCGAATTTTCGTGTGTATCGATTGCTGGGGCTGATATGTTGCAAGTGTGTTTTTACCCCTTGAACTATGAGGCCAAGTTGGTGACTTTTCCTTGTAAGGCATTCTGTAAAACATTGAAGTAGTACATCAAATTTTATTTCCAGTTAATTGATAACCAAACCATGTGAAAACAGTTATCCTATCATATAACACTTTTCTTGAGTAAGCGCATTGTGCAGCAACCTCATTCAATAAAAAGTAACACGTGGCCTTTCATCGATGTTAGCCGATATCCTCTGTAGCATCAGACGAGGATAGATGGGAGCGTATGGACGTTATGACATCGACCCCCAGCCCCGCCCCTCCCCTCTTTCTCAACAAGAAAAAACAGTAGAACCACTTATATTTTTACATAAAGGTTATCCTTAAAAAGAAAGGCGTTACATATTCGTTCAAACAGTAGTATCGATCAAAACCAGGAGAACAGTCCCTATAATTATATACCCCGGCGCAGTACCTGTTGAGATATGTTTTAGTCTGTTATCTCATCCCCACCTGACTGTTACGTACTAGTACACACTACAGGCGGTGCTGCATAAGGTGACCACTCATCATGATACATCTTTTATCCTTTTCTCGCTGTCTTTGAAACACACCTTGATTCTTTCGTACTACGTCCCATGAATTGGTTACACGTTCCTGTAACGCCTACACGTAACCTATTCTTTTGTCAGCGCGGGACTCTTGCAGAATTTACAAAAAAACTTATTTTACTATTTATAATTTGTTAAAAACAAGGACATTATATCAATGTATTAGTAACATATAATTTGAATTAATTAACATTCGGTTGCTGTTGCAGACACACTTGTTTTATATTTGTCAGCGGTGTAAATCAGTTTCAAAATGTCGTACCTAGTTTTCAAGTAGGAATAGAACTTATCGCATGGTTTGTTGATGTTTGTCTCGGTAATTAAACTGGCTTTCAAAACTGTGACTCTTAACTGTGTTTTGTCACTTGTCCATATCTTCTTCATTAGAGAAAATACTGTTACGACGTATGCCTTACTTCCAGGCAAACATGAAACGTATACAATAATTATAGAAAATTTCGTACAGTTCAGATTGTTGTCACGGAAACGTGTGAACAACTCCATCCAACGGTCTTCAGCAACAACATTTTTAGCGTCAGCTTGATTTTTTTCCTCTGTGATGTAATTGGAAATATGTGGAAACTCATCGAATACGTCCGTATCTTGGTCGCTGCTAAGAAGTCCTCGTGTAATCAGCAAATCGGTCACATTCTGTATTTCTTCCCAAGTGGGTACTTTTGTCAGGGTTGCCCATTTAAACACATCAAGGTATTCACTGAACTGACACAATTGATCCAATTATTGTTTGCTAGGTTTATAAAATTCAGCCGCCGCAGTTTATACGCCCTGGACAACAGCGTGAGTTTCTTGTAATTTTTTTATTAGACTACGGACGGTATGCGGAAGAAAAAGCGAACTCTGTTTATGTGCCAAGTGGTCTCTGAGACGCTTAATTTCCTTTGTAGATTCTACAGCAGACAAGCATTCTGCTTCAATTTTTAACACCGTTTGAAGGGAAGCCGCTGCATGTGCATGCGAAAAATATAACTATAATCCAGAGGTGGGATTCTCGATAAATGTTTTTAAAATATTTGGGCATTTATCGATGCTAAGAAAATAGCTTTTTAAGGGCTGAAATATTTTTAAAATTCTTTCAAATACCGGCATTGACGCGAGCCACCTGGTTTTGCTGTAGCTGAGTAGTTTCTGCTGCTCTGTTATCATGTCTTTGAGAGCTTCCGTTCGAACTCTGTAGATGTAGAAAAAACGTGTAAATTTTCACAGTGATACATTAGAAGCCCACAGAGAGACAACTTGAAACTCTTTTGATCGCGTTGTAGACTATACGGACTCCATATCCAATCCCAATGAATCATGTTCCGAGTGACAGGTTCAGTTCCGCGCAAACATTATTATTACCTTTTCTATTGTTTTTCAAACTTATTTCCACAAAATGCTACAATTTTCTTATTTAAATCATTGCACGATAATAACTCCGCCAAACAACTCCCGATATTTCACCGGGCTGGTCTCGAAACTCTAAAATCTTGACTTTCGCACCTTCATAAGGGTAAAAAATATCGAATCAAAACGGGAATAATTTTACGAGGCATGAAGTGAAGCATTCATTAGTAGTGATATAGAGTAGACTTCACAAAGATAATCCTTCAATTTATCCATCACCATAGGTGCCAGCACATTTACAACAACAGTCTGGGATTTTGTACTACCACACCTAAATTTTTTGTCAAAACATGTTTAAATTAAGTTAGAGGCACAGTCATTTGAGCGAAAGTTTTGGTTTTCTTGAACCGTGTGATACGCCCATGCACCTTCCGCTGCAGCTACTGTACTTCGAAACCCTTCGAAGACGGCAAATCGATTCTTTTGAAAAAAAAAAAAAAAAAAAAGAAAACAAGCATTATCGAACTGGAAGCAGCAGCTTGCTAGGAAAACCGGTGTTTTTCCGCTTTTAAATGTTTCTGAATATCGTTAGCACCACCATGATTAACACTAAAATCAGTACAACAGTTTTCACATGTAACATTTGATGTACTACTTCTTTGTTTTATAAATGGATACTTATTTTGCAAAGGAATATTAAAGGTACACTTGCATTAAGGCATTTTTATAATGTTACAGACAAACACGAAAACGTTGAAGGGTTGCTTGATTGTGCCCGTGCACCGGAACATTCCGATACAAACTAAAACTAAAGAATGTCGCTTCACGTCAAGTTGGCACTCGGCGTGATGTGATTGGTGGTTGTGTTGAGCGGCATCTGTCTCGCTCTCGTATGTTACTCGCTCCCTCTTCTCCATGCAGGTCGTGCTGTCGCCGACACTCTAGGTAACAAGTACGTCTAATCAACTATCGTTTGGACTGTTTGCAAAAGTGGGACATTTTGCTCTGGCTGGGGACAAAGGGACAGACAACCTGAAAGCGGGACTCTCCCGCGTATGAGGTAACGGGAGAATTATGGCGCCCTGAAACTATTCTGAGTTCAGAGTTGGCGGCCACCGCATGGACCGCTCAGCCAGCCGGGGCCCGGCAGCAAACACTTGGTGCCGAACGTTAGCCGGACGAGAGGGGTAGCCCCAGCGCATGGTCCAGCCGCGTGGCTGGGAATTCCGCTGTGACGAGGACCGTCCTTTGTGTCGATGAAGGAGACTTGTATGCCGAGAGCGCCAAAAATGGCGGAATTTGTGAAACTGTCATGGCAGACATTTCACAGTTCGTATAGAAACTAATAGTGGCCAGACGAATCGTGACACCTCAAAAAGAAACATGTACATTATCATTATTTGCACGACGATTCTGATTATGTAATCAGATTTTCAATATATTTATTAGTTTGAAGTTTAGTATCTGACGATAAATTATACACGTAACACCCAGCAACGAATTTCCAAAATCTAAATGATTCATCCGATTTCGTCGATCCATATGTCCTATATGTCCTTAGAAAGCTATTAGTGTAAACCTAAATTGATATAAATTATAGGCATGTAACTTAAATAGTACAGGAGTTATTGGAGATCAAAGTGACCGATTACTATCGATCGCGTTAGGCCATAAGTACTCCACAGTTACACGAAAAAACGGTAGCAGCATGTTTATATCCGATATATACTATTCATGAAGAAATTGGTAAAATATTTACTGTGTTTTAGAAAGCACAGAGACATTAGGCTACTGGCCTACCTTTTGTTCTATTCCTTTGATGTATGTTTATGTATGGTCCAGACGTAGGAATATTTATTTAGTTTCAAGTCATTCAAATGTAAATCCAGTAGTTCGGATGTGTTTCAAAATGTTTGTGCGTGTGCGTTGGCTTGAAAACAGGGCAGGAGCACTCTAGCCAATCACAGCGATCGTGAATGGGGAGACTGGATGGAAGCGGAAGAAGTGTTCTGGCAGTATGGGAGAGGACACGGAAGTGAGTTGGGGACAGTACGGCGCGAGGGACGCACGGTGGTGAGAGGGACTTGGAGCGTGGAACGGTTTGCGCGTGGTCGCCGCAGATAGAAATACTTCGGAGTGCTGACTTGTGCACTTGAGAGATTTCTGTGGCTTCTACAGAGAAGACGTAATGTGCTTTTAGAAGTGAATATCTCGCGAGCTATGTTGTTGTTGATAACTAATTATGTGCATTAGGAATCTATTGTTTCCCTGATATTCAAATTATATTTTATTTAATTGCTGGACCATCGACATTAATAAGTGTTTTGCAGAAATATAGCATATTCTCAGAAGTACTTCAACTATCGTACCCATCATTTATAGTCTTTAAGATAGTACCTGCAGATTTTATTTAATTGCAATCTTTCATTTATAAATTTATATGTTACATTTATAATTCGCAATTTCCGAGTGACAGAAACCTTCGACCATTCGATTCATGTGTGTAGACTCAGCAGTTATTTGGCCTGTAATGCGGCAACTACGTATCCCAGCCCCTAGACAACGAGACCAGCCAAAACTTTCAATAGTTCAGCTCTGAGTCGGAGGGTACGTAGTTGAGGGCCAACACACCACCTCACATCCTTTCATCATTTAATGTGAAATCCCGCACGCCCAAAGTGGGGCGTAGGCTCACGCTAACAACGCCGTTAAATACCGCAGTTGTCGGTAATCCAAGAGGTTCAGGACCGGTGAACTGCGAAGCCATGCTACCGGGCATCCTCGGCCAATCCATTGCCCACGAAACGTTGCCGTGACGTACTGACCCACAATCGGTAGAAAACTCTGTGGTGCTGCAACGCACATCAACCATAGTTGTTGTGGTTCTGCAAGGGTAACGTTACCCAACAGCGCTGGTAATGCATCGCGCAGAGATGGAAAAACACAGCATCTGTTGATCTGTTTGATAAAGTGTGTTGCCCTATGAGCCTGTCACCGAAAATTGCTGCCCATGCGTGGATACTGAAGCAATTCTGATGCCACGCCGCCTTGATTGCTCGGGGATTTGCATTTTCCTACATGCACGTATTATGGTAACCTGTTAAGCCACCTCTTGTGAACCATGCCTCATCTGTAAATAAAATGTAGGGTGTGAACTGCAGATCTTCAACGGCCCATATCTCCACAGATATTGGCCTCTCGACGTATCATTATCGGAACTTTTCAACTATTTTTGACAAGTAATATCTCCCGTAGGAATATGTGAGAGTTTACTTTTTAAAACATCGTGTATATCGTTTTCCAAATTTCAGAGGTAACTTTCGGAGAATAAAGTAGCGTGAAAACTAGGTTTACCGATGTCTGCAAAGATTTCTGAAACTTCCAAGCTACGCTTAACGTAGAATATTATTCCGTTGATAGCGTGTGGGGAGTACCCTCGTGCATGGGCTTGGGGCGGGCCATTAACATGAAACGTCCCCTTTGAACAATTTATGCATGACTGTGCTTAAACTGACATACAATATTTTTAGCGCAACGCAATCTGACTTTCAAAAATCCCTACAAAAGAATGGCCCTGACTAACATTAACCTATACCTTTCACAAATCACTTACCTCACAAAAATCTTCGTTACTGGAACTACTGCAATACAGCGAGCGCCACTACTGCCAGCTAAATAAAAGATTCAAACTACGGAAGGCACTAACTACTGATAGGGATAGTTAGCAAATGAAAGATTTTAATAGAGAACAAACAATGTATTTACCTTAATAGTGTTGAAAAATCATAATATACATAACAGATCATGACATCCAGTCTTAGAAATTTCCAAACTCCGCCATCTCTCTCCCCACATCCACCACTGCTGGCGGCTCACCTCCAACTGCGCAACGCTACGCGCTGTTCACATCCAGCTGCCGCTGCCCAACAGTACAATGGCAGACAACAATGTAAACTGGCCACAGACTGCACACAGCACAGCCAGTGATTTTCGTACAGAGCGCTACGTAACGTTGCCAATAAGAAAACATAAACAGCCTACTTACAAACATTTCAGCTGACGCTCAACAGGCGATCTTTCCTTGCTCGGCATGCTGAGCAGTGTAAGCAAGGAAATGCTGTTTCTGTGGGGGAGAAAAGAAGAATTTTATCCATACGAATTGTGTAAAGTATGTATATAGAACTGTAAACGGATCCTAGCCAAGGCTTGACATTCGTTACGTACCATGAAAAACGGAGATGTAACCCTTGTGCGCTAATTCTGGTTAAGCCACCTCACAAGGACAATTATAAATTCCAAAATTACAGGGTATCCACCAGCCCAAACTCTTCCTAACAATTAAGAAAAGACCGAACTGGAAATTATGTTTAATTTAATTAAGAATTTAATTGTAAGAATGCAATTTTTTTTAAGAAAATAACAAGATGAACAGCGTTGTATGTCGTATATCAATGAACTTAATTAAATGCAATAATTTCTTAATTTTGAGACAGTACACCGTTCACTTTAACTTTTTCTCCCATTTTTGTTCATCACAAGCAATGAGATTAGCTTTAAAAAATCAGGGAATAGAGAATTAATTTCAAAACTGGCATCAATGAGAAAGATAAAGGACGCAGAGTTTATCTTTTACGTAGCACATTCATTTCATTACTAAATTTGATGCACATCCTATGAATACACATGAATGGTGCCTGAATAAAAAAGCTTAACTAAATAATTCGAAAAAATTGTAGAAACGCGCAATTAAAAAGGAAAAACACACAAAAGGGAAATGGAACACAATAATTCAATTATTTCTTCTACACACCCTCGACTGTCCTAAAGGAACAAAGCAACTTCAACACTTTTAATTTCAACCACCATCATCGCCGATTTTTAACAAAATAATTATGCCACATTCCAAAAATACACAACTACACACGCTTTAGTTAAAGTGAAGTACTTAAATATGCCATGAATTTAACATACGGAAGTTCTAATTCGACCTACTTCCTATCAGCAGAAACCCTGTCTAGGAGCTACGAACTGTACTCACCAACCGCTAGCTGCAGGTTGTCCTTTCTTCACCGAGCTTCGCCTAACTACCTGTGCAACGGAAGCTGCCAGAGGAGTAGGCTTCCGCCACCAACCTGACAGACAAACTAACCTCAGAGTAAAATGGGTAAACCTCTCTGTCCAGGTACTGGGATCCTAAGTTGGTCATCCTGTGCTACCCGCCAAACGAGAAGCAAACATCACCTGCTTCTATCAGTCGCCAACCAACTCAGCGTTCCCCACAAAAGAAACCCGAAACCACTCGTAAAAACATGATTCAGTCACATTCACGCACACATAGGGCAGGGTGAAGGGAACAACGTAATAAATACAGGACATGATTTCCTATGGAACACAAAAAAATCAAACATAATATCATTTAATAAGCCTTAGTTTGATTGCTCAGTCTTTCTGGGAGAGTTAATAAATTAAACCGCAATCAGCCGGTGGACAGAATAAGATGCACAGAATCCAGTGAGACAAGCGTCTATGAAAAGACTCCACAGAGACGTTTCCATTGTTCTTGGGTGATGTATCATGTGTGTTATGCGAGAAAATTATTCTCGCAACAGGTGAGGCCAACGTGTGGTTGGTGTGGTTGGTGGCCCAGTTCACGGACGAGCCGGTTGCGGGATTTTCCCGCCTACTCGTAGAACGATCTCGCGACGATCCTGAATCTGTCCTGCAGGAGCGGGATGCCTGTGTCCTCGTGCAGTAGACGAGTAGAGTATTCTCTGGGAAGATGTAGAGCTCGGTTCTGGATCCTTTGCAGCGTTGCGATGAGCGACTCTGCGACCTTTCTCCACATCACAGTTACGAATTCCAACACTGGACAGACCAGTGTTAGGTGCACCTTGATGCTCACTATGGCTCTGTATGAAGCATCCAGGAGAGTCTTTGGTCTATGGTTAACCCTCGGTAATTCGCCGTCTTCCTCCACGAGATAGATGCTCCCAGTATTTAGATGGGCGGGAGATCTGGCGGAAACATTCTCCGGGTGGAGATTACTGTCTGGCGCTACGCTGCGTTGAACTTCAGCCACCACTTCGTTGACCATGAACCCAGAGTGTCTCACCCGAGTTGGAGACGGCTAACGTTTCAGCCAGGTGAAGAAGCATATTTACAGCATACTTGACCGTGTCTGTTATCAACTATCAATACGACACGGCTCGTGAATCCACAGGTAGAACCGACAAGTCACAGGACGTTGGGCGAGGGAGAAGAGAAATGGAAGCACACTCCAATAAGTTAAAAAGGACTTTCCAAACGTAGGCGGAGAGGACTGAAATAAAATGCGTACCCTCATTTACCTGCGACTGCAGACCAGTTTCCACAATCGTAGTGCTCAGTGAAACACTGATACTTCCAAGTGTAATCTTCGGTTGTATATTGTGTAAATGATGACGTGATCGAAGTTGGGAGAGTTAGTTGCTGTTTTAGTTCTTAAATTAATTGGGTGAAACATGTACTTCTCGAATTTTCCGGTGCATACTTTCCAAAGGCTATATTTGTCTGAACTGCAATTTATTGGTCGTTATCTTGAATCAAAGTACGATTCACTGATAGAAGAAGTTATCGTTCCACTACAATATTTCGTATGTTTCATAATAATCAAACAGCTAATATTAATCCGTAAAGTATTTCATTTTTAATAGCAAACAGACCATTTATTTTTACTGTATTAAAATAGTTTACATACGCTGTAATCATTATGACAATCTTACACATCTTCCTTCCTACTCTGCCTGGTACCCTGTACCCACTGCAGGAGAACTGGCCCCTCCGCGGAGGCGAAGACTTCTGCACCTTTGCGAGCCTCCAAGATGGGGCAGCCTCTACCGACCTGCTGTGTCATCTCCATTAGGACCACCCTCCCCCCCCCCCCTCCCTTCCGCGTCCTACTGCGGTGTCGGACCAGACACTCTACGCGACTACGCGTCCTGTTGCTGAGTACTTCTCTTGCAGCGCTCGCCTACGCTCTGCATATTCCTTGCCGCCATAAACCACCATTCGCAAAACTACGAAACACTGCAGTCCAATCACGAGGATCCCCTCCAATAGAGAATCAATCAGAATAACCCCTTCAGAGTTGCAGTAACCGTCGCTATGACATTACAGGATGAGGGTGCTGCTTTGAACTTTTTCTTTGGAGGAAAGGTGGCGTGGCACCGCTCCATGGACTGTTGTTTCGTTTCCGGTTCTGAGTAATGAAACCATGTTTCATCGCCTGTGACGGTGTTCGAAGAATCCAGTGAACACACACCTTTAAGAACCCCAACTGGTGGACGACTGTGTCAGCGCTATCAATAGAAACCTCCAGTTGTGCAGCGATATGCTTGGTTGTGACTCACCGGTCACCTGGAGTGAGAGCATTCAGACAATTCAACATTGCTGGAGTAACTGCTGTGTCCGGCTGGCCATATGCGAGAGATCGGGCAGCTTTGCGTGACCTTATGCGGTGATCACAGACGCCTCGCCCAACGATTCACCGTGCTTTTGTTGTCTGCCACGTTTCCGTGAACTTTCTGCAAAGTCTCATGAATCAGATACATCTCACAAGTAACTACACACCATATACACTACTGGCCATTAAAATTGCTACACCACGAAGATGACGTGCTACAGACGCGAAATTTAACCGACAGGAAGAAGACCACATGTTGGAGGTCCTGTACGGGCCTTTCTGGATACAGAAAATGTTCGACTGCTGCCCTGGCCAGCACATTCTCGAGATCTCTCACCAATTGAAAACGTCTGGTCAATGGTGGTCGAGCAGCTGGCTCGTCACAATACGCCAGACACTACTGTTGATGAACTGTGATATCGTGTTCAAGCTGCATGGGCAACTGTAACTGTACACGCCATCCAAGCTCTGTTTGACTCAATGCCCAGGCGTATCAAGGCCGTTATTACGGCCAGAGGTGGTTGTTCTGGGTACTGATTTCTCAGGATCTATGCACCCAAATAGCGTGAAAATGTAATCACATGTCAGTTGTAGTATAATATATTTGTCCAATGAATACCCGTTTATCATCTGCATTTCTTCTTGGTGTAGCGATTTCAATGGCCAGTAGTGTAGAACAGCTTCCGGCCTAAGTAAAGTGCATGGCTTTCAGAACAGTTAAAAGCGAGGCAGATGGACAGACTTTACTGTTCGGCAGATGAACACAAAGTAACTAGTCTTCAATGTCTCAGATCCTGTCATCCATCTAATATGATATATCTCGTTTTAGGATTCCGTTCCCCAGTATGTAAAACCGAGACCCTTACAGGACCGCTTTGTTGTCGGTCCGTCCGTCTGTTCGTCTCTCGGACTGTAAAGAAACCTTTTTCTGAGAAACGGCTAGACATATCAAGTTGAAATTTATGCCACATATTAAGGTCTGGCGTATAAAAATTTCAAGCTTCTAAGTCACTTCAGTCAAAAGATGCTGCCATTTATCTTCCGCCGGCCGGAGTGGCCGTGCGGTTCTAGGCGCTACAGTCTGGAGCCGAGCGACCGCTACGTCGCAGGTTCGAATCCTGCTTCGGGCATGGATGTGTGTGATGTCCTTAGGTTAGTTAGGTTTAATTAGTTCTAAGTTCTAGGCGACTGATGACCTCAGAAGTTAAGTCGCATAGTGCTCAGAGCCAGCCATTTATCTTCCATTTTTGATACTCGAAAACTCACACTTGAAAACCTGTAGGGTGCCTCCCGTTAATCTAGAATTACGAAATTTAGCAAGAAGCAAGGTTTCACAGTTCAAGTGAAGTGAAAAAATACGAAAATTGTCAACTGTGATTATAGTACTTAAAAAATTTCTTTTGCCATTTGAACATACATTGCATTCATCATCCGTGAAAAGCGTAGTAGACGAACATTATTTCATGCAAACACAAAACGTTAAGTTGTAGTCGTGTTTCATGTTTCAGTAAGTATATAAAAAGAATTTCATTAAATCTTCTCTGTCTACATATGTAAACTGTAGTCGCTTATTTTTTGATGCCCACATTAGTACGAGGAACCATTTTGATATGGTCTTGAAATTCCTGGGACGAATATCTTACCAATATCGATATTGATAACAGGCAAAAATCGTTGAGATTCTCGATTCCCAGGGCGAATGAACTACGTATGTATGTCACTAAGTTCGTACGGAACCGTCAGTGCGCGAGTGCTACTCGCTCTTGACCAACTTTTACGTAATTTTACCGAATTTTTCAGGTCATTTTAGTCACAATTTTCCAGATATGTTAAGTCGTACGAAGTTAGTCGGCTACAAAACCTTTTTCGTATTTGTGAACTAGACTATTCTCTCTAGGGGCATAGGAGCAACTGCCGCCCCATTGTCCCTTCGGCCGCCTTCAACATACAGCAGACTCATATGAACGCTACTAGCTCGACTATACCGTGGAAGAACTCTCTAGCAACAGACAGCATTCGAATTTTAACGCCCAACGTGTGCACGGGGCGAACCGAAAATCAGGCTGCTCTTTTGGAGCAAGGATGCAATACTCTTATTATTTGAACTTGTAGGATATATTTAACCAGCTATTAACCGGTGTCTATACAGGGTGCTCCATTGATCGTGAGCGGCTCTAATATCTTACGAAATAAGCGTCAAACGAAAAAACTACAAAGAACGAAACTTCTCTAGCTTGAAGGGGGAAACCAGATGACGCTATGGTTGGCCCGCTGCCATAGGTCAAACGGATATCAACTGCGTTTTTTAAATAAGAACTCCCATTTTTATTACATGTACGTAAAGAAATATGAATGTGTTAGTTGGACCACTTTTTTCGCTTTGTGATAGATGGTGCTGAAATAGTCACAAACCTATGACTCACAATTCTAGACGAACAGTTGGTAACAGGTTGGTTTTTTAAATTAAAATACAGAACGTAGGTACGTTTGAATATTTTATTTCGGTTGTTCCAATGTGATACATGTACCTTTGTGAATCTATCGTTTCTGAGAACGCATGCTGTCACAGCGTGATTACCTGTAAATACCACATTAATGCAATAAATGCTCAAAATGATGTCCGTCAACCTCAATGCATTTGATAATACGAGTAACGACATTCCTTTCCGGGAACGTCAGATCCGGTGAACGTGCGGGCCGTGGTATGGTGCTTCGACGACCAATCCACCTGTCATAAAATATGCCATTCAATACCGCTTCAACCGCACGCGAGCTATGTGCCAGACATCCATCATGTTGGAAGTACATCGCCATTCTGTCATGCAGTGAAACATCTTGTAGTAACATCGGTAGAACATTACGTAGGAAATCAGCATACATTGCACCATTTAGATTGCCATCGATAAAATGGGGGCCAATTATCCGTCCTCCCATAATGCCGCACCATACATTAACCCGCCAAGGTCGCTAATGTTCCCCTTGTCACAGCCATCGTGGATTTTCTGTTGCCCAATAGTGCATATAATGCCGGTTTACGTTACCGCTGTTGGTGAATGACGCTTCGTCGCTAAATAGAATGCGTGCAAAGAATCTGTCATCGTCTCGTAATTTCTCTTGTGTCCAGTGGCAGAACTGTACACGACGTTCAAAGTCGTCGCCATGCAATTCCTGGTGCATAAAAATATGGTACGGGTGCAATCGATGTTGATGTAACATTCTCAACACCGACGTTTTTGAGATTGCCGATTCTTGCGCAATTTGTCTGCTACTGATGTGGGGATTAGCCACGACAGCAGCTAAAACACCTACTTGGGCATTATAATTTGTTGCAGGTCGTGGTTGACGTTGCACATGTGGCTGAACACTTCCTGTTTCCTTAAATAACGTAACTATCCGGCGAACGGCTAGGACACTTGGATGGTGTCGTCCAGGATACCGAGCAGCATACTTAGCACACGCCCGTTGGGCATTTTGATCACAATAGCCATACATCAACACGATATCGACCTTTTCCGCAATTGCTAAACGGTCCATTTTAACACGGGTAATGTATCACGAAACAAGTACCGTCCGTACTGGAGGAATGTCAAACTAAAACATTCATATTTCTTTACGTACTACACAAATATGTAATAATAAATGGGGGTTCCTATTTTTTTTAAAAAAGGCAGTTGGTATCCGTTTGACCTATGGCAGTGCCATCTAGCGGGCCAACCATAGCGCTATCTGGTTTCCCCCTTCAAGCGAAACAAGTTTCGTTCTTTGCAGTTTTTTCGTTTGATGCTTATTTCGTGAGGTATTTGGCCCGGTCACTACCAGTGGACCACCCTGTATACCTCACAGCCTTTGATATGTTGCCAGATGAAAGATTAACCAAAATAAATATTGGAACTGCCAATTAACTGCTGCATGTGAGGATACGGCTGCTAATTTTTACCGTAGATAACAGACTCTTGAATGTGAAAGTTGTCATTTTTCTCTATTCTGTGTGACGAGCGTTCAATTAGCAGCGCAACATTTCTTTTTTTTCGGGCAGTGTCTGTTGCAAGAATGAGGAGTATGTTGTGCGAAATCTTGAATATTTCCGCTTCAGTCGCTATAGTTTCATGAAGTTCCGATAGGTCGCGGCGCTATACCTAGCCTTTAGATTGCTGTCTGTATCAGAGGTGCGTTCCAGGCAGATAGCTGTCATTGAGTTTCTTTTGGCGTAAAACCAGAGCACAGCAGATACTGATAGACGCTCGCAGAACGTGTACGCCTCTACGGAGACCTGGCAGTGAATAAAAAAACGGCGAGTCCTTGCACGAGGCGTCTGCCATCATCGCAACAAGATCGCGCTAACCTGTCCGATCTCCGTCGTGCCGGCGGGCCCCACGCAGCTGTGACTCCTTGCAGGTGTTTGCCGCCACAAAAATGTAAACGAAGTTCTGCTTCTCCACGACATCGCAAGGTCTCACATAAGTCTGCACACTCGAGAGGAGCTTACAAAGGTTCATTGGACCGTTCTTGTGCACCCACCGTACAGCCTGGATCTCCCACATTCCGACTGTTTGGCCCAATGAAGGTCGCAGTACGTGGGAAGCAGTATGTGAATGATGGGGAGGTTACTGGTGCAGCAAGACCCGGGCTCCGACGTCAACCGATAGAGTGGTAACATGCGGGCATGTAGGCACTGGCAATGAGGTGATGTAAGTGCGTCGCATTGAACGGAGGTTGGAGGTTATGTTGAAAAAAAGGGCTTTTTTTGCCAGAAGACGGAGGAATAATATGCTACATTGGAACCCTGAATAAAACAACCTGATTTCAGAAAAAAAGTGTTGCGTTACTTATTGAATACCCCTCGTATTAATTAGCACCTCTATAAAGTAATATTATGTATTTAATTTTTTAATTCTTGGCAGGTACATGACTCTAGTCTTGGTACACATTAAAAACTGTATGCCACCTGAGGAGTCAAACCAAAACGATGTAATCCACTAATAATAAATATCGTGCGGTAGCTCGTTTTCTGCTTTTGAAGTAAAACAACGCTGCAACGGTACATGCTGAGTTAGTGACACTGTACAGCAGCAGTGTTTTACCATATGGCAGGTGGTGCAGTCACTTCCGTTGTGGTCAGAAAAGTGTGAATGACAAAGAAGGGAGCGACAGATCACCTCTCTGTGAAGGACAGAGAAGTACAAGAGACATGGGGGTGCTCGAGGCAGTGTGACGCGATCGAGATGATAGTGGAAAAAATGAAAATAACTCATGGATCAGTTTTCACCATTCTTCCTCACTTTAAAGCCAAAGGCCCTGCCACAGCGGGAACACCGGTTTCCGTCAGAACACGTTAGTTCAGCGCTTTTTGTATATCCATCCTTGTAATTGAAAGTCTGAGGGACTTAGGTCGTTTACTTACATAATAAAATGTAACATCTATGACCGTCCTTATGATGTCGTTTACTTTGTGGCTACCAGTTTCGGTGCTTCAGTGCACAATCTTCAGGCCTTAGCTAACACTAGTCGGGTTAACTCCACCTGTATACATGACGCATCAGGGGCCAACATCTATAAGTGGTTTTCACAGGCTATCTATTACAGAAATGTTGCCTCTCCAACCATCAGATGTAGCTGATGGTTGGAGAGTGAACATTGCTGTTAACAGTAGTCTGAGAAAACCGGGTATAGATGTTGGCCACTGATGCATTATGTATTTGGATGGTGTTAGCCCCATTAGTGTCACTAAGGCCTGGAGATGGTGCACTGAAGCACTGAAACTGGTAACCATAAAATAAATGGCACCATAAGGAAGGCCTGTATGTGTTACACTTTATTACAGAAGTTAAACGCTGTTTGGCCTTGGGTAGCACTTGGATAGGTCATCGTCCAAGTCTGCCGAATGTTGTTGACAACCAGGGTGCACTCAGACAATTGAGGAGCTGTTTAACTAAGACGCAGCGGCTGCGGTCACGAAAACTGACAATGGTCAGGAGAACAGTGTGCTGACAACATGCCCCTCCATACCTGCATGCTGACCACATGCCCCTCCATATCTGCATGCTGACCACACACCCCTCCATATCTGTAACCATTGATGCCTACTGGCTCAGGATGACATGACAGGTGGTCTGCCCATTGGGCCTTCAGAGGCCTGTTTGGACAGAGTTTAGTTTAGTTTTCATCCTTTTAAAGAAAACAGTTCAGAGTCTGCTGGGTTCTGAAATTACTCACATTCGTTCAAAAAGGCAGAGCAACCTAGACAGCAGTGAAAATCGTACAGTTACATCAGGTCAATACAGATGTGTTCAGGCTTTGTATCTGAGCCATGGCTGACTCGTTTTATGCTTTGCATTAAACCTTGGTTGCTATTCTGTGATTATTCTCCTGCAGTTAGCGTGATTATTCTGTTATCCTTTCTCTCCATGAGTGGCAGCAGCAGCAGCAGCGTGTATCGATCTTTTCACCCTTTTAATATCTTTGGCCTCACGATTATAGTTTCCGGCCGTGCCGTGTGCGGGCAGTTGGTCGCTTGGCGTGGAGCAGCGAGGAAGTCTCTGTGGCGCGTGTCTGGCTGGGGCCGTTGGCGGTGTTCACGCGCGGTCGGAGTGTGAGAGGCTTTTCCCATTGCTACGAGGTCGGTGGCTCACTGATCCCGGACACGAGACTTTACTTAATCTACCAGCCAGCTCAAACTGTTCACATTGTGTCGTTTGAATTTCGTTGTGGGCTGTTGGGACATTTCCACGAGCAACAACGTGTGTTTTCAAGTTTCCAAAAATCCTCACTCCTGAGGAGTTTAACTTGATTATTTTTTAATTGAAGTGTATCAGCGGAATCTTCTGCCTTGTGACAGTAAACGTTCCAGTTACCTGCCCTGGCCGTTGACGTAAATTCAGACAGTGTATTGTCCTCATCGTGCTGTGGCTGTCCAGCACGGCGTGTAGTTTGACAGCTGAATGTGCAATTCGTTGTGGGCGCCGATACCTTCTGCATTGTTCCATTGACTCCCTGTTGAGTGCTGGTCGGGTGGAGTGGAAGTTATCCTGTCGCTTGGTTCGTTGACTCTCTGTCGGTTGGGTTGCCGTCGGATTGAGAATTGTTGGGCCGACTGCCTGTCTCACCTAAGCGAGCGTTAGTGTTTGAATTCCAGGCCGACCCTGGGAAGCTTTTGAGCGCCGTTTGATGTGCTGCAAAATAAGAATTTGTCCGTGTTGTTTGTTTATTTATAGCCTCTAGCTGATTTTAAATTAAAGTTGTTTTGCCCTTAAGGCATGAGATTGTTTGGGACTTCGGCGTAATTTAAATGTTTTAAGATAAGGCCTTCTGCCTTTTAAATTCAAATTCTTGTTTTGGAGTTTTAAGTTATTGGACTTCAGCCGATTTTAAATTAAAGTTGTTTTGCCCTTAAGGCATGAGATTGTTTGGGCCTTCAGCCTAATTTAGAGAAATGTTTTAATATGAGGCCTTCTGCCTTTTAAAATTCAAATTCTTGTTTTTGAGTCTTAAGTGAATGGCCTTCAGCCGGTTTTAAATTAAAGTTGTTTTGCCCTTGAGGTGTGAGATTGAACAGTACATTTAGCTGGGAATTAAGTTCTAAAATTAGTGTTTGGCTTGCTTTGTTTTTAGTGTTTTCTATACTCTTGTAATGTCTGTCAAATTAATAAAGTAGTATGTTCGAGCACAACTGACAGCCACTCATTTTGGTCCCTTTCCTCAAATTAAACTAGTCCTGCCCTGCGGGTATAGCAGGGGATCTTGGTATCAATATTGAGGAGTGCTGGGTGTATCACCATGAACTCGGGACAAAGGAGTAGAGCATGCAGTGAAAATATGAAGATGCAAAAGTCCTGAAGGAAGACGCATGTTGTATCGTCCAGAGATCGTGGCGCCACCCCACGTGAAAGCTGGCAATGCGAATTGATCCATCGAAGCCCTCTAGGTAATCCACAACGACGTATGGGAGGTGGTCCAGAAGACCATGCCTACCTCCCTGCAACAACAGCGCCCTCACACTGAGGTCAATATAGTGTCGAGCATGCAAGTGCTCTACCCCAGTTCGAGACGTCAACTACAGTAGTCACCATCTTCACCTAGGACCAACAAGTAGTTAAAGTTTCAGTTGTAATTGTATAAATTATCCAGCACTCCTGTGAAGAGAAGTCTATCAAAGTAGAGCAAATCTTTATTACTTTATGTAATACACTCAACTAATATTTCATGTGTTCTAGTTTGACGAACCTGAAGAACAGTTGCGGCTCGACGACTGTTTGGTCACAACAATGTTGACCTTTACTTTCTGAGCTTATGGAGGCTGTCAGGACTACTGGTTTGTTCTACACAGGACATAGTCACTTGAGCTATCAGTTTTAGTCTCACACCCTGTGTTTTCCTGGAATGGCACCCTCTGACTCTTGGTATGAAAAAACTTAATTTCTTCTTAAGCGGTTTAGAAAAATAATGCAAAATCTACATTTGGATGGTCGGAAGCGGATATGGACCATCGCTCTCCATAATATAAGTCCATTGTGAAGACCACTGTGCCTCCTCGCTCGGTAGGTATTTCCAGCATAACGATTAAATAATTTTGTAGATAAAAATTTTCAATATTAGGCAAAACACAGAGTTCTACAGTCGAGGTCTCCTCCAAGCTATCTATCATTGGAAAAAATATGTCGCATTGAAGCTTTAATTCATACATAATGAGCGAGCCGCAATGCTTTGGAAATACTAAATATCTACAGGGATTGAATTTATGTCCTGATATTCCCTTCTCACCCCTCTCTATGTGCATCAGCTTCTACCCCCACTTTCTGTCCTCCCTCCATCTGCCTGCACCTCATCTTCCCCTCTCTCTCTACCCATGTCCTCCTTCCGTTTCTGTGTGTCGAATTATCGAACCGCCCGCCCCCCCCCCCCCCCACCCCTCTGTCCATTTCCTCTTTCTCCTGTCGCTGACCTTGAGTACTGTTTGTTACTGTAGCCAATGAAACGATCATTAAGAATTGAAGTCGCTTATAATAAATCCGTTAACTCGTTTGGATCACATGTGTACTGCAGTCAGAGACCTCTGCAGCTGTTGGATCTGTGAGGATAGTAGCTTCAGTGACAGTATTTCACATAGTTTTAATATGCAAAGGGGTAGGATTACAAGGCTTAGGGCAATTCAAGATTCCGTAGTATGTTAATTATCATCCACAGCCATAAACACAACTACCCTGTTTCCTGTTAAAACCGACTGCAAGGGAGGATACGTAAGAGCACATAGTTGTGTGCGCAAAATTGTATTTAAGGAGGAGGATTATTTGTGTGGGAGAAAAAGTTTGAGTGATGATTAGAAGCCGTGCCACCGTAGTTAACACTGCAAGAAAGAAAACTAAAACGCTGATTTTCACAGCACAGCTTAGAGCAATATTTCCTTCCTCACAGACGAACCTATACATAGCTATTTGAAAAGTTGCCTATGTACGTATGAATGTTTATTAGGGTGTTGTATGAAAATCTGAAGTAAGTCGCCCAAGAACTCTTCGAGATCTTTCCTGAGAACTTTTCGCTATTAGATATACGCTTTATATATGAAAAACATATAGCGTATGTCCGTCCAAATGTTTATTAGATTATAGTGTACAAATTGGAAGTAAATAGGTCTAGAACTTTTCAAGATCTTTGATAACACTGTTTTCTCTCTCTCTCTCTCTCTCTCTCTCTCTCTCTCTCTCTCTCTCTATATATATATATATATATATATATATATACATCAAAAGATGTTTTGCATCACCCCAGTTCCCAGAAATCCTGAAGATAGTCGCATTGTTACTTTATGCCAAGAGGGGCTAAGGACAACGGTAGTGTCCAGAAGCCTCGGAGTGAACCAGAGCGATATTGTTTGCTCGTGGAGGAGATACAGAGAGACAGGAACTATCGATGACATGCCTCCCTCAGGTCGCCCAAGGGCTACTACTGCAGTGCATGACTGCTACCTACGGACTGTGGTTCAGAGGAACCCTGACGACAATGCCATTATGTTGAACAATTCTTTTCATGAAGCCACAAGACTCCGTGTCACGACTTAAACTGTGCGCAATAGGCTGCACGATGCGCAACTTCACTCCCTACGTCCATGGCGAGGTCCATCTGCGCAACCACGACGCCATGCAGCGCGGTACAGTTGGGACCAACAACATGCCGAATAGACCTCTCAGTATTGGCATCACATTCTCTTCACCGATGAGTGTCGCATATACCTTCAAGCAGACAATCGTCGGAGATGTGTTTGGAGGCATCGCGGTCAGGCTGAACGCCTTAAACACACTGTCCAGCTAGTGCAGCAAGGTGGAGGTCCCCTGCTGTTTTGGAGTGGCATTATGTGGGGCCGACGTACGCCGCTGGTGGTCACGGAAGGCGCCGTAACGGCTGTACGATACGTGAGTGTCATCCTCCTAACGAAAGTGCAACGATATCGGCAGCAAATAATGTTTATGTTGGTCTCTATTCCAATTTTCTATACAGGTTCCGGAGCTCTCGGAACCGAGGTGATGCAAAACCTTTTTTGATGTGTGTACTTTTCATGATTTAGAGACAGTTGCCACTATTTACACCATACAGTTATCTGGTCTAAATCGTTTTGCAGTTAGTTTACTATACTGTAACTAACAGCATCATCTGCAAGAAGGCTGGTCAGATTGTCTCCTAAGTAGATTATGTAGATTAGAAACAGCAGCGGGCCTTAACACTACCTTAGGGGACGCCAGACATTACTTCGGTTTTACTCGATGACTTTCCGCCGGTTACTTTGTGGTAGGAAATCACGAATTCAGTCGCACAACGATACTCGATAGTCAAACAGTTTTATTGGATGACTTTTGTGAGGAACGGCTTCAGAAGCCTTCGAAAATCAAGAAATACGGAATCAATGTCATATCTGCTGTCGATAGCCCTCATTGCTTCATGAGAATAAAGAGCTAGTCGTGTTGCACAAGACTGATATTTTCCGAACCTGTACTATGAGTCAATAGATCATTTTTTTTCGGGATAATTCATAATGTTCTAAACCACTACGTGTTACAATATCCTACTAAAAATCCCGTCAGTGATATTGCTCAGTGGATTACTCATATTTTTTGTGGTTGAGTACAGGTACGACCTGTGAAACTTTCTCTTTTTAGGTGCGGATCTTTCGTCGAACGAGCGGTTGTATACGATTGCTAAATATTGAGGAATTATATCAAAATACTCTGGAAGGAATCTAATTGGTGTACAATCTGAATAGGAAGACTTGCCTTTATTAATTTAAGTTGCTTCGCTGCACTAAGGATACCTACTTGTAAGTTAATCATGTTGGCAGCACTTCTTAATTCGAATTCTGGAAAATTTACGTCATCTTCTTTGGTAAATGAATGTTAGAAGACGGGATACAGCAACTCCGCTTTAGTGTCACTGTCGTCGGTAATATTAGCATCTCTATAGCGCAGTAAATGTGTGTATTGCCGTTGGCGTAATTTTCATTCGATAAGGATCTCCATGAACCACGGACCTTGCCATTGGTGGGGAGGCTTGCGTGCCTCAGCGAAACAGATAGCCGTACCGTAGGTGCAACCACAACGGAGGGGTATTTGTTGAGAGGCCAGACAGACGTGTGGTTCCTGAAGAGGGGCAGCAGCCTTTTCAGTAGTTTCAGCGGCAACAGTCAGGATGATTGACTGATCTGGCCTTGCAACACTAACCCAAACGGGCTTGCTGTGCTGGTACTGCGAACGGTTGAAAGCAAGGGGAAACTACAGCCCTAATTTTTCCCGAGGGCATGCAGCTTTACTGTATGGTTAGACAAGGTTGTAGCCTATACCCGATGTTATTCAATCTGTATATTGAGCAAGCAGTAAAGGAAACAAAAGAAAAATTCGTAGTAGGAATTAAAATCCATGGAGAAGAAATAAAAACTTTGAGGTTCGCCGATGACATTGTAATTCTGTCAGAGACAGCAAAAGACCTGGAAGAGTAGCTGAACGGAATAGACAGTGTCTTGAAAGGAAGATATAAGATGAACAACAACAAAATCAAACCGAGGATAATCGAATGTAGTCGAATTAAATCGGGTGATGCTGCGGGAATTAGAATAGGAAATGAGACGCTTAAAGTAGTTAATGAGTTTTGCTATTTGGGGAGCAAAATAACTGGTAATGGTCGAAGCAGAGAGGATATAAAATGTAGAGTGGCAATGGCAAGGAAAGTGTTTCTGAAGAAGAAAAATTTGTTAACATCGTGTATAGATTTAAGTGTCAGGAAATAGTTTCTGAAAGTATTTGTATGGATCATAACCATGTATGGAAGTGAAACGTGGACGATAAATAGTTTAGACAAGAAGAGAATAGAAGCTTTCGAAATATGGTCCTACAGAAGAATGCTGAAGATTAGATGGGTAGATCACATAACTAATGAGGAGGTACTGAACAGAATTGGGGAGAAGAGGAGTTTGTGGCACAACTCGACTAGAGGAAGGCGTCGGTTCGTAGGACATGTTCTGAGGCATCAAGGGATCACCAATTTAGTATTGGAGGGCAGCATGGAGGGTAAAAATCGTAGAGGGAGACCAAGAGATGAATACACTAAGCAGATTCAGAAGGATGTAGGTTGCAGTAGGTACCGTGAGATGAAGAAGCTTGCACAGGATAGAGTAGCATGGAGAGCTGCATCAAACCAGTCTCTGGACTGAAGACCACAACAACAAGAATCGCTTTGGATTTTCTGCCAGGTTTGGAGATAGAGTTTTACTGTGGAAACTGTAGAAACTTATCACATAAAAGTACACGCCAAATTTCGAGCTTGGTAAGACATCGTCGATCCGGGAGATTTTGTGCTCTTTTAAATTTGGCATGCTTCCTTCGTTGCTTTTGCAACAGTGTTCTGACCTGTTTCGTGTACCATGGGGGATTAGTTCCGTCTCTTACTAATTTCCGAGGGTGTGGTGAGAAGTGATGCCTACAGATTTTTTATGTGAAAACTCTTAAAGCTTTTTAAAATAAAAATAACGGTGTTAACATTCTACATCTTCATTCTTCATGTGCACGAGTACAAAAATGCGGCCCTCTGCCCCTAGATGGTTTCGAAATGTAGCGTGTAACATGTCGGTGCTTGAGAAACAGGGTGCTGTAATCCAGCTAGGAGTTCGAAGTGTTCGTCCACACATGGAACACCCACTTCTTCAGCAAGACAGTGCCAGACCACACACGAGCGCTGCGACATCTACTGAAGTCTGACGCCTCGGCTTCACTGTCATCGATCATCTTCAATAGCGTCCCAAATTGGCCCCATCCGACTTTCATCTGTTTCGAAAACTTAAAGAACACTTTCGAAAACTTGACTTTGATAGTATTCAAGCGGTGCAATCAGAGGTGAGATTGTGGCTCCGTCAAGAACGTCAAACTTTCTACAGTGACGGTACCAGCGAACTGGTCTTTCGTTGGGAGAAATGGGTTCGTCACCAGGGTGACTATGTTGAGAAAGAAAGCCCTCGTATTTGATGCAAGTCTCTCAATTGCTGTCAATACTCCTTATTTAAATGCAAACTATTTCTGGTCTCCGCTTACGTAGTTAGCTCGGAGGGACTGGACAATGTCTCTTAGGAAGATGTCAATAGAATTTTAGTCTCCTCTTTTATATACAAATATTTTTCATTTATTTTTGGTGGGTTGGGATGTTACAGTATTCAGCCCCGATGCAACGACCTTGTGCTTATTAATTACTGCACCCGTCACAGTACTCCCTGTGAGTCTCGAAAATTTCCAACGTAAAGAGCATTCCATGAAGTTTCGAGATTGCAGTTGGATGACGTCGACCTCTTGCCATGATATTTTGGCTGAAAACTTTTCAGACATCTACAGGGGAGTGTTTAGCATTGGAGAGTGTTACTTCACATCACTAACTTTATACCAAAAATTGGTGAGGAGACGCATGTGCAAAGGCAGCCGCTACGCGAGCGACCTTTCCCGAGTTTCGTGCCCTCTTTGAATATTGCCCCATCTATGGCGCACAGGTGGATGCGTAATAGTGATACTGCATACATGCTCTCTGTCGGCATGCGGGCTTGCAGAGTTAAAATTCAGATGTCAAATTAATAAAATTAAGTGTTGCTAGATGTGTCACTGTTCTATAGACATTAAAGAAATGACGGGGGTCCCTCGCCTTATCCAGCTGAAAGCCGCCATCACTATTAATAAGATCTTCTGTGAAATGTATGTCCACCGATTCTTTAACACGTTGTGCTATAACTGCTTCTCCTCATTCCCTGCAATCTTCTTATTTTGCAGTCAGCTAATTTTTCAGTGTGAGAGCTTTGACGAATTAGTGTTTTCCTCTACAGCTTTTTACCCTCTGTGGCTCCATCTAGCATCTAGTACAGTGAAATTTATTCCCTGATGTCTTTCAAGATATCCTATCACCTTATCCCTTCTTCTTGTCATTGTTCCTCTACTATCCTCCCCCCCCCCCCCTTCCCCCGATTGTGCGAAGAACCTCCTCATTTCTTACTTTACTAGTACTAATTTTCAACATTCTTCTGTAGCACTACATCTCAAATACTTCGATTTTCTTCTTTTCCGGTTTTCCCAGAGTCCACGTTCGGCTACCATACAATGATGTGCTCCAAACGTACATTCTGAGAAACGTCTTCCTCAAATGAAGACCTAAGTTTGATATTAGTAGATTTCTCTTGGCTCAGAAATCTCGTTTTTGCCAGTCCTAGTCTGTTTTTATGTCCTCCTTGCTTCGTTCATCATGGGTTGTTTTTGTGCCTAGATAGAAGAATTCCCTAAATTCACCCGTTTCGTGACCACCAATTCTGATGTTAAGTTTCTCGGTATTCTCAGTTAGTTAGTTATTTTAATGTTCACTGAATCATATCGCACGGTAGATCGTACCGATGTGAATCGAATTATTTTATATTCATATCGCAAGCTAATTTATACATATGGCTACATTCTAAACATTTATAAGTTATTTTCCAAAAAGAAAAAAGGCATACAAATGTTGTGAGTTAGTAAGTCCTACACACCACCTTTTACACATTATAGTAATATAAATCCTTCTAAGGAATAGGAGGAGTAATGCAGGTAAAACTTTCTCAGTTTGTTTTCAAAGTTTACTTTGCTGTCTGTGAGACATTTATATCACAGGGTAAGTGATCAAAAATTTTTGCTGCAGCATTGTGTACCCCTTTTTGTGCTAAAGACAACCTTAATTTGAGTTATGGATATCGTTTTTTCTTCAGGTGTCATAATTATATACATCATTGTTCTTTTTGAGCTGTAGTGCATTATTTGTAATATAATTCATTTCTAGTGCGTTTTATTACTTTCGTCCTTCTTCCCTCCATATTCAGTACTCATATTAAAATGATTATTCCATTCAACAAATCCTGTGAGTTTTCTGCTGCTTCATGGAGGGTTGCAATGGCATCACTGAATCTTATCATAGATATCCTTTCACCTTACATTTTAATTCCATTCTTGAACCTTTCTTTTCTTTCCATCATTGCTTCTTTGATGTATAGACTGAACAGTACGGGCGAAAGACTACAAGCATCTATTACACTCTTTTTAATATGAGCCCTTGGTTCGTGGTCTTCCACTCTTATTCCTTCCTCCTGGTGCTTTTGCGGATTGTATATTACTTGTCTTTTCCTACAGCTTAACACCGTTCCTCTCAGAGTTTCGAACATCTTACACCATTCTACACTGTTGGAAGCTTTTCCGTTTCGACAAATCGGTATTTTGATTTTTCTTCAGTCTTCGTTCCATTGTCAACCGCAATGGTCGCAGATTCGAATCCTGCCTCGCGCATAGATGTGTGTGATGTCCTTAGGTTAGTTAGGTTTAAGTAGTTCTAAGTTCTAGGGGACTGATGACCTCAGATGTTAAGTCCCATAGTGCTCAGAGCCATTTGAACCATTTTTTTCTGCCGCAACGTCAGAACTGCCTCTCTGGTGCCTTTGTCTTTCTCAAAGCCAAACCGGTGGTCATCTAACAGATCCTCAGTTTTCTTTTCCATTCTTCTGTATATTATTCTTGTTAGAAACCTTAATGCATGACCTATTTACGGGAGATCTCTCACTTTGATTGTGTAAATCATGGAATACTACTAGATAAGATCAAGTACTGTGGTATGAATGGGACAGCGCTCAAATGGTTTAAATCATACCTAACTGGAAGAGTGTAGGAAGTTGAAATAAGCAGTTCACATAATATTCAAAAAACTGGTGATTTCTCAAACTGGGGAACAATCAAGAATGGGGTGCCGCAAAGTTCGGTCTTGGGTCCTCTGCTGTTCTTAATATATATTAATGATTTGCCATTCTATAATCACGAAGATGCAAAGCTGATACTTTTTGCCGTTGATACAAGTATAGCTATCACACCCAACAGAAAAGAATTAACTGATGAAATTGTAAACGATGTTTTTCAGAAAATCATTAAGTGATTCTCTGCAAATGGGCTCTTATTGAACACTGGCAAAACACAGTATATACAATTCCACACAGTAAATGGAATGACACCATTAATAAATATAGACTTCTATCAGAAATCGGTAGCTAAGGAGGAATATTCAAAATTTCAACGTGTATGCATTGATGAGGGGTTGAACTGGAAAAAACACACTGAAGATATGATGAAACGTTTGAGTTCAGCTACTTATGCTATTAGGGTCATTGCAAATTAGCTTACCACACCTATTTTCATTCTCTGCTTTCGTATGGCATCATTGAGTAAAAGATTGTTCATTGCACAAAAGCGTGTAATCAGAATATTAGCTGGAGCTCATCCAAGATCATCATGCAGACACTTATCTAAAGAACTAGGGATCTTCACTGTAGCCTCACAATATATATATATTCAATTATGAAATTTGTTATTAATTATCCGAACGAATTCAAAAGTAATAGCAGTGTACATGGCTACAACACTAGGAGAATGGATGATCTTCACTAAAGGTTAAATCTAACTTTGGCTCAGAAGGGGGTAAATTATGCTGCCACGGAAGTCTTTGGTCACTTACCTAATAGCATAAAAAGTCTGACAGATAACCATATAGCATTTAAAAGGAAATTAGAAGAATTTCTTAATGGCAACTCCTTCTACTCATTAGATGAATTTTTGGACATAGTAAGTGGGTAATTTTCCCACACACAACACAAAAAAAAGAAAAATTAAAAATATTTAGTGTCATGTAATATTTTGTGTAATGTAATATCTTGGATAGACACCTTTTGTTAACCTGACACGTTTCACATCATTACGAAGTGTCGTATTCATGATCTATGGAATAAGTACTAATCTAATTTAACTTGTCAGTTCTTGTAATCTCAGGAACTGTGTGGATGATGTTTTTCTGAAAGTCAGCTGGGATATCTCCAGTCTCATACATTCTATGCACACGAACGTGAATACTCTTTTTGTTTCCACTTTCTCCAGTGAGTTTAGAAATTCCAATGGAATGTTATCTGCGGGTTCTGCCTTATTTGATCTTAAGTCTTCCAAAGCTCTTTTAAAATTCTGATTCTGACACTGCATCCATTATCTATTCCATGTGGACCCCGTCCCTTCTTCTATCACTTCATCAGGCAAGTCCCCCCTCTTATAGAGGCCTTCTATCTACTCTTTACACTTATTCTCTTTGTCTTCTGCAGTTAACAGTGGGACTCCCACTGCACTCTTAATCTTACCGCCCTTGCCATTAAGTTCGTCGAAGGTTGTTTCGACTCTTCTAATGGTGATTAGAGAAGCCATACGGTGACAGAGTTCGGTCGGATTACCCCAGCGTGTCCAAACGACATTGTGGGGGAATTCTCCTGCATGAAACGGCGCGACGGCGTCCGCGCGTGATTAATGCAGGGCCGCGCCATGTCGCCTACCTATGAACGTGTCACGTGGCGTATCTAGATGGAAAAGCCTCGTCCGCGCACCATCAGCGAGCCGATCGATGGCACACGCCAGGTCACAGCTGCCTGCTTTTCGCTGGCAATTTTGTCACACGTGAGGAGGCACTGTGTCTAGGAGAACAGCCGTGGTCGCTTCGTGTTTCAACAGAATTTGTATTATCCATTGAGGATCAAAGGCGGAGAGTCTTTCGGCGCCGTACCAATTTCGCTTTATTTAAGAGACACCTTCAGAGCTTCCACTACGTCAGTGTAAGTAGGCTATTTAGGTTTTTGTATTGCTGACGCCATGAAGCGCTCTGTATTACAATCGCAGACTGCGCTGTGTGCAGTCTATGGCTGGTTGGACTCATTGTTGGATTATTCGCTATTGTAGTGGTGGGCAGTTGGATGTGAACAGCGAGTACCGTTGGGCAGTTGGAGGTGAGCTGCCAGCAGTGGTGGACGTGGGGAGAGAGATGCCAGAGTTTTGAGATGTTAATATGAGCGGACGATCTGGACGTGTGTCAGTCAGAAAAAGGAAATTTGTCAAAATAGATGTCAAGAATATATATATATATATATATATATATAATAGCCCTGACTAACAATAAACTATACCCTTCATGAATCACTTGCCTCAAAAAAAATCTTCGTTATTCGAACTACTGCAATACAGAGAGCGCCAATACTGCCAGCTAAATAAAAGATTCTAAGATTCTAAGTACTGTCATTATATATATATATATATATATATATATATATATATATATATATATAATGACTTTTGAACACCATTAAGATAAATATATTGTTTGTTCTCTATCAAAATCTTTCATTTGCTAACTATATGCCAATCAGTCGTTAGCGCCTTCAGTAGTTAGAATCTTTTATTTAGGTGGCAGTATTGGCGCTCGCTGTATTGCAGTAGTTCGAGTAACGAAAATTTTTTTGAGGCAAGTGATTCATGAAGGGTATAGTTTATCGTTAGTCAGGGCTATTCTTTTGTAGGGATTATTAAAAGTCAGATTGCGTTGCACTAAAATAATGTGTGTCAGTTTAGAAATGATCAGAATAAGTAAAAAGAGAGAACTGAGTACTTCAATTTTACTCAGCTGTTTCTGTATCAAATAATGTAGACGCTTACCAGCACAGTCTTTCATCACATCCAAAGGGGAAGTTTCAACAGTAGTAGTTCTAACCAGAAAGGACATCGTTTGGGATTCTGAGTCATTTTTCATCTTGTATTGAGGACGACGGTTCAATCCCGCGTCCGGCCATCCTGATTTAGGTTTTCCGTGATTTCCCTAAATCGCTACAGGCAAATGCCGGGATGGTTCCTTTCAAAGGGCACGACCGACTTCCTTCCCCGTCCTTCCCTAATCCGATGAGACCGATGACCTCGGTGTTTGGTCTCCTTCCCCAAAAACAACGACAATAGCATCTTGTATTGTTACACTCACATTCATTGATAATCTACAAATATTCGCAAATACATGTTTCACTATAATCTTCGCCTTCCATTGCTCCTACGCTCTATATACAGAAAGATCACACTAGTGAATTTGGTGGAGAAATAGTGCCAGACGATCATGTAACCATTTACGAAGGACGTGATTCGTGGCAGTGAAGTGGTGTTTATGTGCCAATCGGTTGCCTGGAATCACCTCAGATAAGTGGCTCAGCATGGAGACACAGCTGAATTGGCGTAAGGGAGCCATTGTGTTTGAACGTTGAAATACGTGAGCAGGTGGTGGACTAACATGTTTCATACACCGAAGGAAAAAGAACCAAACAATAATTAACGTAGAGTAATGAAATTACGGAAATATATTTGTCTATGTAACATGCGTGAGCAACATTGCAAGATCACAGCTTAATGTAAGCGCGAGATACGCCATTGCAAATATGAAATGCTGCGTATAGCCGCAAGACCGTTGAATGCAAGCACGCAAACGTGCATGCCTTGTACAGGTACCGTATATTCCCGTAATTACCGCTGCTAGTAATCATGTACAATCGGTTAGCCGAGCAGTCTAACGCACGACTTTCCTGAGTGGGTAGGAGCGCTTGGTCCCCGGCACGAATCTGCTAGGCGGACTTGTGTTGAGGTCCGTGGAGCCGGCCAGTCTGTGGTTGGTTTTTAGGCAGTTTTCCATCTGCTTCGGCGAATGCGGGCTGGTTCAACTTATTCGGCCTCAGTTACACTATGTCGGCGATTGCTGCGCAAACAAGTTCTCCACATACGCGTACACCACCATTCCTCTACCACGCAAACGTAGGGGCTACACTCGTCTGGTGTGAGACTTTCCCTGGGGGGGGGGGGGGGGGGGGGTGTCCACTGGGGGCCGAACCGCACAATAACCCTGAAAGAGTGGTTTGGTGTGGGGCGGCGGAGGGATGAAGTGGACTGCGGTAGTCGTCGTGGGGTTGCGGACCACTGCGGCTGCGGCGGGGACGGAGCCTCTCCATCGTTTCTAGGCCCCGGTTAACACACAATACAATCATGTACAGTGACTACATTACTTCCAAGTCTTTCTGTTATATCACAGAAGGAACATCCGGCTTCTCGTAGCCGTGTTAACGACTTCGTTCAAACTCAGTGTGGTGTTGATAAAGGCGACTTTGTCACCTTAAAAGGCATTCTTGACTAAACTCAGCACACTACATCCAATCTCAAACGTAACTGGCACCCAGCACTGTGAAATCGTGTATTTAAGGTAAACCCGCTTCGCACCCTCATTGTGGCGCCACTAACGCCAGTCTTAAGCCAACTAATGCGGAATTTGAATAGACATCATCTTTTAGATGGGGAAACACGCGTATAATTATTTTTGATTAATTTTTACGAAATCCGTTTCATCCTTCTAGTGGATGATGAATATCTGGCACTGATAACAAGGGTGCTATCGATGATTGCAAAGATCGAGCAGCTGACACAAGCCTCCGTTTCCCTTGTAAGGCGGCTATAATTTCGCACCTTACTAACACCCATCCACATACTTTGCCATGATCTACAAACACTATTATGTATCATTTGATAGGATGTACATTGTATATATGAATACATAAAGGAGACTGACATTGTCACGTACGCCTTGTAAATAATTGTTAAGGCTTATTGCGTGAAAGGTGACGGAGTGTCTTTATTAACAGAACGGCGTAATGAATGATTGGCTATACTAGTAGAGGTTGGAACGCCAGTGGAGATGAAATGGCAGGCGGAACTCAAGCCCTGGAGGGAAAGCCCACACAGATGTGTTGGTCCTGCTGAAACACAGGAGGTAGATAGAGGGACGTCGTGACACCTTAACGCGAAGACACAATACAGGGGCGACCGGCCGCTATCGGCCGCTATTGTAGTAGGGTCGGAAGGATAACCAGATAATACTTCCGAACTCTGCAAATTTTGGAAGCAGGTGGCAGGAACGAAGTAGCGACACCTCATAAACCACGCAGGCTGGGTTATTTCCAACGATTTTTACTCAGAAGCGTACCATTGTACGAATATATGTTCTTCCTCGCAAACTTTCCGCGCTGGACGACAAAAGACTAAAATATGGTTGGTCGGCGTTCGGAAGAATCTGTAGAGAGGGAGAATATTCCGTGGTTTTGGGAATATGATTCGTTTTCGGAATTAAGATGGTGGGAAGCTGTGCCTCACTGGAAAGCCAGCGGTGGGGAGACGAGGTCTTCCGTGGTGAGCGCCCGTGTGTGACGGTCGTTCGGTAACATCTTTGTTGGTACGGACGGACTTGCTGTCTTTGCTCTCAGGAGAGTTTATAGTTACAACAGTTAGGCACTGTACGGTTGAGAACCTACACGATTCTGAACTTCACCTCAGGGTTGGAAGTCGTCTTTGAGTACGCAGCATTCACTAATTGAGAGCACTTCCTCTGCCTATAGTTATGTTGAGACGTTATCTGAACTTCGTCTTTGTGGCTGGGAGTTCGCTTTTCTCGTCTGTAGAACACAGATATTAGTCAGAGGATCGCCTTCTGCAGTTCTAGTGTTAGTTTATTTGTGGCTGGAGTTCTTCCATCGTCGCAGACGAGTACGAGAATCATCACTTCGACGCACCGGGTGCAGTACATACGGTGACATCGCAAATTGCTTCGGCTTATTAGGGCTATAAAAGCTAAACATCTGTGATCACGTTAGTTTATTTCCACTGAGGTTCCACACCACCGTAGATCATCTTTGAAAGTAGTGTGGCTCTGAGCACTATGGGACTCAACTGCTGAGGTCATTAGTCCCCTAGAACTTAGAACTAGTTAAACCTAACTAACCTAAGGACATCACAAACATCCATGCCCCAGGCAGGATTCGAACCTGCGACCGTAGCGGTCTTGCGGTTCCAGACTGCAGCGCCTTTAACCAACCGCACGGCCACTTCGGCCGGCTCGAAAGTAGTGTCTTTTAGTGTTTGGTACGTAGATGATATCAGTCATTTCGCGTAATTGATCATAATAAGAGGCAGAGTTGAGCAATTGATTAGTAATTTTACTGAGGAAATGTAAACTTTGTAATATAAAGGTTTTTTTAATCTACAATAACTATATAAGCAGTTACAATGTTTATCATTAGTAGGATTAGTTGCCTTCATCATTCATTTATGTTTAGATTGTAAATTATAGAATTAAGAGATCCTAAGATCTGCTACAGCGGGGAGTCAGACAGGGCCAAATCTTCATTTTATCGTTTATTATTCTCCACTGCGCCTGTCGCGAACATTCATTTTACACCCTCCTGGATTAGCATCTTGGACCCTCTATCCTGTGATTCTCATATTTTAGTTGCTGGCGTAGAAAAGCAACTTAGATATGAAAACAAATAAATCACCAGGTCCGGATGGAATCCCAGTTCGATTCTACAAAGAGAACTGTACGGCACTGGCCCCTTATCTATCTTACATTTATCGTGGGTCTCTCGGCCAGTAAAACGTCCCAAGCGACTGGAAAAACACGCAGGTGACTGCAGTGTATAACAAAGGTAAAATAACGCACCTGCAAAATTGCAGAACAATATCCCCAACTTCTGTTTGCTGCAGATTCTTTGAACACATTCTCAGTTCGAATATACTAAACTTCCTTGAGACTAAGCAGCTTATGTCCACGAATCAGCATGGTTTTAGAAAGCATCGCTCGTGCTCTTGTCTCACATGATATTCTGACAACTATGGATGAAGGGCAACAGGCAGATTCCATGCTTCTAGATTTTTGGAAAAGCGTTTGACACGGTGCCCCATTGAGGCTGTTAACGAAGATACGAGCGAATGGAATAAGTTTACAGATATCTGAGTCTCTCGAAGACTTCTTAAGTAACAGAATCCAGTATGTTGTCCTCGACGGCGAGTGTTCATCAGAGGGAATGGTATTGTCTGGAGTGCCCCAGGAAAGTGTGATAGGACTGCTGTTGTTCTCTGTATACATAAATGATTTGACGGACAGGTAGTCCCAGTCTACAAGAAGGGTCGTCGAGCAGATGCGCAAAACTATAGACCTATATCTCTGACGTCGATCTGTTGTAGAATATTAGAACATGTTTTTTGCTCGCGTACCATGTCGTTTTTGGAAACCCAGAATCTACTCTGTAGGAATCAGCATGGATTCCGGAAACAGCGATCGTGTGACACCCAACTCGCTTTATTTGTTCATGAGACCCAGAAAATATTAGATACAGGCTCCCAGGGAGATGCTATTTTCCTTGACTTCCGGAAGGCGTTCGATACAGTTCCGCACTGTCGCCTGATAAACAGAGTAAGAGCCTACGGAATATCAGACCAGCTGTGTGGCTGGATCGAAGAGTTTTTAGCAAACAGAACACAGCATGTTGTTATGAATGGAGAGACGTCTACAGACGTTAAGGTAACCTCTGGTGTGCCACAGGGAAGTGTTATTGGACCATTGCTTTTCACAATATATATAAATGACCTAGTAGATAGTGTCGGAAGTTCCATGCGGCTTTTCGCGGATGATGCTGTAGCATACAGAGAAGTCGCATCATTAGAAAATTGTAGCGAAATGCAGGATGATCTGCAGCGGATAGGCACTTGGTGCAGGGAGTGGCAACTGGCCCTTAACATAGATAAATGTAATGTATTGCGAATACATAGAAAGAAGGATCCTTTATTGTATGATTATATGATAGCGGAACAAACACTGGTAGCAGTTACTTCTGTAAAATATCTGGGAGTATGCGTGCGGAACGATTTGAAGTGGAATGATCACATAAAATTAATTGTTGGTAAGGCGGGTACCAGGTTGAGATTCATTGGGAGAGTCCTTAGAAAATGTAGTCCATCAACAAAGGAGATGGCCTATACTTGAGTATTGCTCATCAGTGTGGGATCCGTACCAGGTCGGGTTGACAGAGGAGATAGAGAAGATCCAAAGAAGAGCGGCGCGTTACGGAGATGTTCAGCAAACTCAAGTGGCAGACTCTGCAAGAGAGGCGCTCTGCATCGCGGTGTAGCTTGCTCGCCAGGTTTCGAGAGGCTGCGTTTCTGGATGAGGTATCGAATATATTGCTTCCCCCTAGTTATACCTCCCGAGGAGATCAGGAATGTAAAATTAGAGAGATTCGAGCGCGCACGGAGGCTTTCAGACAGTCGTTCTTCCCGCGAACCATACGCGACTGGAACAGAAAAGGGAGGTAATGACAGTGGCACGTAAAGTGCCCTCAGCTACACACCGTTGGGTGGCTTGCGGAGTATAAATGTAGATGTAGATGGGCAGCTGTCTGCGGTTGTCTGCTGAGGATGCCGTGGTGTACGGTAAGATGTCGAGGTTGAGTGACTGTAATGAGAAACAAGACGACTTAGACAAAATTTCCAGTTGGTATGATGAGTGGCAGCTAGCCCTATATGTGGAAAAATGTAAGTTAATGCGGATGAGAAGGAAGAAAGAACCTGTAATGTTCGGATACAGTACTACTAGTGTCCACCTCGACACAGTCAAGTCGTTTAAATATTTGGGCGTAACTCTGCAAAACGATATGAGGGAACGTGTATGTGAAAACTGTGGTAGGGCAGGCAGATGGTGGACTTCGGTTTATTGGAAGAATTTTAGGAACGACTGGTTCACCTGTAAAGGAGAGAGCATATAGGACGGTGATGCGACCTATTCTTGAGTACTGCTCCAGTGTTTGGGATCCATACCGGGTCGGATTGAAGGAAGACATCGAAGCAATTAAGAGCAGGGCTGCTAGATTTGTTATCGGTGGGTTCGAGCAAAAGTGTTACGGAGATCCTTCGGAATCCCTGGAGGAAAAGCGGCATTCTTTTCGTGAAACGCTGTTGAGAAAATTTAGAGAACCAGCATTTTAAGCTGACGGCCGAACGATTCTTCTCCCGCCAACAGACATCGCGCATAGAGACCAGGAAGATAAGATAGGAGAAATTAGGGCTCATGCAGAGGCGTACAGACAGTCGTTTTTCCCTCGTTCTATTTGCTAGAGGATCAGGAGGGGAAATGACAGGTATTGGCACAGGGTACCCTACGCACGCACATTACGGTGACTTGCGGAGTATCTCTGTAAATGTAGATGGAGATGGATAGTTAGCTGCACGAATTCTATCGCAAGGATATCTCAAAATTAGTGCTCCTCTGGGACAAATGTATGGACAGGTGTGGGGACTATATGGAAAAATAGTGTAAAGTATATGGGACAGGAAGTACATATGTCATTACCTGTATGTACCTTACTTTGGCTAATAAAAATAGGGGAAAAATGGTTCAAATGGCTCTGAGCACTATGTGAATTAACATGTGAGGTCATCAGTCCCATAGGCTTAGAACTACCTAAACCTAACCAAAGGACATCACACACATCCATGTCCGAGGCAGGATTCGAGCCTGCGACTTTAGCAGCAGCGGTTCCCGACTGAAGCGCCTAGAACCGCTCGGTCACAGTGGCCGGCTGAATGGGGGAAAAGACTTCCTGATTTGCTGTCGCGTATGTGTAATACGAATCAAAATACTCATCGGAGCCTTGTCCATTACACAATGTGTACTCTGAAATTATCTCACAGTTGCAGATGATGAAAAGTGTTTTTAAATACGACACTAAAATTCCAGGATATGGTACGACTTTTGGTGCAGTTTTTATTTGGCATTCACATTCGGTGCCTTCACCAATTCTCAAAGGAGCATAACATTTTATCTCAGAGCCACTTATCTTCTTGGTTCCCGCAAGTTTCTCTGCACGAAGTGCGAACGTCGATGAACGATGACACTCGGCATCGAGTGATCACTGTGCTACTCACGTCTTCTAGTTGCGATTTGTCACTGAAATCGCAGTTAGACTTCATACCGTGTGATAATGAAAGACAGTTGTTCGAACTTCGGCCAACAGATGGCACACAACGTTGAATAATAACTGCGCTTTTTAGTTGCTGCATGTGGCCTCTACGCCGGTCGCTGTGGCAGAGTGGTTCTAGGCGCTTCAGTCCGGAATTGCGTGACTGCTACGGTCGCAGGTTCGAATCCTGCCTCGGGCATGGATGTGTGTGATGTCCTTAGGTTAGTTAGGTTTAAGTAGTTCTAAGTTCTAGGGGACTGATGACCTGAGAAGTTAAGTCCCATAGTGCTCAGAGCCATTTGAACCATTTGTGGCCTCTACTTCCGACTTGTCACTGAAATCGCAGCTAGACTCGACAGCATGACACATGAAATTCAGCCAACAGGTGCCACAAAGCACTAAATGTTAAATGCTACTTTTAGTTGCTAATTAGTACTTCCGACTTCTTTTTGTACTGTAATCGCAACCAGATTCTGTAAAGTCGTTATTGTGATACCTGCGATTTCTCCATCATTGTGATTTGTAGCAGATACGCTCTTTTTTGCCCACCCCTGAAGTGCAGTCATCCTCTGTGTGCTAGCATACGAGAGTGCACTGGCTGCAGCCACACCATGTGTGTTCACAGAGTCTGTCTAAAAGGGGGGCAGTATAATGAAACAGTATAATGAACAGAGTCGTGTATCTGGGCAGCACAGAATAAGTTATTTTTACAAGTTAGTGTTTCTGCTCAAAGAATGATAGAATGTTGTTTTTCACCAGTAACTCTCATCACAGAAAACCGGGGGGTGCCACGCTGGTCAGGATATATTCATCTCTGCTTTCTCGTGCGAAGCTTGGTGACTGTCCATTATGAAACATTTTTCCTTCTCGTCTTGTGGGGAAAAACGTGCAGTGCCACTGCAGGTGGTGTGACAATTTCCGTTGTAAGGTGGGAAAACAGTCGACTGGGTGACATAAAAAGATATCAAAGAAGTGGGAGTCGGACCTCAGTTACCTCGGAATTTCATATGCCAGAAGGAAGCCCATTTGGTAATCTGTGAAAATTTGATAGGTGCCTTGTTGTACCGCTGTTTCAAAGAATGTCTGTTTGGTCAACATTTAACAGCACCTTCTCTGTGGTGGAGTATTTTGTTGCGTGGATTTTATGCAGATCAGAGAGGAAACCCACTCTGCATGAAGATGCGAAAGCAGGTGTTCAGGCTTGGGGGCGTGGAGAAGTGGGCATTGTGTCTTCAGAGGCACTACGGAGGCCGTGTAGATATCAGTTGGTTTTGAAGCAAAGAAATTGTCAAGCCATGTTCGGAGCACATTTTCCTCCGGAAAGGAATTTCCTTGAAAATTGTTCAATAGAGAACAGAAAATGTGAAAAGCTGAGAGTGCAGGATCAGGTGAATAATGTGGGCGCGGAATGACTTCTCAATCCAATTCATTTTGTGTCTAGCAGAATGCGGGAAGGCATTATCGTTGAGTAGCGTCACTTCACGCCCTCCTCCCGGTTATTGTTTTTGGACTGCGTCTGCAAGACGTATCAGTTGTTGACAATAAATGTAAAAAAAGTGTGTGGAATCTTATGGAACTTAACTGCTAAGGTCATCAGTCCCTAAGTTCACACACTACTTAACCTAAATTATCCTAAGGACAAGCAAACACACCCATGCCCGAGGGAGGACTCGAACGTCCGCCGGGACCAGCTGCACAAATAAATGTCATAAGTGATTTTACACCTCGGGGAAGCAATTCGTAGTACATTACACCGTCGCTGTTCATAATGCATAACATTATCTTTTGTGGTTGCGCGGAGGTCTTTTTATGGGGAGTTGCTGCTTTGTTTGGGCTCAGCCATTTCTTTCCTTGTCCCTGCTTTAGCGTAAAGACAACATTTCTCTACCAGTAACGATACAGATTGGTATGGTCGCTGTTGTTCACGAGCCAGTTAATGGCTAGCAAGCAGAGATGCAGGTCTGGCCACCCGCTGATTTTTGTGATTTTAGGTTAGAACATGCGGTACCCATACGTCAATATTTGAATCTTCCTCATTGCATGCGAATGTCGCATGATGGTGGAATGATCACCGTTTTAGAGTACACTTCATTTAAACAGTTAAGCTATTTAATCTTCATCAAACTACGAAGGTCTGCCAGCCTCTGTGGCCGAGCGGTTCTAGACGCTTCAGTCCGGAACCACGCTGCTGCTACTGTCGCAGGTTCGAATCCTGCCTCGGGCATGGATGTGTGTGATGTCCTTAGGTTAGTTAGGTTTAAGGAGTTTTAAGTCTAGGGGACTGATGACCTCAGATGTTAAGTCCCATAGTGCTTAGAGCCATTTGAACCATTTTGAAAGAAGGTCATCCTGAACATGGAGAGTCATTAATGTCAAAACGATCCGCCTTTTTTGAGAAAATCATTTTGTTGCCTTGCTCTGTCCAGTGGCATTATCCCCATACACAGTACAAATGTTTTTGGCTGTTCCGCTGCTGTCACCCTTTTACTGAACTCAAGGAGAAGGATTTGTCGGAAATGTTTCGATTTCTGCACTTCTCACTCCATTTTCTAGCACCTACAGCTCTACTCAGTATCTCCAAATGACAAGATGACAATGGGTAAACTCAAATAGCAACAATGAACGACAAATAAAAAATAACAATCTAAAAATAAACGCATAGAACAAAAACGTTACGAACTTACGTAACAGCCTAACATATGTGCTTATAAGGAGTAATTTAATATATTGTGGTTAAATTGGACTTCAATTCGATAGCTGTATAATTGCTCTTCTAGTTAAATAAAACTTTGCCTTTCATAAGAACTGTCATCTGGTAGTTATTTATGGGAGCCCTCTGTTCACACTGTTCAGTAATTTGGGTGACATTATCAAACTGTGAATGTAGTTGACCGATTTGTTGCTGCATCCACGTTGAATGTCCGTCGGGTACCAAACACAGCCACTTAACACGGCATACGAACAGTGGTCATAAAGTGAACCTAACCAACAGGCACGATTGAGAGTCAGGTTCAGAAACGAGACGAGTTGGCTGCTATCAGTAAGTGCCGCTCAGACTCAACCAGTTTCCGAGCGAATATTTGAAAGAAACTGCATACAATGGACATTCGGAGTCAGTTGCCTCCAATAGGCCATCGCTCACAGCTTCACTAGAAGCTGCACGTCTTTTATGAACCGGACAGGATACAAATTGGACGGTAGCTGACTGGAGGCGTGAAATGTGACCCGACGAATTACGATTATGGCTGGTTTCCAAATGATGCAAGGCTTTGAGTACAATGAGAACGTAAGGGGGTGTTTAACGCACAGTGCATGGAGCGTGCAGCTCAGACCGGACGTGCTTCCGGGATGTTTCTCGTCCGTTGCTTGGAGGATTAATCTTTTCACAACTCCGCCGTCAATAAACAAAGCCCTGTAGCAGTCCTAATATATAAAGAAAAACTATTATCCATTATGGATGTGGAACCCTGCCAATGTGATGAATAAATGTTTCCAGAAATTACTGCAATCAGTCGACTTTTCTTTTATTCTTCAATTTTTATATTCCATTACCGGTTTCGAATCGCCTAGGGGTTCATCATCAGATGTTACATATTTATTGCATGTTTGGTATACTGTGGGGATCGTGTGTCTGTGGCAAGATGTGAAAAGGAGCGGTGAATGTTGCGAGAATTATTCACATTATGAGATCGGTGCAGCGGCTTTACTTACAGTTACCAACAGTTACTAATAACTGTGAGTTGTCCAGTACTCATCCTACTGCTGCTCTTCTTTTCCATGAGGCATTACCGAGTCCTCCATAGGATTTTTCCAGATCTTTCCCTCACGTGAAATTTCGCTGGGTCGTTTCAATTCTCCTTCAGTGTCTCGTTAATAATGCTTTTCAATGCAAAATATGCACACTACTTTGTCCAGTCAGCTTTTTTTTGCCTTTTTTGGCTAGAATATCTTCTTTTTCATACTAACACTAAAATGGTACCAAAGATAAAAGAGTTAATGTTAGAGAAAAATGGATTAACTTTGTTAAAAACTTACACAAGAACACAAAAGCAATGATCATAATGGAACACAAGCTTATCCGAAGTATTTTTGTCAACGAAGATGTAAAAAAAATGTTGTATAATGTTACCTATCCCGTTTTACATTTATTTGGAACAGGTACTGAATGGCTGGCATGGGAGATGCTCAGGCATGGAGATAAGCGTTGATGACGATATTCTTCAGTGTGTTTTATTTACGGATAACCAGCTAATGTTCTTTAAAGAAGAAGAGGCTATGGCGTACATGCTGTTAAAGCTTAAAGAGGAATATAGAAAATGGGGTTTGAGGATTAATCCGGAGGAAAAGGAGTGTATGTGTATAGGACAGGACCTGGAGAAAATTGACATAGACGGAAAAATAAAATTTTCCACAACTACAAATATTTGGGAACAGTAACAGGTAACATGGTGCATGTGACAAGGATATTATTTCCACAATAGTAATTGGGAAAAGAGCAACTAAAGTTATACATAAGATTATGTAGAGTCATAATATTCTGCGGGACACCAAGAAAAAATATTTCACAGTGTGGTGAGAGACATTAGTTCTATGTAGAGCAGAGATATGGTCTCAAACAAGGAAAGTAGGTGAGAAAATTAGAACAGTGGAAATGGACGACCGGTACATGAGAAGATGTCTGCAGTTAACGAGACAAGATAGGATATGAAATGAGGGTATGGAAGCGAATGAAGATAATTTTCTCCATAACAAAAGATTTACAGTACAGAGCACTGCAGTGTTACGGGCATGTAGAGAGAATGCATAATTGTAGGTGGGCGAGGAAGGTTTTAAACTGGCAATCGTCCGGAAGAAGAAAGAGAGGAAGGCTGGGACTTATTTGGCGAAAATACACACAGGAAGCAAGTGGAATGCAGGAATCTAAGACCAGATAACTGGAACGAAAGAGGCCTGTGGAGGACGAAGAAGAAGATTATTTACTTGTTTACTTCTCAAGTAAAGACATGCTGCCTGTTGTTATATAGCATGTCGTACATTTTGTGACTTTACATGTTATATCATACAAATTCAGTTTTATTACTGTACATTTTCTTGAGAATTTACAAATGGATAAAATTAAAAAATAACAAATTAAAATACGTAGAAAATACAAATGTATATACAAAATTTTGTTTAAACTTGTTATTACCTTATATAACGATAATAAATAAGATGCGTAATAGGTTGTGTTTGTACTTTAAATTAAAACTGAAAGTGTATGTAATGGAAGAAACAAGAGATGGCAGTTTAACTTAGAAATAATGTGACAGTTCTTCCTTTTATAAGTTCTATGGTACGGTTACATCTGTTACATATGTTGTCTTGACTGTGGTAGTACTTAATTAAAAATGTTTTGATTAATTAAGTTAGGACGTGTTTCTGAACAAGTGGAGATTGGGAGTTGATTTAAAATGCCGTAGTCAGCTACATCAGGGGTAAAACTCCGAGCCTGTCACACCTAATGCAGCAAAAGAAGAAGACATGTCAGCTATTCAGATGGTGTTACATGCTATGAAAAGGTATACCAACCAACTACATTGTGAGTTACATTTTCAGACTAGTTCGATGTAGTGTTGGATAATCTTAGCCTACTTTTGCTACGTTTGCATGTCTATCTCGTCTTCACTTCCTATGTGTGATACAACATCAGATTCAATATCTATGTTTGTTTCTGTGTCGTTTAGTATGTAGTGCTGCTCTATCAGATGTGGAGCCTGTTTTATTCTTGCGTCTGGTCTCTCCTGTTTGTATGCTGCACGTAGTGCTACAATACTTTGACTTCGATGTTGTTACAGAGCTACAGTCATCTTATCTGAATATTAGCTTTCCTACATCCTGATTCCTTAAACTCCGTCTTATGTGTCCTTGCGCGTCGCGTGTTCAGATGTGCCATTCTCAAATGGTTCAAATGGCTCTGAGCACTATGGGACTCAACTGCTGAGGTCATTATTCCACTAGAACTTAGAACTAAGTAAACCTAACTAACCTAAGAACATCACAAACATCCATGCCCGAGGCAGGATTCGAACCTGCGACCGTAGCGGCCTTGCGGTTCCAGACTGCAGCGCCTTTAACCGCACGGCCACTTCGGCCGGCGTGCCATTCTCACCACAGGCACAAGTGCGAGACTGTTTTAGGCCAGACCTGTGGAGTTACACTGGATACGGACCGTGGCCCGTGAGAAATTGCACTTTGTCGCATGTTAGATTTATGTGGAACAAAAAGTGGACTCGTCTTCGCTTATCAGTTGTGTCCCATTCCGTCTGCCCTGTATCAATTCTCCACTTGATTAATTTCCGTTTGTTGGTTACGTCTTGTCCGGTTATTTCTCTTATTTTTTCGTATCGTCCCCTCTTTAGCCAGTAGGTAGCTGCTCTGTGGCGAAATTTAATATTAGGGAAAACTCCCAGTAGCACACACAGTGCCGAAAGCCCCCGAGATTTTTGGTTCAAATGGCTCTGAGCACTATGGGTCTTAACATCTGAGATCATCAGTCCCCTAGAACTTAGAACTACTTAAACCTAACCTAAGGACATCACACACATCCATGCCCAAGGCAGGATTCGATCCTGCTACCGTAGCGGTTCCAGACTGAAGCGCCTAGAAACGCTCGGCCACAGCGGCCGGCCCGAGATTCTTAGCAGAGCACTCTTCTGGCCGAACCTTACAATGGATTTCTGCGTAATCAGGCGTAATGAATGTGCCCAAGCACTAGCTGCAAAACAAGTTATTGGCTCAAAGAGTGTTATGCAATATGCCCTCATTAGATATAGGGGTAGTCTGTATTTTATAGTGTTCAGCCTTGCAAATTTATGCATGAGTTTTGTCGCTTTATTAATTGTCAGTCTGGCAAATTCGTTAAAGTGTAAATATTCGGCAATATAAATGTCAAGGTGTATTGCCACAGGTTTCCTTTTTATAGATGTGTTTTTTAACTTTATAACTGGATTTCTTTTCAATGTGGCTCTTACAAGTAAGTAAACACTTTTGTTAGTCGCTATTGTTAGCCTATTGTTCGTGCACGCCGGCCGCTACGGTCGAGCGATTCTAGACGCTTCAGTCCGGAACCACGCGGCTGCTACGGTCGCAGGTTCGAATCCTGCCTTGGGCATGGATGTGTGTGATGTCCTTCGTTTGTTAGGTTTAAGTGGTTCTAAATCTAGGGGACTGGTGACCTCAGATGTTAAGTCCCATAGAGCTTAGAGCCATTTGAACCATTTGTTGGGGCACCATTCACCGATGAACGCAAGGGCACGCGTGGCTTTGTTCCCTATTTTGAGCCTGCAGTTTGCAGACACAATGACCACAAGGTCATTTGAGTACGCAACCACCGCGTTTGCGATGTCATTGCCTTCTAGTGCATTTATGAAACGTCCCCTTAGAACAATTTATACAAGACTGTGCTTAACCTGACACACAATATTTTCAGCGCAACGCAATCTGACTTTCAGAAATCCCTACAAAAGAATGGCCCTGACTAACATTAACCTATGCATTTCACAAATCGCTTACCTCACAAAAATCTTGGTTACTCGAACTACTGCAATACAGCGAGCGCCACTACTGCCAGCTAAATAAAAGATTCAAACTACGGAAGGCACTATCTACTGATAGGCATAGTTAGCAAATGAAAGATTTTAATAGAGAACAAACAATATATTTACCTTAATAGTCATAATATATATAGCAGTTCATGACAAATTACAAAACTCCGCCATCTCTCTCCCCACATCCACCACTGCTGGCGGCTCACCTCCAACTGCGCAACGCTACGCGCTGTTCACATCCAGCTGCCGCTGCCCAACACTACAATGGCAGACAACAATGCAAACTAGACACAGACTGCACACAGCACAGCCAGTGATTTTTATACAGAGCGCTACATAACGTTGCCAATAAGAAAACCTAAACAGCCTACTTACACATTCAGTAGTGGTTCTATGGCTATGTCCCAGAAAATTGATCCGCATATGGGTCCTTCCGGACAACCCCTTTTTACTCTCTTTATAATCTTTTGGCAACCAGTCTTTCAATATCCTGTTTCTACAATTATCTTTGAGGTTATTGTATGGACCTAGAGGACATCGCCAGCCACTAATGATCGTCGATAGCACTTGCTATCTCAATTAGGATTGCTAATATATATTTGTCATGTATTGTCTTGTCATTTCTATGATCCTGTTTACTGCATCGTCGATGGATTTATTTGGTCGAAAACCAAACTGATGTGGGATAAGGCCGAAAACTGCCGGTGCGACTGAAGTCTGTCGCACAGCACTCTCTCTTGTAACTTTGCCAGAATGTTACTGAGGTATATTGGACTGTGTGTCTTAGTCAGTAAGGTCTTTGTTCTCTGCTTTCTTGAGTATAACCTTATTTGCCGTCTTCCATGTATTCGGTATTCGTCCTTCTAGTAAAGAGTCTTGAGTTAGGCACTTCATTCCGGAACCACGCGGCTGCTACGGTTGCAGGTTCGACTCCTGCCTTGGGCATGGATGTGTGTGATGTCCTTAGGTTAGTTAGGTTTAAGTAGTCATAAGTCTAGGGAACTGATGACCTCAAATCTTAAGTCCCATAGTGCTTAGAGCCATTTGAACAATTTGAATCATTGAGTAAGTCTGTCAGCTGTGGTGCGATAAGTGGAACAGCTTGTTTGATGGTTTCGGAGCGGATGCTATCTGCGCCCGGAGCCTTTTTGTTGTTTGTTTTCGGCATTGCCAATGCAACTTCTTCGCGAGCAAAGGGGATGGCGACACTTTCGTTTTCGTGTTTGTCATAAAGCAGTCTGCGAAGAGCAGTGTGAAATTGGTCGTCCTGAGTGTGGTTATCGTCAGGAAGTATAGTTTGTTGAGGAGATACTGGTCTGCGCACCTCTAGCCTCTTGTGGTAGTACCATATAGTTTCTTCAGTGTTGGTAACACTGTAGGGGTCTTGATGCGTTCAGTCTGCACAGTCCCCACAGATGTTGTTCTGTAAGTTTGTCCTAATGTACGTGACTCGGTGTTCTTTCCTGGTCTTACTTGTTCTTCTTTGTGTCGTGTTCTAGCGATAATGTTCAAGTCTAATTTCTCTTCCCTGTGATGTATTTCACATTTGGTAAAATCGTCGTTTATCACGGGTGTCTCTTCATAGTCTTGCCGGCCTCTTAGTGCTGACCATGATGCTCTTTGTTAGGTTGCGTCGCGTGACACAGGGATTGCTGTAGCTTTTGGTCTCTGTAAGACATCTGTAAGAACGTGAGCTCTGTAATGTATGCTTCCTTGGGTGACACATAGAGGAAACTTTTTGCCAGTTTGCTTTGCGTAGCCGCGACCTTGGGTGTTGTGACGTATCTGTGCCTCTTTTTGTTTTGGTGTATATAATAACTGAGTATTCTCTTATCGAGCACCTGCCGGTTCGCTCCCTGCATTAATGATGCACTGTTTGCCAGAGAGAAGTCTATGTTACTGCCTACCCCACTGTTTCCGTGGTAAGTTGGCAGTTGGCCTGATTTGTTTAAAAAAAAGTTTACATTCGTTTATAACGTCAGCTATTACTTGTCTGGCGTCCATCCTATCAGACTGCCAGAGGCCTGACCTAGCATTTACGTCTGTTAAGATAAGTAGTCGTCTGCCATTTACATATCTCCAGATTTCTCTTATTACTTCAGCGGAAGACGATATGTTAAACGAGCATTGGGCATAGATCGACGAGATGATCCATGTTTCCCTGCCTGAAATTATTTTGACTGTAACCGTATGTTGTGTGCAAAATTGCGTTATTTCTGTTACTGTAATGTTCGTGTTTACTACAACGATTGTAGTCTTGGCCTTGTTTGTGCCTGTGATTTGCGTGTACTGCCTTGGAAGGCCTGGAATTCTTCCACCTCTTGTGTGCGGTTCTTGTAGACACAACATGTCCGTGTATACTGTACTTCGTTCTCCAGGCTGACAAACCTCTGCATCGACCGTCGTGTTACCCTTACAGTTTAGCTGCAAGACTTTCACTATGGAAATTTAGTGAAAAAATAATTCGACCCGCTCTGGGTATAATGAAGGTACAAGCGTCCATGCGTCCTTATCAGGTGCTTGTCGACATTGTCAAGGTTAAGGTCTTCATTTCTTCGTTGACAGGATTTGCGTAAAAGAGTACAGAGCTAATCTGTTGGTAGGTTTTCGGTTCGTAGAGTCATTCTGTCTGTTTGTTCAGTCGTAGGGCAGCATATTGTGTCACCCAGTTGGTGATTTAGTCTTGTTAGCAGTCTTAGTTTGGTAATTCTCACACCTGTCAGCACATGCACGATTGCAAATTACTAACAAGAATTTTATACAGATGAATGGAAAAGCTGGTAGAAGCCGACATCGGGGAAGACCAGTTTGGATTCCGTACAAAAGACGGAACACGTGAGCCAGTACTGACGCTATGACTTAACTTAGAAGCGAGGTTAAGGAAAAACAAAGCTACGTTTATAGCATTTGTAGACTACTACGAACATCATAGCGAACACCTTATTGTAGCCAAGATAGACAAGAAGCCCACACTACCGCAGTAGTACAAGCTTATGCGCCAACTAGCCGCGCATATGATGAAGAAATTGAAGAAATGTATGAAAAAAGAAATTATTCTGATAGTAAAGGCAGATGAAAATGTAATGGTCATGGGGGACTGGAATTCGATAGTACGAAAAGGAAGAAAAGGGAAGGTAGTAGCTGACTATGGGCTGAGCTAAGGAATGAAAGACGAAGCCGCCTGGTAGAATTTTGCGCAGATCATAGTTTAATCATAGGTAAGACTTGGTTTAAGCAACTTGAAAAAAGGCATTATACGTGGAAGAGACCTGGAGACACCGGAAGGTTTTAGGTTGATTATATAATGGTAAGACAGAGCTTTAGGAATCAGGTTTTAAATTGTAATACATTTCCAGGGGCAGATGTGGATTCTGACCACAATTTATTAGTTATGAACTGTAGGTTACAACTGAAGAAACTGCAGAAAGATAGGAATTTCATGAAATGGGACCTGGATAAACTGACAGAACTAGATGTTGCAGAGAGTTTCAGAGGGAGCGTTAGTGAACAATTGAGAAGAACAGAGGAAAGGAATAGAATAGAAGAAGATGGGTAGCTTTGAGAGACGGAATAGTGAAGGCAGCAGAGGATCAAGTAGGTAGAAGGAAGAGTGCTAGTAGGAACCCTAGGGTAACACAAGAGATACTGAATTTAACTGATGAACGGAGGAAATATATAAATGTAGTAAATGAAGCAGGCGAAAAGGAATAGAAACGTGTTAAAAATGAGATCGACGGGAAGTGGAAAGTGGCTAAACAGGAATGGCTAGAGGACAAATGTAAGTATGTAGATGCATATATCAGTAGGGGTAAGATAGATGTCGTCTACAGAAAAATTAAAGAGGCCTTTGGAGAAAAGACAATCACCTGTATGAATATCAAGAACTCAGATGGAAAACCAGTCCTAAGCAAAGAAACAAGAGCAGAAAGGTGGGAAGGGTATATAGAGGGTCTACACAAGGGTGATGTACTTGCCGGCAATATTGTGGAAATGGAAGAGGACGTAGATGAAGATGAGATGGGATGCTGCTCAAATTCTGAAGGTGGCAGGCACAAAATACAGGGACTGAAAGGCTATTTAGAATTTGTACAAAAACCAGAAGGCAGTTATAAGATTGGAGGGGCACGAAAGGGAAGCAGTGGTTGAGAAAGAAGTGAGACCATCCCCGATGAATATTGCGCAAGCAGTAAAGGAAACAAAAGAAAAATTTGGAGTAGAAATTAAAATCCAGGGAGAAGAAATAAAAACCTTGAGGATTGCCGATGGCATTGTAATTCTGTCAGTAACAGCGAAGGACTTGGAAGAGCAGTTGGACGGTGTGGACAGTGTCTTGAAAGGAGAATACAAGATGAACACCAACAAAAGCAAAACGAAGATAATGGAATGTAATCGAATGAAATTAGGTAATTCTGAGGGAATCAGATTAGGAAATGAGACACTTAAAGTAGTAGATGAGTTTTGCTATTTGGGCAACAAAATAACTGATAAAGTTCGAAACGGAGATGATATAAAATGTGCTCTGGCGAAGGCAAGGAAAGCGTTTCTGAAGAAGAGAAATTTGTTAACATCGAGTAATGATTTAAGTGTCAGGACGTTTTTCCTGAAAGTATTTGTTTGGAGTGTAGCCATGTATGGAAATGCAACATGGATGATAAACGGTTTAGACAAGAAGAGAATAGAAGCTTTTGAAACGTGGTGCTACAGATAAATGCTGAAATTAGATGGGTACGTCACATAACCAAGGAGGAGGTACTGAACAGAATTTGGGAGAAGAGGAATTTGTGGCCTATCTTGAGTAGAAGAAGAGATCGGTTAGAAGGACACATTCGGAAGCATCAAGGGATCACCAATTTAATATTGGAGGCAAGCGTAGAGGGTAAAAACCCGCGAGGGAGACCAAGAGATGAATACAGTAAGCAGATTCAGAAGGATGTAGGTTGCAGTAGGTACTGGGAGAGGAAGAAGCTTGCACTGGATAGAACAGCATGGAGAGCTGCATGAAACGAGTCTTTGGACTGAAGATCACATCAACAACCTGTCTTAATGAAGTTTGGAAAACTCCTTTTTTTCTATTCGACGTAGACGCAAATTCATTCTAGTCTATTTTGTTTCTCATTTTATGGCTATGATAGCTCTGTTTGATGTACTGGGTGGTGTTTATCTCTAGATGTAGTTTCCGGTTAAGGTGTTAAGGTGCCTCGTCAGTTGAAGATTGTTGTGATTTTTGGTATGAGCTATTTGTTTGTTTGTTCATGTTGTTTTTAGTACCCATATGGCATGTGGTCACATTATGTTGTTTGGAGTTTTCCGTTTGCGTTTGTTTATCGTTGATAATTGTTTCTTCCACCTGAGTTGTGTTTTTATGCGTAATGTCACCGTAGACGAAACGTACAGTTTGTATATATGATTTACATTTTGATGTGTCATATTCATATTTTTCTGAAGTATTAATTTACGTTGATGTTATTTCGGTTTGTCCAGATGCACTGGCGGTTCGCCTATGTCATGATCATATTTTGAGCTTGACCGTGTCTCGGAGGTCTATCGTCATTTTTATGTAGTTCTGTTTAGCATGGCGTATGTGGTGTACTGTGTTTAGCGAGTGCGTAATGATCCCGTTCTTGGTGAGCATTGCTGTGTCTCGGATGTCCATCGTCATTTTTATGCACTCCTATGTGTGTAGTGCGTTATTTTGTAGGTGTTCTTCACTAAGAGCTTCCTCTTCTACTACCGGTTTTCGTTCGTGTTTCACTTCCACACATGTCTACACTCCATACAAATACTTTCGGAAAGAACGTCCTGACAAATCTATACTCGATGTTAACACATTTCCCTTCTTCAGGAACGCTTTCCTTGCCATTGCCAGTTTATTTCATATCCTCCCTACTTCGACCATTGTCAGTTATGCAATAGGAATGTGGAAGGATGTTGACCCCGCCCACGCAAGAGAGGTGGTTAGGAGGTGGCCAGTTGTAGCATAGACAGATATCATCTTTATTGATATTAACTTTTCTCCTAGAACATATTTCTTAGTACGATGCGTTGTTTTCGAGATATTTGTCCACAAGTCTGTCCCTGATTCTGGAACATGTTTTCGACCTTCTGTTTCTAGGACAAGTTCAAGTGAGAGAGAAATGTCTACATGTTACAAAGTGTAGAATTATTTTGTGTAACGCATGAATCAGATGATTTGATATACCATTCTATGATAACTTAGTACTGAAACAATAAGTACTTATTTACTCTTAACTGTCTTGGATGGGTAACTAAAAACGTTAAATCAGATTGTTTCCTTACTTAATACTTAGAGTCTGATTTTGTTCATTATAAATAGTTTTGCAAAAGCCTGCGACTACGAACACAGTGGGTTTGTTTATAAATAGCTTTTCTGCTACTAGTCACGATTTTTTTAAAATTCATGTCGTACACGACGCTTTTCGGGAAATGATTCCCATTTTTATGTAATGTTTTCGATGTATGATCTTTATAGCACGTGGCGATTGCCAATTTAAGTGGAATTATTAATTGAACAGTCTTTCAGTTATAATAATGCTGTTATACCAAGTGTATTTTACGAAGGGGAGATAAAATTTTGTATTATGTGTTGCCCTCTAAAAATTTTAGAAAAATTATTTCAGCGCCACTGCAAGCTGTTAATCATATAGATTTCTTTTTGGTTATTACAAGGGAAAAAGCCATGAAAATTGTTTTTCCAGCGTGACGTAGAAGGTATATTTCCTGTTGTTCAGCTTTCTTTCACGTCTGCACGGAACCGTCCATCCGACTGACCACCCTGACTTAAATTTTTAACTACAGTATATCTGAATCTCTCTGGAAGAGTTCTCTACGGTAGTGACAAAGTTCAGTCACAATATTGCTCATTACGTGGAAATATGTTCTTTCTTTTCAAAACACCAGCTACAGCGTTTCAAATTTTAGTCTTGAGTTAATTCGCCATGTATTTCATTTAGAAGGATTTGACGTTTATTCCTACAATTGCAGGTGAGCGCGTATAGAAAAGTTCTGTTTGCAACACCAGTGAAGAAAGAAATGGAAATGCGAACGTTCTAACAGTTCCTGTGACTCAGAAGACACTTGTTACTACAAAACGAACAAAGGAACGCCGTCGCTGCCCTGTGCTGACGCCGGCAATTTTCTCAGAGACGCATACTGAGTGTAGTAAACCTCTTTATCTTACGATAACATTCTGTAAATATTCACAGCCACTGTCTGGGTGCGTGTAGCTGAGCATGTTGCAAACAGGAGAGCGCAAAATGTCAGATGCAAGCGTACTGTGGATGCTGTTGACTGGAGGAAAATTAACCGTGATATTCGTTGCTGACGAGCTCAGTTTTCAAAATTTACCAAAAAACAAATGCGGCTACTCGTATTGATCTATGTCAGAAAAACGAGGGAGGCAGAGTTTACGCTTCTGTTAGATCAGAGTTCTTTTTTCTAGGTCTTGCATTTGACCACAGGTAATGAAATTCTATCACGCGAGCACGTTGCGAAGTTGTAGGAGACAGGTACAAGGAAGTCAGGTGATCATCTCATGTATTTTTTAGAGTCGGCGTACCCTTACACATCTACATTCCATACTAAGCTAACCACAGTGCATGGACGATGGCACTTCAGATTCTAATAGTTGTTAGAGCTCCGTCCCGGGCTATCCACGTATGGAATAAAATAAGAATGAGTGTTTAAACTCCTCTGTGGGAGCTGTAATTATTCTAATCTTGTCCTCGCGATACCTTCAACTACATTTACGTTTTCTAGGGGAACGATACGCACGGCGTTGCAGTAACGCCTAGTTTCTTTACATAAAGCTGGTTCTCGGGATATACAGTGGGCCGGCAAAATGTGGAATCAACAAAAATATAACCCATTATCATACCTAATACGCCGCAGAAACACTTCAAAACAGCTTCCAGTCGTCTTGGAATGGACAAATACAAGTGCCATTTGGTTTTAATGGGAATCTGATACCATTCTTCTTACATACTGGAGACGAGTTAACAAAACGATGATGGATGTTCAATAGCGATCACGCACCATTCTCTCCACATTAGACCACAAAGGCTGAATCATAATGAGTGGTGGCTAGGGGAGATGCGACAACTCATCCTCGTGCTCACAAACCAGTCTTGGGCGATCAGAACTTTGGGGATGGAGACGCTGTCCTCTTGGAATGCAGCGTCACTATTGCGAAGCAAACATTGTGTCACGTGATGGGAGTGATCAACGAAAATAGTCAAATAACCCTTGGCAGTAATGTGAACTTGCAGAGCAACTCTGGGGACAGTGGAACACCATTACAAGGCTGCCCAAATCATCACCGAACCCCCGCCATGTTTCACTCTTCGGACGTGAACTCGGCCAGAACCCGGAAACAGTGAGAAACGAGATTCATCCGATAAAACGACATTTCTCCGTTGCTCCACAGGCCAGGTTTTATGGCTGAGACACCACGTTTTCCTGTTAAGAGCATTTTCATCACTGATGAGGGGTTTTGGAAGTCACGCCCTGCAATTCCCAGCTTATTCAACTCCCCCTGTGTTGTTTTGGTGCTGACAGGGTTCGTCAGTGCATTTCAGCTCTGCAATGACTTTTGCATCTGCTGTCCTCTTATTTTTCGTCACAATCCTCCTCAATGGCCGTCTGCCACAATCACTCAACTCACAGTGTCTCGATATGATGCCTCTTGAAATACCAAAAATGTGGCCTACGTGGGTAGGGCGCCAACTACTCAGTAGCGGATACAGAAAAACATCAAGGAGGGCGATCTAAAGACATCTTTAGCTACTTTTACATTTACCACAATAAAATATCAATAATCAAGTCACAAGCAAAGTTTAAGAAAGTTTTATTTAAACTGCTTATACACATATACAAGACAACGACATCTTATGATATAAAAAAGTTACAGTTGTGGTTCTTCTCCTTAAATAATGAATTCTATGCGCCTATTCTTCCTGGAAAATTGGTTAGATACATCGTCAATAGGACAATCAATGCCAGCGAGAGTATTCAACAGAGCTAAGCCATTAAGTCGATCCTCCTTCATAGTCGACCTCAGGCATGTCTTTTAGACGCAATGTTGAAAAACTTCTTTCTACTCTGGCAATAGGTAGACAAGAAAATATTTTGTACAGTGTGTGGAAAGTAGGATAGTCAGATATAGGATATACAGACGCTTGCATAACAGAGTCACGATCGTTAAGGGCGTTTATGCTCGTTTTCTTGTATTGAAGAATCTCTCCCATTAGTCTCTGTGACGGTACGTCACATAAATGGACATTTGGAGAACGAGAAAGGAAGTTTTTGTTGTGCGACTTGTGAATTATAAATTATTTCACGACTGTGTGCGTGTGCGCGATGTATAAGAAAGATTAAAAAAGTTAAATAATACCACCAAAAATCACAAACAGCGGTGTGATATAAAAATAAAAGAACATTCTTTTTATCTTTGTAATGAAAATGAACATGACCAGAGACTATTGCTTTATTGAAAGCTTTCCTGTTTTTGTTTCGTCTAGAAGTAGGCCACCATTGTACCGCTGGCTAATATTTAATGTAAGTGTGGTTGTAATTTAGTAAAATATACTTATAATTGTTATTAGAAAGTGTGTATTAATGACTTAGTTGTCACTTCTCATAATCACAACCATTAATTATAATTAACAACATTTTTACAGAACTTCGTACTGCAGTGATCTCATCTCCCCTAGCAGGATTTAGTAGGCCATTACGCTGACTGTATTATTTAATTAAAATTTCATGTCATAATATTAAATGTAAATGTGAGAGGTTTCTCTGCCTTGATCTTACAATAGTCTCCGAGTTAACAGAGTAAAAATAGATTTCGTTTATTAATATTTCGAATACTGAATGAGTTCAGTATGTTTCGAGTTTAGCCGCCTAACGGCAGATGAGATTCTCTCCAGTTTTGACTTGCAGATAATGAACAAGAAATATTGAAAATATTTTTATTCAATAAGTTCCGCAATATCTCAGTTAATCATTATGTAGTTTGGTAAATTAATAACCAGTAGCCACTGACACCCATATTAATAATTACAGTTTGCGTAAGAATACGCATATTTTCTTTTCTAAATAGCAGCACTCACGCAAACTATTTATTAGGAGGCGGTGAGTCGCTCGTTGTGTCTAAAAATATTATATCGTACGTACTTCTGGGAAACCGATGTCCGTACGAGTGTTATCGCAGTATAAGTTAATTAAAAATCTAATGCTAGCCCACAACATTTAAAGCCACCCCAACCAAAATCATAGAAAATATAATTATAAAAATAAAAATATATAATTATCGCGTGATAAAGTGGCCACACACATACACATATACACTTATACCGTGATATCTCTTTTTAAACACAAAGCGTGATTCTTCTTCAAAGAACGGTAGTTCTGTTAAGCACTGATTCAATTTATGTACCAGGTCATTATCGTCATGTTTCTGCAGTTGCGAGGGCAAAAGTATGTTGAATTTTATACGATATTTTCTTCAGCAAAACGTTCAGTCTTTACATGGTTCAGTGTTGGAATGAATACAGTTCTTTCCCAATATGTCATCGTCATTATGCCTACAGTTTTCCGTGTGTCTTTGTCTTCCTGTAAGACGAGGATCGTTCATCTCCTCGACTAACTCTTCCATAACTGCCTTCGCCTCTTCAGCAATACGAGCAAAGTGGCTATCAGCATTAGCTCTTATGCCGTCGTACACCATGAGCGTCGAATCTAATTTTGCTTTTGCCATCGCGACGTCCAATCTATGGTCTTGTAAGATTTTGCTGACTGGCTACGTTGTGCTCATAATGTCTCTCAGTGCAAACTGAGTGATAATAAACTCTAAACTCGCAAGCATCGTCTTTAAGGATGTCAACGAAACCCAAAAATCTTTCGTGTAATTTGCCGTCACCATCAAACGCAGTTGGGCGATGTGCGCTACGTCCGCAGTCTCATCGAAGATTACGCTGTATAACGAGAATCTTTGATTTACCCCACTATTCTTGATAACATCACTGTTTCGCAGCAGGAAATAAGTTCGTTACGCGTTGTTTTACTTATGTAAGTGGTCTCAAGGTGATGTTTTAGTTACAAGTCTTCAGCGTCAATTCTAAATCTTAGAAGAGTTCTAAGGTTTCCCGCGTTAGTCACTATACTTGCACGATCATTTTCTTTTTCCCTAATAGACTCCCATCATATCTATGCCCCCGCAGAGGAATATTTTGCTTTCCATGAACTATGATTATTTTTATTATAGGTACAAGACGGTCTGTGTTTTCCCTCATGCTTTCCATTCTCTGATTTGACAGTTGATTTATGACCTCAAGTTTGTGGTCGTCTCGCGTCGCCAAAAATAAATTGGCACTTGTTGACGCTTCAACGTGGGAGTGGGTCTCAAGGTCACCATCTTTACCAGTAAGTTTGGCAAACTTTGTTAGTGGTTCAGTCACAAGTTTTTTTCCTCCGATCATTTTATTATTCACAAGAATTGAACAACTAATGCAAAGAAGTCATTTTTTAACTTGTGAGAACATCAGCCATGGATACTGTTCAAAGTGATTATCGTGCACTTGTCTGCGTTCAACCCGTCCCCTCTTGTTGTGCTCGGAAGTAAGAAAGATATAACCTTTTTCAGGTTTCCTTGGAACTGTGAGAAGTTTGTGTTTCCCGACGCTAATATATTCAAATTTGCCAATATCCGTCGGGTTAAACGAAACTGTCGATGATTTTCTCTTGGAAGTTTCGACGAAGTGCTGGGCCCTGCCTGTAAATCTGGTGGTGTTTTTGCGGCTTCATAGTGACCGGAATGTTCAGATGTTTCTACTTTTCTTTTTCTTATTACATAACGATGCATCTTGTTATATGGTTACGACGTAGGTAAATTAGGTGCCAATTATTCTCGAATAAACACTTCGCACTGAAAAATGCAACACTAGTACACTTAGCACTAAAACACACGCGGTCACACTCCACGTATTTCTAATATCACTAAGCACAACACTGACTGAAGTCCGTGATAATAGCAAATAATCGCAGTTGTTCACTTTTTATCACTTCCAAGTTATCGCGACGATTGTAGCTTTCAAACTGACTAACTGGCAGCGACTCTGCTTCCCTTGTATACAGGGTGAGTCACCTAACATTACCGCTGGATATATTTCGTAAACCACATCAAATACTGACGAACCGATTCCACAGACCGAACGTGAGGAGAGGGGCTAGTGTAATTGTTTAATACAAACCATACAAAAATGCACGGAAGTATGTTTTTTAACACAAACCTACGTTTTTTTAAAATGGAACCACGTTAGTTTTGTTAGCACATCTGAACATATAAACAAATACGTAATCAGTGCCGTTTGTTGCATTGTAAAATGTTAATTACATCCGGAGATATTGTAACCTAAAGTTGACGCTTGAAACCTCCGACGTGCAGTTGTAACAAACACGGTCCACGGTCGGCGAGCAGCATCTGCAGGGACATGTTTACGATGACGAACGTGTTTCCGAGTGTGGCTGTAGTGCACTGTTGTGGTTCGGTCTAGCTGTCGCAGTGTCCGCATGTAGCGCTTGCTGCTATTGTTATTCTGCATTCGTCTCCGCACGCAGACCAACTGTAGTACACCGTGTTACCAGACGTCTGTGATAGTGTAGTGTTGTAGGAACTGTGACCATGGTGTATTCGAACTCTGAAAAGGCGGAGATGATACCCATCTATGGCGAGTGTCGACGAAACGCAGCTGAAGCCTGCAGGCTGTATGCAGAACGGTACCCGGACAGAGAGCATCCAAAATGCCGCACATTGCAAAACATCTACCGCCAACTGTATGCAACAGGTACGGTCGTAGCACGCAAACGGGTGCGTAACAGGCCCGTCACAGGAGAAGCGGGTGCAGTTGGTGTGTTAGCTGCTGTTGCCATGAACCCACACATGAGTACACGGGACATTACGAGAGCCGGTGGACTGAGTGAAAGTAGTGTCATGCGCATACTGCATCGTCACCGCTTTCACCCGTTTCATGTGTCGCTACATCAGCAATTACATGGTGATGACTTTAATCATCGAGTGCAATTCTGTCAATGGGCATTAACAGAGAATGCGTTGCAGTTCTACCTGTTTACCGATGAAGCGGGTTTCACAAACCACGGGGCAGTGAACCTACGGAACATGCATTACTGGTCCGTGGGCAATCCTCGCTGGCTCAGACAGGTAGAGCGACAGCGACCGTGGACTGTAAATGTATGGTGCGGAATCATTGGCGACCACCTCATTGGTCCTCACTTCAGATTCTGATCTGCCAACGTTGCTCGAAAATGTCCCACTGGAAACGCGTCGACGTATGTGGTGTCAGCATGATGGTCCATCTGCACATACCGCAATTAACACTAGGCTGACCCTTGACAGGATGTTCGACGGGCGTTTCATAGGACGTGGAGGACGCATAAATTAGCCAGCCCGTTCTCCTGATCTTACACCTCTGGACTTCTTTCTGTGGGGTACGTTAAAGGAGAATGTGTACCGTGATGTGCCTACAATCCCAGAGGATATGAAACAACGTATTGTGGCAGCCTGCGGCGACATTACACCAGATGTACTGCGGCGTGTACGACATTCATTACGCCAAAGATGATGGCCACCACATTGAACATCTATTGGCCTGACATGTCGGGACACACTCTATTCCACTCCGTAATTGAAAACGGAAACCACGTGTGTACGTGTACCTCATCCCTCATGGTAATGTACATGTGCGTCAGTGAAAAAGACCAATAAAAAGGTGTTAGCATGTGGACATAATGTGCTGTTCCAGTCTCTTCTGTACTTAAGGTCCATCACCGTTCCCTTTGGATCCCTACGTAATTCGGTGCTCTCCGATACACACAATCGAACAACGGAGGAGTGGTACTCAAGCGTCAACTTTAGGTTACAATATCTCCGGATGTAATTAACATTTTACAATGCAACAAACGGCACTGATTACGTATTTGTTTATATGTTCAGATGTGCTAACAAAACTAACGGGGTTCCATTTAAAAAAAACGTAGGTTTGTGTTAAAAACATACTTCCGTGCATTTTTTAATGGTTTGTATTAAACAATTACACTAGCCCCTCTCCTCACGTTCGGTCTGTGGAATCGATTCGTCAGTATTTGATGTGGTTTACGAAATATATCCAGCGGTAATGTTAGGCGACTCACCCTGTATATGTGGCTCGGTTACTTCGAGAACATTCGCTGCCAGAATGTTCGCTTCTAGATTTTTATGGAATATGAACAAATACCTGCTGTGAAAGCGACAAACCATTATATGTGCCTTACGACGTATAATATTAGTTCGAGTTTCCAATGATGACGTCATCCGGCAATTTATGTGTGTGGAACCTTTATTGTCGATTCCGTTCCTTTCTAGTGCATTCGATAGATGGTCTATATAGTAGCAACGCGTTTTTTAGGTAACTTCCCGAAAGTCACTATTGTCGGAGATATACACATCAGTATTTTCCCATACCTAACTATCGTTACGCTATTAGTAAAAATATTGTTACGAGTCTCGTAACAATATTTTCCCGAGAACTTACTATGAATTACTGTTATTAATACTTCATAATCAGCTGATCACTCCCACACTTGCACTTGCTACAACTAGGATTTTCTACTTTATCATCCTTCAGTCTTAATATTTCTGCTTCTGAATGTAAACTAGCTTCCTATTCGGCGAACAGTCCGTATTTATAACGCTCCGTATCGAAGGTTCTGCGTACAAGAAAACAGTAGAATATTTCTCAAACAAATGCCAGACAGAATAACGTAGCGAGATCACTAGAATGGCCGCGACTTTTCTCGTGGGTATGCGTTGGCTATCTACTTGCCAGACAGAAACGTATAAAATACGATGACGCGCGCCCCCCATGTGTATCCGCCACTGCAACTACTTACCCACGTTGGAATGCACTTAGCGACATTATGCAGTCACTACTACTATGGTAGACGACCAACAACAGAGTATCATTTTGAATTGAACCATTTTGGGTACTTGGTCGAGTCGTTATACAGGTCCTCTTTAGGATGATTAAGAAATAATTTAGTCACACTGACGAGGACCATTGCAAAGACTCACGAAACTTCAATATTTTAGCTGTTTTTGTGTTTCATAATGACACGTCCTAATATCCAAAATGATTCCATTCGAATTTCTCGAGATAGTTTGCGTTTATCTTCGAATGTCTGCCGTTTCAATATTTTCTGCACGTACGTAATACTCTCCAAGCCTGTGACCATTCATTTTGCACATTTTACATATGTCCAAGTACACCCCGTTAATCATATTTAGTGTGTGTCCTGTACACTTGAGCAATGTCCCAGGATGGGCTAACAAGTGTTATGTAAGTTATCTCTTTTGTACACTGATTGCATTTCCTTAATATTCCACCAGTCTTCTAAATGCTTTGCCTCCGACTTTGTTGTGGTTGCATATTGTATAGAAGGAGTTGGAGCTGGAGCGGAATGCAGTGTGAATGTGTACAAAGATGCACAGACTGGATGCAGCAGAGTATCTGATAGAGGGACAAACGAAGGAGTTTCTCTACCTGTGAAACGAATGTTGCTCATTGATGATGACGTAGGTTAACAGGTATATTTCCCTGTAATATCCTAAGAATTAACCAGCAGTGGCAGATACCACTAACTACGAAGAATTGATGTAAAAATTCGAAAGGAAAGCTGCTCGTGACCATCTCTGTGTGGTCGAGCTCGCTTCATTACGAGGCAGAAACTGCTGCAAGAAAATAATACTAGTTATTTCCACCCAGTAGCCCACTATTCCGCAGGTTGCCGCATCAGGTAGATATCTGGAGTAGAGCTGAACGAAAGAGGCACTTCTACATATGAAGTTACACTGTTATAGAGACCACCAAGGTGCCAACGTCACACAGAGGATCACGAGAGAAGGTTCTTTCCAATGCCGTGTAAACAGTTCCACAAGGAATGAACATCAGTATCATCATTCGGCAGCTGTAAACGTTAAAAATTACTTGCGTATGTCAGAAAATCACCATATTGTCCACTATAACGTAGCGGACTCCACTTCCACAAGTATTTAATCATTCTGGATGTTTTTGGGGTGGTCTGCCGTAACTACCCTACTCTGTAAATGTATAAAAATGAAAATCAACATAGTTATCAATCCGGCTTGAACAGAAATTAAGTCAAGATCAAGATCAAGATCACAGGTCTTAAAGAAGAATGTAATGATTGAAATTTCAAAAAGTACATATACTCCTTGTCAGTTTAATGGGTCATGGTTTGAAAATTATAACACGAATTACTTACACAAAAATGAAAAAACGTAGACGTCAACTTCAGGGAAGATCACTTTCGCCTCTGGGGAAATGGAATATACGAGGCAATTCTGACGCTGTTTCTTAATTTAGAAGATATTAGGGTTGGAACTTAAGTTGTGGCAACTATTTTTTCACAGCCGATACAAAAGAGTTACATGTTTACGCCTGTTACTGTCTTTCAAAGTAGTTGTGTAGAACCCGTTGCCAGCGATGTGGAAGGCGTAGTATACCGTTAGCAGAGCCTCTTCCGTTGATGGTGCGAATGGAGCGGTCTAAAGTTATGGTGATTTTCGTGTACGATTGTGATGGTGTTATGCTAACGCATTACGTTCCTCCACGGCAGACCGTCAATGCACAGTATTACTGTTCGTTTTTGGAGTCTCGTCTGCGACCAGCTTTGCGAAAGAAGCGGCGACACTTTCTACACAAGCCACCAATCATTTTCCACGACAATGCGCGGGTGCATACAGTGTAAGCTGTGGCTGTTCTGTTTGGTTGATGGGACTGGAAAGTACTGTACCATTCACCATACTCCTCGGACTTAAGTACTTGTGACTTTGATTTGATTCCGATGATGAAGGAACCACTTGGTGGCACTCGCTTCAGAACTGTTCCAGAGATTCTACAGGCAGTAGATCGCTCCATTCGCACCATCAACAGAACAGGCTCTGCTAACGGTACAGTACATCTTCCACATCGCTGGTAACGGGTTCTACACAACGCTGGTGACTATTTGACTATTTTGAAGGACAGTAACAGATGCAAATATTTAACTCTTTTGTATCGGTTGTGAATAAATAGTTGCCACTGCTTAAGTTCCAACCCTCGTATGTTTAAAATAAAGGAACCTACTTATATAGTATTTTTTCATTTAGAAACAGCTTTTGACAATGTTGAATAGTCTACACTATTTGAAATCCTGACGATAGAAGGGACAAAATAAATCATTTATGAAAAGCAGAGTGCAGTAATAAAGAGTTGAAGGAAGTGAAGGGAAGCAGCAACCAAAAAGGCAGTGAGACTGGTTGTGGGCTGTCCTCGATGTTATTCAGTCAGTTCAATCAGTCAGTAATGCAAAACGTTTCTTCCTGCCAATTTCGGTTGAAAAGACGCGAAATTTTCTGTGGGGCATCGTAAAATATTCCCGCCTCAGATTCAAAAAATGTTCAATTGTGTGTGAAATCTTATGGGACTTAACTGCTAAGGTCATCAGTCCCTAAACTTATACACTACTTAACCTAAATTATCCTAAGGACAAACACACACACCCATGCCCGAGGGAGGACTCGAACCTCCACCGGGAACAGCCGGACAGTCCATGACTGCAGCGCCCTAAACCGCTCGGCTAATCCCGCGCGGCGCTTCTGATCTCCACAGTTTCATGTGGTTCCAGTAAATGTAACTGAGGTGTGTTCCAAGCAGCGAACAGTCAGTGGATTTCTTTTGGTGGAAAATCAGTGCATCCCAGATATTCATAGGCGCTTGCAGGATGTCTACGGAGACATGGGAGTCAACAAAAGCACGTAGAGTCGTTGGGCCAGGCCTCTGCCATCATCGCTACAAGATCGCGCAAACCGATCTCCCGCGTGCAAGTGGGCTGCAAACAGCTGTGAGTGCTGCAAGGCTGGAACGTGCGGACATTCTCATTCGAAGTGATTGATGGATCACAACGAAACACCTTGCTGCGCAAGTGGACGTCTCTGTTGGTAGTGCTGACACAGTTGTCCATCAGTTTGGTACTCAAAGGTTCTCACACCTTTCGACTTCCATCTGTCTGGTCCAAAGAAGAATGCACTCTTCGAGAAGCAGCACGTGGCTGATGGTGAAGTCATTGATACAGCAAGCAGTTGGCTCGGACGTCGACCAGTAGCGTGGTACCATGCAGGCTTGCAGGCCCTCCCACCGAGGTGGCGTGAGGCCGTCGCATTGAAAGGAAGTTACCTAGGAAATAGGGATTTATAACCAAAAGAGAGGGAATTACATGGTGTATTGTAATTCTGAATAAAGCCAACCTACTTTCAGAAAAAAAATGTGTTTCGTTGCTTATTGGATGCCCCTCGTAAATGAGGCTGTAAAGGAAACAAAAAAGAAAAAAAAAAGAAAAGACTTTTGAAAAGGGGATTCATGTTCGGGGAGAAGAAACAAAAATTTTGAGCTTTTGCAGATGGCATTGCAATTCTGCATAGATGGTTGAGGGAATGAAATTAGGAAGTGACACACCAAAAGAAGTAGAGAAATTTTGCTGTTTCTTAGTAAAGTAACTGATGATGACTGAAGTAGAGAGGGCCGGCCGGTGTGGCCGAGCGGTTCTAGGCGCTTCAGTCTTGAGCCGCGCGATCACTACGGTCGCAGGTTCGAATCCTGCCTCGGGCATGGATGTGTGTGATGTCCTTAGGTTAGTTAGCTTTAAGTTGTTCTAAGTCTAGGGGACTGATGACCTCAGATGTTAAGTCCCATAGTGCTCAGACCATTTGAACCATTTGAAATAGAAAGGATATTACATGCAGGCTGGCAGTAAAAAAAAAGGCATTTTTGATAAATAGAAAATTGTTAACACAGAATACGAGTATAAGTTTACATGTTATTAAGTCCTTTCTGAAAGAATTTGAAGTGTTCGGATGTGAAACATGGATGACAGATAGTTCAGGGAAGAAGAAAACAGAAATTTGAGAAATGTGGTATTTCAGAAGAATTCTGCAAATTAGATGGGCAAACTGAATAAGTAACGGGGAGGTAATGGACCGAGCTGAGGAAACAGGACTTTATGGTACTACCGGACTAAAAGAAGAGAACAGTTGATAGAATACATCATGTGGCATTACGAAATCATAGATTTGGTAACGGAGAAAACAGTGGTGGGTAAAAATTGTAGAGGGAGATTAAGGATCGTATACAGTAAGTAGATGTAAGTTGCGGTAGTTTTAAAAAGATGAGACTTACACGGGATAGACTAGCGTGAAGAACTGCATGAACCAGTCTTCCGAATTAAGACTACAACAACAACAACAACAACAACAGCAACAACGAAAACAATTAACTATGGCTTCAAATAGAACATAAAGTACTGAAACTATTATGGGAATAGATAAATAATATAGAAATTATGTCTGGCGTAAAGCGGAAATTTTCTCTTAGTTCTCTTGAGCCTTTTACCGCAAAGGTTTAGCTTTGAGGAGCTTTAAGAACTGATCTGCAGCCGGCTGGTTTCCACCATAGCGGTAAAGCTGCGACTTCTGAACGGTTCACGCGACTGCAGACAGAAGCAGCCGAAGATTTTGCGAGCAGCGAGAGCTGGTTGTTCCGTCCACCGCGAGGCTCTCTGCCTGTCCCCAGGGAGAGTCGCTGCACGCCGAGCGAGCAGTTGTGCCCCAGGAGAGAAGTCCGTCGCGTTTTTAGGGAGCAGCAAAGACATTTGTCACTCTGGCGCGCTTAACGGGATCTGAAGCGCGTGGGTGGCGGACAACAGAGAAGCCGCTTCCAATGATGGTCGGCGGTCTGTTACAAACAGAAGGCGGCCCATGCGAGAACGCGTCAAACACAAGTCGAAGCCATTAAGAGAAGCAACGGCTTAACACACGTACAGTTTGCTATCACCTCTCAGCTCTATTGCTGCTTACTTTCCCTTCCGCGGATTTAAAACGAGCAGAAAAATGCTCCTATCGGAGCACACAAAAATTCGAATGTTCTCCTGTTTTTAAAAGTCTCTGACTGAAAAGTGGACCGACAGCTGCCTCATTCTGCCTCCCTCAGCACCTTGTGCCAATACATTCGCGGTCTTTTTAGCAGGTAAAAACTCTCAAAAGCTACCCTAACTGTAATTCGCTCACACCCACTAGCCCATCGCTGTAAGTCGCTCACACCTATACACTCCCACTTGTCCATTCTCACTCTCTTATTCAGCCCAGCTCATTGTGGTTCTCCCTCTGTGTCTTTCTAAATGTCACCGTCTCCCGTCGCACAGCCACAATCTCCTTCGTTCTGTCCTACTACTACTGTCACCCTCTTGCTCTCTCCTATCGCTGCTATCTCGTTCATTTCTTCTCGCTGCTACTGTCTCTCTCTTCCACGTTATCACTGTCGTAGACTCTACCTCTCATTATTAATGGATCTCAGCCACTTCCACTTTCTCCGTTTTTTTATCACTATCACCTTCACTCTTTTTCTAGTACTGTTCTTTGACTGTTAAATATGTTCGACTGCCACTGTGTCCCTCTCTTCCTTTCACACTCAGTCACTGTCTGCTGTCTTCCAGTATTTATTATTTTCCGTCTGTTTCCCACTGCCACTATCTCATTATTCCTCAGCATAAAAAAGTGCGAATCTCTTCATGTGCCATTTTTTGTCGATAATTTTTTAATGTGTTGAGGAAGGTAGAATTAGGTAGCTGTTAAGCCACATTTTAGTAAGAATCTTTTAATAAACAGGAGCATATTCGCTTTTTGTGTACTGATTGCATTTTTCTGCTGATGGCCTTTTTTCCTACTACAGCAGGGCAGTCACTCACATCAAAAGAATTTTATGGCTCAGCTTAATTTTGATAGCTCACTTATGGAAACGGAAATAACACAAAACTATATAATATTACACATCAGACCGGATGATATGTGGACAAATATTTGTATGTGCTTCAGTACTGCAACAACGTCGGGTTTCCAGAACCCTTCTGATGATAATGGAGACATATTTCTCCGTGCTACGTCACTTTGTAAACTACGTTCCCACCGCTCGCCGAATTTTATGTGCGTCTTTTACTTGTACAAGTGGGATAAGTTTGAAGCTCTGTATCCCAGAAACATTATGTTACATCTGCGGTGAATTCCCCACAAGGATACAAAGACAACCAACTTCTTACGCCCTGAATTCGTCATTTCGTTTATACTGCAAATGTCAGCAGGGAGCTCAGTGTTAACGATTGTAGAAACTCTTATGGAATATTATCTATATGTTATCTATCCCTTTTGCCTTATTTCTTCTTAGGTCTTCCAAAGCTCCTTAAATTCTGCTTCTAATACTGTGTCCCCTGTCTCCTCTATATCGACTGCGGTTTCTTCTTCTATCACATCAGACAAATCGTCCCCATATACAGGCTCTCGATGTACTCTTTCAACCTATCCTCTCTCCCCCCTGCATTTACCAGTGAAATTCCTATTGCACTCTTAATGTCGTCACCCTTGACTTTCCTATACCCTGAGCCAATCCTTCAACAATCATTTCTTTTTCTATTTCTTCACATTTTTCATGCAGCCACTTCGTCTTAGCTTCCCTGCCCTCCCTATTTATTTCATTCCTCAGCCACTTCTATTTCCGTATTCCTGAATTTCCCTGAACATTTTTGTACTTCCTTCTTTCATCGATCAAGTGAAGTATTTCTTCTGTTATCCATGGTTTCTTCGCAGTTGCTTTCTTTGTACTTATGTTTTTCTCTCCCATTTCTGTGAATGCCTCTTTTAGACATGTGCATTCCTCTTCAACTGTACTACCTACTGAGCTATTTCTTATTGTTGTATCTATATATTTAGGGAACTTCAAGTGTATGTCGTCATTCCTTAGTACTTCCGTATCCCACTTCTTTGCGTATTGATTCTTCCTGACTAATGTCTTAAACTTTAGCCTACTCTTCATCACAATTACATTATACTCCGAATCTACACTCCTGGAAATGGAAAAAAGAACACATTGACACCGGTGTGTCAGACCCACCATACTTGCTCCGGACACTGCGAGAGGGCTGTACAAGCAATGATCACACGCACGGCACAGCGGACACACCAGGAACCGCGGTGTTGGCCGTCGAATGGCGCTAGCTGCGCAGCATTTGTGCACCGCCGCCGTCAGTGTCAGCCAGTTTGCCGTGGCATACGGAGCTCCATCGCAGTCTTTAACACTGGTAGCATGCCGCGACAGCGTGGACGTGAACCGTATGTGCAGTTGACGGACTTTGAGCGAGGGCGTATAGTGGGCATGCGGGAGGCCGGGTGGACGTACCGCCGAATTGCTCAACACGTGGGGCGTGAGGTCTCCACAGTACATCGATGTTGTCGCCAGTGGTCGGCGGAAGGTGCACGTGCCCGTCGACCTGGGACCGGACCGCAGCGACGCACGGATGCACGCCAAGACCGTAGGATCCTACGCAGTGCCGTAGGGGACCGCACCGCCACTTCCCAGCAAATTAGGGACACTGTTGCTCCTGGGGTATCGGCGAGGACCATTCGCAACCGTCTCCATGAAGCTGGGCTACGGTCCCGCACACCGTTAGGCCGTCTTCCGCTCACGCCCCAACATCGTGCAGCCCGCCTCCAGTGGTGTCGCGACAGGCGTGAATGGAGGGACGAATGGAGACGTGTCGTCTTCAGCGATGAGAGTCGCTTCTGCCTTGGTGTCAATGATGGTCGTATGCGTGTTTGGCGCCGTGCAGGTGAGCGCCACAATCAGGACTGCATACGACCGAGGCACACAGGGCCAACACCCGGCATCATGGTGTGGGGAGCGATTTCCTACACTGGCCGTACACCACTGGTGATCGTCGAGGGGACACTGAATAGTGCACGGTACATCCAAACCGTCATCGAACCCATCGTTCTACCATTCCTAGATCGGCAAGGGAACTTGCTGTTCCAACAGAACAATGCACGTCCGCATGTATCACGTGCCACCCAACGTGCTCTAGAAGGTGTAAGTCAACTACCCTGGCCAGCAAGATCTCCGGATCTGTCCCCCATTGAGCATGTTTGGGACTGGATGAAGCGTCGTCTCACGTCGTCTGCACGTCCAGCACGAACGCTGGTCCAACTGAGGCGCCAGGTGGAAATGGCATGGCAAGCCGTTCCACAGGACTACATCCAGCATCTCTACGATCGTCTCCATGGGAGAATAGCAGCCTGCATTGCTGCGAAAGGTGGATATACACTGTACTAGTGCCGACATTGTGCATGCTCTGTTGCCTGTGTCTATGTGCCTGTGGGTCTGTCAGTGTGATCATGTGATGTATCTGACCCCAGGAATGTGTCAATAAAGTTTCCCCTTCCTGGGACAATGAATTCACGGTGTTCTTATTTGAATTTCCAGGAGTGTAGATATGCGGCACTCTTATTAATGTGTACAGTATTTATAAATTGTTTGTGGCGTTCCTGCAAGTGTATAAAAACATGCACGTATTGGAAGAAACGTTGCGTCAAAACTTCAAAGCAATCGATGGAGGACTTGCCGAGATTTAAGGTTTTTTGAAAATCTTAAATCTCTGAAAGTTCTTCACCGATCTTTTTGAAATTTTAAAACAGCGTAGCATTCTAGAACGCGCATGTTTTTATATACTGACAGGTGCGTTAAATGGTAAATACATAATACACATAGCAGATACGTTGTTAGCAAAAATCTCATGTTCGTTTGTTCAGAATTTTAAATCTTCAAAGCTCTTCAGCGGTTTTTTTTTTTTTTTTTAATTTTGACACAGGGTTGCATTGGAATACGTGCTAGTTGTTATACACGTTATATACCCACAGGAGCACAATTTAGTGTAAACACACGATGCTTATGTAGGTGTATAAAACATGCAAGTATTCGAATATAGTGTTGCGTCAAAATTTCAAAGGAATCGGTGAACAACTTCCAGAGATTTAATATTTTAAAGAAACGATCATGAGAGTTACAATCTGGTTAAGTGAAATAAATAAACAAATAAAATAAGTACGAGAAAGTTGTGTCTTTCAGTCGTTTCCGCGTTAGAGAAAGCAGTTTTTCTTTTGATTTTGTTCTTAGTGGAGAGACTTTGCATTTATATCTGCCCTCACTCAAATTCTTCCTGTCTCACAGTATGTGCGTGTCGCTAAGACCTCCCATCAGGTAGACCGGTCTCCTGGAGCAGGTTTCTTAAACTGGCGCCACTTCGATGAGTTGCGTGTCCTAGAAGACATATATATGATCATGGAGACAACACCCAATCCCCGAAGAGTGAATACCTCCGACCCAGCGGGCAGTGACGCAAGGATCTGCTAATTGTCCTGTGTTAAACATATCTTATAATTTCCAGAATATCTCGTCATTTGCGAGACTTTTTGTTCTCATGCTAAATATGCTCCGAAAGTGAGTGTGAAATTGGCACGTTGATGTTCAGATGTGTGTGAAATCTTATGGGACTTAACTGCTAAGGTCATCAGTCCCTAAGCTTACACACTACTTAACCTAAATTCTCCTAATGACAAACACACACACCCATCCCCGAGGGAGGACTCGAACCTCCGCCGGGACCTGCCGCACAGTCCATGACTGCAGCGCCTGAGACCGCTCGGCTAATCCCGCGCGGCTGTCACATTGATATATATAGAACTATAAACACTCACATTACAGTGTTCTTTCTTGGGGAGGAGGGGAGGGGGATCACAATTCTCATGCCCTCTCTGCCTTTCTTGAATAAGCACCTGCTAAGCACGTCGCTCTTAAAGGGACGAAGCCGACAGATTTAAAACTAATTTTAGAAATAGGCCTACCCCAAAGAGATGTTTGCAGCGGTTACTGTTTAGACGTATATGAATGATAACGTTGGAAACTTTATCAGACTGTTGGTTGTTTCGCGCGACCACTACGGTCGCAGGTTCGAATCCTGCCTCGGGCATGGATGTGTGTGATGTCCTCAGGTTGGTTAGGTTTAAATGGTTCTAAGTTCTAGGGAACTGATGACCTCAGATGTTAAGTCCCACAGTGCTCAGAGCCATTTGAACCATTTGTTGGTGGTTTGTGCCGTTGTCAACAGAACGGTTTCAACGCCAGAAGACTGAAAGCCGGGTTTAAGAACATCTGCAGAGGATTGATGACTGGTGTAGGGACTGTTAATTGACACTGGACGTAACAAAATTAAGGTACTGCCCGTAAGTACGTGAATATATCCATTCATTATTGCTTGATTACACTATTTCCGATAAAACACTCGAAATGGCGACACCATTATACTACCTAGGAGTGACTATTTGAAGCGAACGTGGGATGACCAAATAAACTTATATTTAGGAAAAACAGTAGTTGCATAGAGATTCGTTGGAAAACTTAGGGAAATGTAATTCTGTGTTTACGTAGAGAAGCAGTGAGTGAAATTTTATGGCAGGGCCAGGAATCGAACATGGCTGTCCCGCTTACTAGAGAGGTGCCACCGTGGCACAGCTGTTCAGACAACTGCATGGATTACCCTCGCACGCCCCCCCCCCTCGATCCAAATTCTCGCCGCCGCCCCTGTATACTTTAATTTCCCCCTTACACACGAACTGAATTGCCGAGGCTCTCCATGTTCTGGAACAGCACAACAGCATAGAACGTAAATGGGGGATCCAGCCTGAAACACGGGTGCAGGTACCTTTACAAATGAAATGACACAATTACAGAGCATTTTCTGGTGTCATCCAAATATAATTATCTGTATATAGATTTGGATCGAGGAGGAAGGCATGCCAGCGTATTCTGCGCACTGGTGTGAAACGATGTGGTAAGGTCACTTAGTGACTAACGAACCTGCCTAGTAAGCAGGCGACCCGGGATCAATTCTCGGGCTGATTGCAAATATTCATTCGCTGCTTCAGTCTGTATATATAAAACTATATGAGTATGAGACCAGTAAAGGCTCTGAAATTGTGTCATTTCATTTAAAACGTTATTCATCCGCGACAAAGTAGCTTACAGAACAATCATCTGCCTGATCGTTCAGTAGTTGCTCTCAGTTCGGGATCGTTATCAGGTTGGATTCATAGAAGACCGTGCTGTGCCAAGTCGCAAAAAGACGAAATTTTTGTGTCATCTAAACTTATTGATTCAGCATCTGAAAATATGTTTCCTATCCAAGGAAATGTGTAAAAATGCTTGTAAAAGTTTTTTATATATTTGTCGTACTTATATTGTAGATGCCGTAAATTTGAGATGCAGTATACCGATGTTCAAGAATTGCCACGGTGTGATATACAACCTGTCACTACGCAGTCCAGAGAGGTTATAGCCTTCCATAAAGAGCTGGTCACTGAGAATGCAGCAGATGGCAATCGTCTATAATATTAAAATTATTAAAAGGCACAGTCGTGCTGTACATTTGTCCAAATTAATGGACACTATCTGTTTTAACATGATCCATAAAGTCAGCACCATTTCAGTTAAACTAGTATCGGTTCGAGTCTTGATTTGAGATAGCCTCGGTAAATACTGACGGGAGTGATCCGATAGATACGGTAGGTCACAATAGGAAGCAGTGTGGTAAAGGGAGATTTTCTGTGACGAGTTAATGTTTAACGGGCCTGAGTAATTATTTATTGTTATAGTAATACATTTAAGGGCAATCGGAAATACGTGTTGACGTACTGGCTGCACCTGACATTAAAAATAAAAGAAAAACAATAGAACGTCGCTGCTTAAAATAATAATGCCTTTCCAACTTGCAATTAAAACAAAGTACTCTTCTTTGTATTTTAACAGTACCAAGACTAAAGATAACTGAGAAATAAGAGTTTCAAAGATTTTTTAAAATGGAAGATAAGATTCTTAAAATACTCTATGAGGCAGTAATTACAATGAAAAAAAGCAAAGGGTTCTTAGTTACACTACGAATATCTTGTTTACAAACAAAAGAAAAATATATATGTGAAAGAGAATAACATGAAATTCAAAGATGCATTATACTTATAAATAAGACCAAGTTAATTGCGTTTTGCAAGAGATAAGAAGCAAAAAAGAAATCAGAGTTTTTATTACTAGAAAGCGGTGTAGGTAGCAAAATATATCACTGACTTGGCCCGCAGCTCTGTGAGGCGGTAATAAATTTTACCGAACAAAAGAAAGTAATTTACGCTTGATGGAATTATTATAGATAAAAGTTTACCCAACTAGTTTTCACTAATGCTACTGACTTAATATCAATGAGAGGAAGGTACTACTTGAATATTCACGATTTTTCTTCTTTTTTTACATTTTGAATATGTGTAGTCGAGAGAGGTTTTTCTGTAACAACCTATTACTAGTCTGTGATGTGTAGTTCGCGCTTTGCGCAGAGTTTATAACCATTTAAATAACTTTTCACAGTAAAACAAACCCTGACAGACCTTCGAAAGAATTTTTAGACATGTAATTTAAATGTGTTTATGTAAAAAAGAGAGGTAACTGTGTTCATTACCACATATTATTGTCACTTTCAGAGGGTTCACTAATATTTACTAGGTATCAGTTAAGAACCAAGGACTCTCGGTGAGAGTATAATAAATCTGATACGTTGAAACTAAAACAGTCAGTACGTATACTAACGACTTTTCACTGGAAAATCTATATACAGGTGCGATCGCAAGAGGGATCAATTATTACACAATAGGGTAACGCCCACAGACACATAGTGTCGAGCAGAGAGTAATAGACTAACAGTACTTGCTTATACAGTGGCACAGCGCAAGATATACCGGAAATCCAATGAAAGGACGGCGCATTTCGTTACGAGCTTGTTTAATAAGCGGGAGAGTGTTCGGAGAAAGCTGAGTGGCACACGCTACAAAAGAGGCATTGTCAACCATGGAGAGTTTATTGTTGAAATTGGAAAAATGTATGTTCCAAGAAGAGTTGGACAATATGTTACGTGAAGCTTCCTGGCAGATTAGAACTGTGTGCCGGACCGAGACTCGAACTCGGGACCTTTTGCCTTTCGCGGGCAAGTGCTTACCAACTGAGCTACTAGAGCACGACTCACGCCCGGTACTCACAGCTTTACTTCTGCCAGTACCTCGTCTCCTACCTTCCAAACTTTACAGAAGCTCTGCCAGGAAGTTTCATATCAGCGCACACTCCGCTGCAGAGTGAAAATCTCATTCTGAATATATTACGTGCTCCCAAAAACGTTTCGCGAAGAGATCACTATTAGGAAGGTCAGAGAAAGGAAAGTACTTACGAAGATACACCGACATTCGTTCTTTACACGCACCATTCACAAACGGAACAGGTCATAAGCTGGCTTGCGGTATGTACACAGAGGATATTTCGAAGTCTTTGTATCAGACATCTAGGGGTGATGGATCACGTCGTGTTTACTGGTATTAAGGAAAACGTGGAAGGGAGAACCCAGTAATGTAACTTTCTTTTCACACAGCCTGTTTATTTAACAATATATAATCAAAAATTTGTTTTCTTTACAAATTAATAGATTTTTGAAATGAATAATCTTTTACAACAGAAAGCAAAACAAGATCAACATGACAATAATTACAAGGGCCCGGACCTGCAGCCCGCCCGTTATTGGGTGAAACAGCAGTGTTTACTACCGCGCTGGACAGTTTCTCTTATTAAATATCCTTCTGCAAAACATGAAAACATATAAGTAATGTTTATGACAAGAGTGTTTCAATTACTCAAACAAATAACATAATTTCTTTAAAGTTGTAAACTGTATGCTGGAAGGCTCGGGTTTAAGATGTCCACCTATGCTTAAAGGTTAAACAAACTAGGAAACAATTATGACAATGATAAAGCTTTCTTCAAAGCGAGCAACCTTTTCATTTCAATCAGTAACAAGGTGCGACTGGATCCCAACCAGTCTTATTCTGACTAAAGACCTAGTGACAGTTGGCTGTTAATATATCAAAAGTTAAATGGCTTCTCAATTACGAAGGCCGCTTTGAAGGAAGGTTTTAAAACATTACGTATCAGCACTTATTACAAGAGAACTCACTCGGCGAAACCACAAGACCTAGTTAGAAATACACCAATAATGACCCGGTCTCTCAAGGACAGGAATGCATAGCTTAGTACAACAGGTAGTTCAGATTATCTTAAACACAATTACAATTGATAGGCATATTTTTTGATTTAACTAAGGCATTTGATTGTTTTGATCACAAAATATTGCTCCAGAAGTTGCACCATTACGGAATACGGCGAGTAGCTCACAATTGGTTCACCTCTTACTTTACAACAGACAGCGAAAGGTCATTATCCACAATATTGAAAATGGCTTTGATGTGGGGAGTTCATGGTTTGTAGAAAATAAACTAACGCTAAATCACAGTAAGACTTTTTACAGTTCCTAACACACAAATCAACAAAACCTGACGTTTTAATTTCACAGAATAGGCATATGATTAGTGAAACTGAACAGTTCAAATTTCTAAGTGTTCAGATAGACAGTAAGCTGTCGTGGAAAGCACACGTTCAGGATCTTGTTCAAAAACCTAATGCTGCCATTTTTACTATTCGAACGGTATCCGAAGTGAGTGATCGTTCGACACGAAACTTAGCCTACTTTGCTTATTTTCATTAGCTTATGTCGTATGGTATTATACACTCCTGGAAATTGAAATAGGAACACCGTGAATTCATTGTTCCAGGAAGGGGAAACTTTATTGACACATTCCTGGGGTCAGATACATCACATGATCACACTGACAGAACCACAGGCACATAGACACAGGCAACAGAGCATGCACAATGTCGGCACTAGTACAGTGTATATCCACCTTTCGCAGCAATGCAGGCTGCTATTCTCCCATGGAGACGATCGTAGAGATGCTGGATGTAGTCCTGTGGAACGGCTTGCCATGCCATTTCCACCTGGCGCCTCAGTTGGACCAGCGTTCGTGCTGGACGTGCAGACCGCGTGAGACGACGCTTCATCCAGTCCCAAACATGCTCAATGGGGGACAGATCCGGAGATCTTGCTGGCCAGGGTAGTTGACTTACACCTTCTAGAGCACGTTGGGTGGCACGCGACACATGCGGACGTGCATTGTCCTGTTGGAACAGCAAGTTCCCTTGGCGGTCTAGGAATGGTAGAACGATGGGTTCGATGACGGTTTGGATGTACCGTGCACTATTCAGTGTCCCCTCGACGATCACCAGTGGTGTACGGCCAGTGTAGGAGATCGCTCCCCACACCATGATGCCGGGTGTTGGCCCTGTGTGCCTCGGTCGTATGCAGTCCTGATTGTGGCGCTCACCTGCACGGCGCCAAACAGGCATACGACCATCATTGGCACCATGGCAGAAGCGACTCTCATCGCTGAAGACGACACGTTTCCATTCGTCCCTCCATTCACGCCTGTCGCGACACCACTGGAGGCGGGCTACACGATGTTGGGGCGTGAGCGGAAGACGGCCTAACGGTGTGCGGGACCGTAGCCCAGCTTCATGGAGACGGTTGCGAATGGTCCTCGCCGATACCCCAGGAGCAACAGTGTCCCTAATTTGCTGGGAAGTGGCGGTGCGGTCCCCTACGGCACTGCGTAGAATCCTACGGTCTTGGCGTGCATCCGTGCGTCGCTGCAGTCCGGTCCCAGGTCGACGGGCACGTGCACCTTCCGCCGACCACTGGCGACAACATCGATGTACTGTGGAGACCTCACGCCCCACGTGTTGAGCAATTCGGCGGTACGTCCACCCGGCCTCCCGCATGCCCACTATACGCCCTCGCTCAAAGTCCGTCAACTGTACATACGGTTCACGTCCACGCTGTCGCGGCATGCTACCAGTGTTAAAGAATGCGATGGAGCTCCGTATGCCACGGCAAACTGGCTGACACTGACGGCGGCGGTGCACAAATGCTGCGCAGCTAGCGCCATTCGACGGCCAACACCGCGGTTCCTGGTGTGTCCGCTGTGCCGTGCGTGTGATCATTGCTTGTACAGCTCTCTCGCAGTGTCCAGAGCAAGTATGGTGGGTCTGACACACCGGTGTCAATGTGTTCTTTTTTCCATTTCCAGGAGTGTATTTTGGGGTAAGTCTTCCCATTCTAAAAGGCTGTATTCGAACACGTATGCCTATACCAGTATAAAAGAATTTCGAACGATAGCATAGTCGAGGGTCCACACAGAATCAATCATGCTTTGGCTACCACCTACAGTGATAATCACCTGCAACACCGATGACGTGAAGCAAGCTTGACTCTCTGCATGGGGCTGCAGTAACATCACCGTCAAGTTTCTGGAAGCAATTCGGTGGCTCGTTGGAGTTTTCCTGGCGACGCTTCCATGGCAGACCGCAACAGTGTGGACAGCGGAAGCTGTTGTTTGCCGGCAATAACCAGCAACTGCCACCTGACCATGACGAGCAGTTGCGCTGTAGATATCTTGTGGAATTTGCGAAACGTTATTCGGCGATAGACCCGACAGCCACATGTTCAACAGATCCGCCGGGAAGCTTGAAATTATCACCCTTCAGTGGCAGACGATTTCCATCTCTGTTGTCACAAATCCGTGACACACGCTGTGATGGAGATGCGGCCATCTTTAAGAGTGCTAATTAGTGTGGTTACTTTTTTTACTCAGTCATGTAGTGACACCGAAGAGATACCGTTAATACTTTTATACGGAGCCCCAAATTGCTTTTTGAACCCCGATTTCCCCATACCTACACGATCACAGCAATGGGCACCCGTTAGTGGACTCCGTTGGAGACACTTTCTGTGAGTCGCCTGAATGTATGTGGAGAAATGACAGCGCATTCTTCCGCAAGAGTCGAAGCCAGAGAAGGTTGTGATGTTGGACCCTGCAATCTGGTGCGAAGTCGAATTTCTAACTCACCCCAAAAGCGCTCCATTGAGTTCAGGTCGGGACTCTGGCCAATTCGTTTTAGGAACGTTATTGCCCCTCAAACCATTCCCTGACGGATGCTGCTTTTTTACAGGGTGCATTTTTATGCTGATAAAACAGTCGTCGTCACCAAACTGTTTCTCTGGTGTACGCAGTAGGTAATGCTGTAAAATGTTTTGATATCCTTCCGCATTTAGCGTTTTCTTAAGGGCAGTGAGGGAACCATAACCTATCCGTGTAAAACTTTCTCGTAATGTTACACCATGGTTTCATACTTCACTGTTGGCTGTACAACCAAACCCCTTACATCGGACTGCCACGGGATCCATCATCTCAAATCAATCGTCTCAAATTATCCACTGTCCAGAGCCGTCTCTCTTTGCACCGCGTCGAGTCTTTACGATCCAATTGGGCCGCAACGTTAAAGATATCTCTTAGAGGTATTATGTAATGAAATTCAGATTGCTGCCATAGTAGTTTAATCCTTTCATTGTGGTGGATCCAATTTGGCTTGATAGCCATCTTCAGACCATCTGCGAACGTTACATAATATTCTTTATTTTATTATACTATTGGTTAATCATATTTAAGATATACAAATTTGGTACTTACGTCCATATGTCATCTGTGGACACTGTGATTCTGGTTGTATTAAGACATGGTGTAGAGTTAGGATTCTTGTGATATAAGCTGCTTTGTGATTTGCTGCTGTTGTTAATTTTTATAATTTGACATTTTATCGTCATATATTACAGACTGACTGTTGAATCCTGCCCAGTCGTCGAATATGGGGTACCTAGGATACCTGTTTCCTTGGATCGCTAAACAATTGTAGCACATCGTTTGATTGAGTTTCAATACGAAAGAAAAGACTACAACCCGTAACTTAATTTATAATCAACTGTTTCCCTGAGACATTTACGTCTCTTATTATCTGCGATAATGATCGAAGCAGACGAAATGAATTAAAATTTTTCTGCGGCTGGGACTCGAACACGGGTCTTCTCGTTTGTTATGCAGAAATGCTAATCATTACACTACCACAGCACAACGGTGAACATTGCTGCACGAACTACTTAAGCTGAGTGCCCTCCCCAACACAAACTTCATTTTCCCTTATATGTTATCACTACCGCCAGGGCTCTCCGATATTGGCAATCACCCCATCATTGGACGTAATGGGTCGTCCTTATTATAATATTATTATTAAGATCTATAAGATCACCAATGGTACAAGGACGACCCGTTACGTCCAATGCTGGGGTGATTGCCAATATCGGAGAGCCTTGGCAGTAGTGACAATATATAAGGGAAAATGAAATGAAGTTTGTGTTGAGGAAGGCACTCAGCTTAGGTAGTTTGTGCAGCAATGTTGACCGTTGTGCTGTGGTAGTGTAATGGTTAGCGTTTCTGCCTAGCAAGCAAGAAAACCCGTGTTCAGTGCCGGCCGCATGCTTCCATCGTTACTTAACTTAGTGTTAAACAGATGTGTCGCTCGGAAACGGCGACAGACAAAATAAGAAATCTCTTCAGTATAGCAATTCCAAGATTGACTTACATAGGATGTACTAGGAAAGTAATAAGCTTTGACGCCTCTATCTAGTAGCTAGTCTTGAAGCTACTGTAGAACAGCGACGCGGCCAATCGGGCACTTCGCTTATGTTCTCTTCGCATAGAGGCTGCTGCTGTCGCGTTGTCGTCCTGGAGAGTGCTCGGTCAGCGTACGATTGGCTGACGTCTTCTTCACAGCCCTCTCTGCTCTCTCGTTCCTGACTGGCGTGCCGGCGCTTGACTTTATGTCATAACATTGACAGCTGTGACTGTTGGCCAAAGATGCTATAAGGCTTCACAATGACCGAACTCGAAGAGATGGAAATCTACATATATACAATACGAAACCCTTGTGGCATTTTAAATGAACAAACGAATTTAAAACATAAGATTTCATACAACATTTTATTGAATTCCTAACCAAAGATAACAGACAGCCGGCCGCTGTGGCCGAGCGGTTCTAGCCGCTTCAGTCGGGATCCGCGCTGCTGCTACGGTCGCAGGTTCGAATCCTGCCTCGGGCATGGATGTGTGTGATGTCCTAACGTTAGTTAGGTTTAAGTAGCTCTAATTCTAGGGGACTGATGACCTCACATGTTTAGTCGCACAGAACTTAGAGCCATTTGTGATAACAGACAAACACCAAGAACTTCCAACAAAAACATCGATTACAAGCATCATGCATAGAGCCCAAAATGATAACATCGACACACCATTACAGCTGTCACCATACAACATCTTTAGTCAACTGTCGCAACTGTTAACCTGTCAAATCTGACGATAAAACGCCCAATTATGAAAATTAGGAAATGTTTACATGTGTGTGAAATCTTATGGGACTTAGCTGCTAAGGTCATCAGACCTTAAGCTTACACACTACTTAACCTGAATTATCCTAAGGACAAACACACGCACCCATGCCCGAGGGAGGACACGAACCGCCGCCGGGTCCAGCCGCACAGTCCATGTCTGCAGCGCCTTAGACCGCTCGGCTAAGCGCGCGGAAAAAAAAATAGGAGAAAGGACGTTTAACAAGAGCAGCAGATAACAGAACATCTCATCATAGCATAAGAGTCCTAAATCTACACGGCGTTGAGACATAGAGTTACAGCGATCACAGATGACATACGGATGTAAATACCAAATTTATATATCTGAAAATGAGATTAACGAATGCTACAATTAAAAAAAATTGTAACTTTTACTTTTGATCAATAGTATACTCTCATTGGTCACTTAAACAGACCAGTCTCGATGCGGATTTGGCTGATAAATTTGATTTTAATAGTCGATATTCACTGTTCGCAAACGCTCTGCTGTATACGAATCGTGACTGGTCTCTCAGATTATAGCTCGGCCTGAAAATCGGTTTACAAAACTCGATTTTCGTCGTCGCTGTGTCGCGTGTAGGCGCTGTGCCTGAGTCGGAGTAACGGAGAGGGTTGGTGCGGCGGTTCGTCGGTGCACTAGCGGCGCTGCTTTCACCGTCAGCGACGTGACAGCAGCCGGTGGCTCAGAGGACGGCGGATCCATCTGTCAGGGTTTCCCTGGGGAGCGGGCTGCTCTCTGGCGCGTCTCTGCGGAGTCTGGCCGGTAACGGGACCCAGACCAGGGCAAAGGAGCCGCCGAAGCGGCAGGCGCCGCCGCTCGCCGTTCGACGCTTCGGCCAGTCGCGGCGTAAACAAAGACCGCGCCCGCCTCCACCGCAGACCCGTTAGCCGCTGGCGTGGGCGGCGTTCGTTATTGTCTGCCCCCTGCAGCGCGGAGGCGAGCTATTCGCGTCTCCAGTCCTGACGCCGTGTTTACGACAGGTGTCCCGCACTTTCACCTTGTCTATTACCAGCTCAGCCGATCTGAACACCTGGGCAGAGTGACAGCAGTGTCGTGTTCAGGCTCGAGAAATAATAACAAGGGAACCTCCCCACCGCACCCCCATCAGATTTAGTTATAAGTTGACACAGTGGGTAGGCCTTGAAAAACTGAACACAGATCAATCGAGAAAACAGGAAGACGTTGTGTGAAACTATGAAAAAAATAAACAAAATATACACTCTGAGTAGTTCATGCGCAAGACAGGCGACATCAAGGATAGTGTGAGCTCAGGAGCGCCGTGGTCCCGTGCTTAACGTGATCAGCTGCGGAACGACAGATTTCTTCTGCCACATCTACAAATGTAGTGTACCACGACTCAAAAAACGCTAAACAGAAATAATAAACAGCGTAAGAAACTAATAACGAACTCAGTCTGACAGACACTTGAAAAATATAGAAGACCAAAGACGTAATTACCAGGACAATAAGAGAAAAATAAAAGGACAGAACGGATTATCTCATCGGAACAAGTAAAATGTAAACTGTTTTTGTAAAACGAAAATTGTTATTCTGTAAATAAAAGTTTATAAACGTTAAAAAAAGGTTCAATTCTTCCCTCGAGTGAAAAGTTTAATTTTTTATTTTCAGACAATTATCAAAGTTCAGGCACTCACACATAATCAACTTCGCTCTCCAAAATTCGAGGACATGTTCAGATGTGCTTGGACATATACAGGATTTGACGGTCTACACACGGAAAAATTTGAAAACGTTAAAAACATATGTTTTGACAGAGCACAAGGAAAACTGTGCGACTGTGAAACTGTTGCATTCATTTGTTGGAGTTTATGTGACAAATTCTTACGTTTTCGTCACTTTTTTGGGAGTGATTATCACACCCACAAGAAAACCTAAATCGGGCAAGGTAGAAGAATCTTTTTACCCATTCGCCAAGTGTACAAGTTAGGTGAGTCGACAACATATTCCTGCCATGTGACGCACATGCCGTCACCAGTGTCGTATAGAATATATCAGACGTGTTTTCCTGTGGAGGAATAGGTTGACCTATGACCTTGCGATCAAATGTATTCGGTTCCCATTGGAGAGGCACGTCCTTTCGTCTACTAATCGCACTGTCTTGCAGTGCGGTCACAAAACACAGACACTAAACTTATTTCAGTGAACAGAGACATCAATGAATGAACGAACAATAAAGAAAATGTACTTTTCACTTGAGGGAAGACTTGAACCAAGGACTCGTTCCGCAGCTGCTCATGCTTAACCACGGGACCATGGCGCTCCTGAGCTCAAACTATCCTTGATGTTGCCTATCTTGCGCATAGACTACTCAGTTTGTATATTTTGCTTATTTTTTTCATAGTTCCACACAACCTCTTCCTGTTTTCTCGATTGATCTGTGTTCAGTTTTTCAAGGCCTATCCACTGTGCCAAATTATAACTAAATCTGAGGAGGGTGCGATGGGGAGGTTCCCTTGTAAGTAGGCTAGGGGTATCACAAAATTTTAAGACGGCCAGGAGGCTTGGAATTAACGAACATCACTAGGAAGGCGAACGCGCTGCACGAACCACCATGACCGTTAACAACGCGCCAAACACCATCACATCGAAGCTGTTCAAGTGATTTAATCCGAAGATTTTGGACGTGGCTGCACTTCAGCAACTGTACGTACAAGAAATTCAGTGGTTTGGGAATACCAGCCAAGCACTTACAAAATACAGGTTTATTAAAGAACATCTACCGGGAAAGAGAGGTAGTAAAGTACACAATTTCGTCTTTGCAGAAGATTATTTGTTGCTGGTCTACTCGGAAGGATTTAGAGGGCACCGTAATCTTACTCAAAGAAGTAAAAGAACTTCGATCAGATTTATGGGAAGAGTCTCAAATTTTCGAAAAACGGTAGCTACATTTCAAATGATCAGCTTCAACTCACAAGTAAAGATTTCCTGTCAGACTTTAAGCTTCTACTTCTGGCCCAGTGGCCATGTTTGCTGATCGGTGCTGGCCCTCTGCACGGTGTTTGTTTTCCTCAGAATTCAATGTTTAGTAACCATACGTCTTTAATTTTGTTATTTTACAATGTACACTTTGACACCCACAGTTAAGTGGCTGTTCGACATTTTAGCAATGAAACACCATAGTCTCTACCCCCTTTTTTATATTTTGTAGTTTTTTATTTTAATGTGTTTCATTCTGCCTATAACATCGTGAATTCTTGGCATACGTGCTCTGCTTATTGTGCCTTCACCTATTCATCATTTTGCTGGTTATTTTATCACACCTCCCATCTTAGCATCTTTACTCATATAGCATGCTTTATTAGTATGACTACCTTCTTTAGCATGGTGCTTAACAAGTGCCGGCCGTTGTGGCCGAGCTGTTCTAGGCGCTTAAGTCCGGAACCGCGAGACTGCTACGGTCGCAGGCTCTAATCCTGCCTCGGGCATGGATGTGTGTGATGTCGTTAGGTTAGTTAGGTTTAAATAGTTCTAAGTTCTAGGGGACTAATGACCTCAGATCTTAAGTCCCATAGTGCTCAGAGCCATTTGAACCATTTTTGAAGCTGTTCAAAATCTGTGCGTCAATTGACGTAAGCAAAAGACTCGTACTTTAAACTTATCCATATCAGAGAATTATAGCTGGAAGAAAGATATCTAGGTGACAGCATTCTAAGAAAAACACTTTTTGCGTGAAAGACCTTCATTTATGAACGGAAGAAGACGGATAGCCAAAACCCAATCGAACTACAGCACCCAAACACCGCATGAAAAATAGTGTGGGAAAATATTAGCTTGAAAATAATTCATCAGATGTGGTTTGCTCTTGGTACAAAGCTGTAAATAATACTGCCATAACTAATGAAAAATTGATCTTGTAACACCATAGCTCTAATGCTCTACTGACTTATTTTGCCTTTTTGTTTTATTTATTGCTACATCGTTGAGTTTCTGTAAATGTTGTTGGATTGAATCGATACCGTGAGAGTGGTTATTCTTTTCTGTGTAAAAAAAACTTTGATGTCATGGTTTGATTCTATTCAGTGTAGTGTATCTATCATTTACATTCTTTGTCACATTTGGAGGGAGACAAAACTTAATGTATAAAATTGTAATTTTCTTTAAGTAATTTTTTATAGAAATACCAATATGTGCAAATGACATGTTTTGTTTAAAGTAACTACTTGCTGTTATGTAAAGACTGATCCTCACTAAGGGCTTTTAGTTATTTTGTATGAAAAAGGTGGTGTGGTTCCCCTCCGCAACGGAACTTTGTAGCGCACGCAGATTGTGATTGTCATAGGTAGAAGAGGTGGATTGAGAGTCCGTCGGGGATGAGCTACCAAACTGTCAACCGCTCATGTAAAAGTTGTGTATCGTGCTGGTGCCGAGAGAGGGTTTTCGTGTCACTTTCCAATGTCTCGGATGGACGGATAAAGAGCTGAAACTATTCTGGAAGTCGTACCTATTATCGCCACCAAGAAATGACAGGGTCCAGCATTTCCGCCTGCTAATCCATCCACCGACGTGCACTCGCCACCACGTAGCGCAATCACTGAAAAAGGAACCAATGAATGGTAAATATGTAAAGTGAAGGATCAGCTCATTGGATGTTTCAGTGTGTGCAAATATAAGGTAACTTATACTCGAACTCCTATACCTACCTTGATTTTTTATCCCTAGTCACACAACCACTTAGGGTCCTTCCCATGTCAAAAATGCTTATCGAGTGTCCATATTGTGAAAATAGGAAAGCCCAGCGTTTTACTAATTAATGCCATTTGGACATAGTAAAAAGAAAGTTAAAGTTTATGTAGCAGAACCGAGTAATATAGTAAATGATGATTGTTGAAAATAATTTTTCTATTAAAATTGCTTATTAAAATTTTGTTGCCAACTTCTAGAGTGGAAGTTCTCAAAACTATGGCTTATAGAGTTTTGTAGATTAAATGACCACATTGCAGTCTGTTGATAATCAACCAAAGGTGAGCTATTGTCTTACAAACACATCAAGTTGTATTCTACTGCAGTAAAAATTGAAAACTAATACTGTTGAAGGTTACATGTTCATGCGTGTTAAGGGCTTGTTCCTTTAGTGTATTGAAAGTGTGTTTACTTTGCTCTGCTACAGTGGTCAAGATTAAGGGGCCCCCTTCATTGAAAGTAGTTCAAATGCACAAAGTTACTTAATTATAGCAAGTTTCAATTACTCTTGCTATTCAAGTGAAATTCAGTACAATATTGGGTTCCTCTTGTTTATTAAAAGTGCATATTAACGGTGTAACGGGATCAACAGTTTGTCTATTGTGCTCATGCTAGATAACGATTAATAGAAAGACCACTATCTATGAAAACTATAGTTTCTTTATTCAAAAGACAGTGTTGAAGTAATTTGTTAGTGAACTCCAATCAATTTTCATTCTAAGTGGAAAGGTGTTTAGTAGTGAGAGACATAATCTATGCATAATAGTTAATTTTGCTGTGAACCATATAGATATTTCATGCCAGACAGTAATATGTTTGAAAAAGTAGTATTGAACCTATGTCCAATTTATGATTCTAAAATTCACTGTAACAGTAATATTATTGAGACCATTCAGTTTTTGCCGGCCAAAGTGGCCGAGCGGTTCTAGGCGCTTCAGTCTGGAACCGCGCGATCGCTACGGTCGCAGGATCGAATCCTGCCTCGGGCGTGGATGTGTGTAATGACCTTAGGTTAATTAGGTTTAGGTAGTTCTAAGTTGTAGGGGACTGATGACCTCAGAAGTTAAGTCCCATAGTACTCAGAGCCATTTGAACAGCCATTTGAACCATTTGAACCATTCAGTTTGACTAAGTCCTCAAGGTAATAGTGTGTTATCTGTTATATTTATGCAAATAGTTTGTTCTGCTCTATCTGTCAGCTACAACTTTAACGTTAACATCTGCTAATGACCGAGTTCATTGCACTCTTATATGATAAAGTATAGGTTATGTTTGTTCGTTAAAGTTACTCACAACTATTTTCTTGAACAAAAATGTTAATCATTCTCATGCCTAATTAGGCTGGTGACCGTTTTCTCTATTATCATTTGGACACTGTGGATAGGTAAATTATTGTTTGTTACTGGTTAAATATTACGTAATTCTGAATTTCACGTCTGATAGGCCACCTCCGTTACGTATATCACGGTCAACACAACAAAAATCCTTTCAGAGGGTGACACTGCTCTGCTTCTTTATACTATAACTGCTTAAATAAAAATAATTTCACTATACGAACTTCATCCAGCTTTGAGGTTATGGTATAATAGTAGCAGGTAAAAGTGTTATAATCTGAACTCAGTTTAGTAATACCGGCAGTTGCCCCAAATGTGGCCTAATAGAAACACAGAGACTCAGGTCTACTTGTTGTGGGAAGTTAATGAACTGAAGTGCGTCAGGAAGAGAATAGCGGTATACACAAGGACCTCGGCAACCATTTACAACAACGACGTATCCCACTGGCTTCACACAGAGTACAACCCGAAAACGATAAACAACACAGGGATGTGAATGGTTGGACGTTCTGTGAAGTTTATCATAAACAACGATGGAGATGACAACATCCAGCAGACGTTTCAAGATTACATGGAAACAGCGTAATGGGAAAGGGAATGATTCCCAAACGCAAAAAAGAACTTCGTATATATTTTAACAATATTATTTAAAAAAATATTGAATCTGACGATTTATAAGAAAAAAATACGTCAGTAGAGTACACTTTCACGTGAAGACATTTCAAAGAAAAAGTATGTAATTTATTCGTGTTTTATCTTCATTTGACTATTTTTAACAAAAAATTAAATTTACGAAAAAAACGATTATAAATTAATGAAGTGCTTAGTTTCTTTACGCGAGAATGAAGACAAGACTACTTTCGTCTACAGAAACTGATGATCTTGAGGATTAAACACTTGTCTCCTTCACTCATAGAAAGGGAAAATCTGTTGTTCTTTTGTCTACAATGCATAGTGCTCCTGATGTTGACCAGACCACAAATACACCTTAGATCATTTAATTTTATAATAGTACGAGAGGAGGTCTGGTTGTATTTGACAAAATGGTACATGCATACTCTGTTTCGAGGAGTACACGACGCTGGCCACTTCGGATGTTGTATGGAATATTGGACCAGGCAGCAATAAATGCTTTTATTCTATTCCTTGTAAAATCACAGCAAAAAGTGAAAAAATATTTTCGAAAAAATCTTGGATTTAAACTTGCTTCACCACACATGAAACGGCACCTACAGAAAAATTTGCCACGAGAGCTTTCGGAAAATATGACTCAACTCTTAGGAGCGAAGAGAACAAAGCACCCACAAGACCAAGGAAAGAGGCCCACAAAATTGCAGAAGCAAGCAAGATGTCATGTATGCCCTAGAGATACAGACAGAAAAGTGAAAGTAGCTTGTGTAAAATGTTGTAGGCCTGCATACAATCATCATAGAAAATAAACATGCGCAACTTTTTCTCCTAAAGAACAATTTCCTAATAATTGTTGTCCAGTTACTGAAAATTTTTTATATGTTAATAAGAATGTTAATGACTTTAAACAGATCAAGTGTCGTTCTGCAGGTTTTGTAAAGTTATAATTATATGTAAAATAAAACTCTGAGCTGACGAGTCACCCCTGTTACCACTGAAAGGTGTTACTAACGGAGGGATAAGAAAAAATAGGCCAGTAGGGTATACGTTCATGTGAAGATATGTCAAAGAAAAACTATGTATCCAGAATGAGATTTTCACTCTGCAGCGGAGTGTGCGCTGATATGAAACTTCCTGGCAGATTAAAACTGTGTGGCGGACCGAGACTTGAACTCGGGACCTTTGCCTTTCGCGGGCAAGTGCTCTACCATCCTTTTTCTTTTTTTTTTTTTTAATTCTCATTTTGTACGCTTTTGTTCGTTGCATCTGCTTGGGGCGGACGTCGTAAGGCATCCTTTTAAGTTCGTTGTTCATCGATTAATTCATTTCTTTTATTACAGAGGGCAGCTAACCCTCTGACCGAACACGCTGAGCTACCGTGCCGGCTCCGACTGAGCTACCCAAGAACGACTCGCCCCGTCCTCACAGCTTTACTTCTGCCAGTATCTCGTCTCCTGCCTTCCAAACTTTACAGAAGCTCTCCTGCGAACCTTGCAGAACTAGCACTCCTGAAAGAAAGGATATTGCAGAGACATGGCTTAGCCACAGCCTGGGGGATGTTTCCAGAATGAGATTTTCACTCTGCAGCGGAGTGTGCGCTGATATGAAACTTGGTAGAGCACTTGCCCGCGAAAGGGAAAGGTCCCGAGTTCGAGTCTCGGTCGGGCACACAGTTTTAATCTGCCAGGAAGTTTCATATCAGCGCACACTCCGCTGCAGAGTGAAAATCTCATTCTGGAAACATCCTCCAGGGTGTGCCTAAGCCATGTCTCCGCAGTATCCTTTCTTTCAGGAGTGCTAGTTTTGCAAGGCTCGCAGGAGAGCTTCTGTAAAGTTTGGAAGGCAGGAGACGAGGTACTGACAGAAGTAAAGCTGTGAGGAGGGGGCGTGAGTCGTGCTTGGGTAGCTCAGTTGGTAGAGCACTTGCCCGCGAAAGGCAAAGGTCCCGAGTTCGAGTCTCGGTCCGGTACACAGTTTTAATCTGCCAAGAAGTTTCAAAAACTATGTAATTTATTCGAGATGATGATGAGCATTCCTGATGAATATGAGCATAAAACATTTTAGTTCAGTACGAGGAGAAGAAACTATATTTTTGCAATTACAACGACTCTGGGTTCTAATTAATCTAAGGAAAAATAATTTATTTAGCCGCAAAAATAAGAGGGTGTTACTGTGTTTATGTAATATTGAAGCATGGTTGCCTACCTGCTTTGTTTAACAAAAAAAAGGGGGGGGGGCGTGGTTCACGGTTAATGTCCTTGTGTAGTGCTAGAAAGTCCTGGGACTCGAATTACAAGTCGGCCACTGCTTGGATTTTGAATAACAAATCACCAGCAATGGCGGCCGAAGACTCCCGATACAAGATGTCACTTCGTTCGGCCAACGGCATTGTCAAAGAAGGCGGAGAAACGGACACAGGAGCAGAGTTACCTGTTGCCCTTGGGGTGGGAAACGGTTCTACAAGGCGGAAGAATCAGCAATGATGAAACGTGCAGAGGGCAGTGGAATCCACTGCATTAAAGACACATAACCAACTTCAGCCAGTTCGATAGCCATTTGCAGACCCATAATCCCAGGACTTGTAACATATTAGATGTTGTATTAAGTACTGATATCTCTCACATAGTGGAAAAAACAGGCACAGAATGCTATGTGTATGATGATCTTACACTTTCTGAGATAATAAGCAGTATAACGTGCCATCCTGCATGACATGGGAACGTGTTGGAGCTGTCTGGCTGGTAGAAACAGGCAACTTGCTTGTGGTTATTATCTCAGGATCACTATTGGGATTTTGCGCCGCTTTCTTAGCGCCACGTGCGGATACTCAGTATTCTACGCAATGTCTAATAAGTTGCGAGTTCTGGAATTATGGATATGAAGGTGGCCATTGAACTGGCTGAAGTTGGTAATCTAAGTAATAAAACTTACGAATCTAGCAATGAAGTGTTCTAAGTGGATACCAGGCTCACTTATATACCATTAATTTTTATAATTGTTTAAGTGTTGTTTAAAAAGTGCTTGTTTATTTTATTGTACTAAATAAAGGCAACAGCATTTTACTTCTTATCACACGCTTTTGAATGGTTTCTTTAAATAGTACACTCAAACGAACTATTAGAGAAATGAATTTTTTGAAAAAATACGTTATCCCTGCAGCAAGTGAATTTTCACACAAAATTATATTCCAGGGCTTAAACTTGCGCATAAACATTGCACTCAATATGTACAAAAAAGAAGTCTGCAAAATATTCAGTGCTCGGATCTACATTTTTCTGTACCTCTACGAAGAACACATTTGATTTTAGTGTACACCTTAAGCATTTTATTGGAAAAACAGGTAGGTGCCCATCATCAATGTACTGATATTATTCCTCGAATGGTCCTGTGACCACTGGCTATTGCAAAATTCGTCTATTTCTCGATTTGTATCACTGACATCTTCCTCCATCTACAGCCAAACAATTTTATGAAACTAGGGTCGTTAAAATTGACACGTTCCTGTGAAGGAGAAAACATACCCTACGTACTTCACGAGGCGCGTTCTGGAAAATCCCAACGTGTATCAGTAGCATCTTTGAGTAGCAGACAAACGAAACGATGATGAAAGCGACAGTAAAATATTGTAGCATTGGCGATTTACGAGGCAGTGTAGAAGCATTTAGCCAGAATTGACATTGGAGAGCGAGTTCAAAAATTCTCGCGCGGTCTGAGATAGCACATCTCGTGCGTTGAGGGACAGTCAGAAAAAATTATGCCGTAGCGGAACATGAAATAAAACTTCGTGAGACGACCATTTTAAATAAGACCAGGCACTATTGTGTGTGCTTGTGTAGTAAGCAATATAAATTTATAAACAAACTGATACTGTATTTTGAACGGAAACAAAGACGTACTTGCCGGCCGGAGTGGCCGAGAAGTTGTAGGCGCTACGGTCGCAGGTTCGAATCCTGCCTCGGGCATGGATGTGTGTGATGTCCTTAGGTTAGTTAGGTTTAAGTAGTTCTAAGTTCTCGTTGACTGATGACCTCAGCAGTTAAGTCCCATAGTGCTCAGAGCTATTTGAACCAAAGACGTAGTTAATAAAGTATAGATGCCGACACTGCCCAGAGTGAGAGCACATATATCGATCGATTATTCATAATCGAGCATGATGGCATGACAGACACATAAATTCAGCATCTCTTGCGGATAGGGTTGCCAGATTAAACTGAGATAATTAACGAACACTGCCTGGTGACAGGATTTGCTGAGCTGAGGACTGAACACAATAAAACACTTAGTAAGCATTAAAAATTATATTCGTTGTTGCTAGTTACTGCTAAAACAAAATTTTTGTTTTTTGGTACAATTTGTTGGAAACTTTAAATTACAACTCGTGCACAATTCTGTTTTTTCACCATATCGACACTCAATTCGTTTCTAGCGTCAGACCATAAATGATACATGTGACTGGAGTCTCTTTCCACATAGGCTTCGCTGGATGGAGTCTACATTATCCTTTTATGTTAGACGTTTCTGTTCCGTCTAAAAAAGTTTTCCACAAAAGCGATTTTGTGGACGTAGAAGGTTTACGTCGTCACTGGCTGGAAACAGTGCACCAAAGGCTTATTGAACATTTAGCAAATCAATAAATATATTAGTGATACGAATGGCGTTCAAAAAATACTGAACCACACTGATTTCGCCATCGAACATCGAACACGGGGTTAATATACCGAACACTTCGGTAAAAAACCGAACACCTGCTAACTCAGATACTGAAATGGTGGTGTCCTCTGTGCAGTTCGCAGTACTTTATCAATTCGAGACCACTTCGCTTTTGAACGCTGTTGCTAGTGATTTATTTCTGAAAATGCCGGCCGAAGTGGCCGTGCGGTTCTAGGCGCTGCAGTCTAGAACCGCGAGACCGCTACGGTCCCAGGTTCGAATCCTGCCTCGGGCATGGATGTGTGTGATGCCCTTAGGTTAGTTAGGTTTAACTAGTTCTAAGTTCTAGGGGACTAATGACCTCAGAAGTTGAGTCCCATAGTGCTCAGAGCCATTTGAACCATTTATTTCTGAAAATATCTCCTGCCGACGGGCACGAAACATCAATAAAGTTTGATACATCGATAACGGCCTCTCGGCGCTGATGTTTTAGCAGATGTGAAACAGCAACAATGTACCCGGTATTTCCTAGTATTGTAACACCTTGCGTTCATTTGTGTCAGTTCCACGAGTTTGAAAGTGTGCACATTGCAGGTCATAATTCTCGTTGCCATGTCCGTAATTTATCCGATTTATTATTGCAGTCCCGTTGGTCACTGTAACGCGAAAGTTGTGTGAGTGCACGTTATTAAATTTGCCTACAGTGCAGTTTGATTACAGTAGTTGCCAGTAACAGATAACTTGTTAGCAATTAATTAAGAAGTAATTTGCAGCATTCCGCAACAGCTCTGTAAACAGTTTTTCCTCAGCTGGCTAACATAATGTATAATAATTACAACTCCCGTCACCATCGTAGAGCAGGATGGCGCATTCGAATGAACGTGGTTCAAACCCATGACTGGCCGTCCAGATTTCGATTTTCCCTGGTTTCTACAAACTGTTTAACGGAAACACCAAGATGTTTCCTTTCAAAACGATGCGGCCTATTTCCTTCCCCATCCTTTCCCAATGCCTGTCTGTGTTCTTGATCTGGACGTCGATATGACGCTTCCTCCTTCATTAATTGTCGACTGTACTTGCTAAATGATCACGTTCAATATTTATTTTATTGCTGAATGTCTATGTAATGTGGCAGATCTCACTGGAGTCGAATGTATATTGTAGGTATTTTTAGCTTGTTCCTGTCAGATATGGAAGCAGTCTGCAGTTGACTTATTCGACGCCGTATGTTCACGAGAGTATACAAAACACCGTTGCTCGATGCTCACTTAATAATGAGTGACTGGAGACCTTCGAATCCTTTGCCTACTTTGAGAGTAATATTACATCTGGCGGAAGGTCAGGGAAGGATACTGAAAGCCGAATCCACCAGGTAAAAGCTGTTTTGAACAAGAAAAGAAACTTTTTCATATTCAGCAGCGCAGAGCAACATCTTAGAAAAGATTTCATGGAGGCGATCTTTTGTACAGGCATAAAATAACAGCCTTCGAGACTGCTAAAGATATCCTGCGAAGAGGAGGTACTCCATAGAGTGGAAGAAGACAAGTCTTGTCCCCTAAAGCTGATCAAACACAGACGGAAGACATGGGTCGGCCGTCTGCTGAGACATGATGGTATCCTCAAAAGTGTCATTGAACGGACAGTTGTTGTTGTTGTTTTGGTCTTCAGTCTGAAGCGTGGTTTAATGCAAGTCGCCATTAGAGATGGACCAAACCATTATTTTAAAGTATCAGTTATCAAGGTTACAGTTACTTTTTGTATCAGTTATTTTTAACAAGTACAAATAACTGTCGCCGGCCGGTGTGGCCGAGCGGTTCTAGGCGCTTCAGTCTGGAACCGCGCGACCACTACGGTCGCAGGTTCGAATCCTGCATCGGGCATGGATGTATGTGATGTACTTAGGTTAGTTAGGTTTAAGTAGTTCTAAGTTCTAGGGGACTGATGACCTCAGATGTTAAGTCCCATAGTGCTCAGAGCCATTTGAACCATTTGAAATAACTATCAGTTATTTTTTATACAGAGTTCACCAGATGGGGTTACAGTTAAATAACTAAGTCGGTGGTATCCATAGGTTTAGCTTAGCAGTACAGTAATAACTGCAAGTAATGTGAAGTGTCGTTTGAATCGTGTCATAACCTTACCATAACCTTAGCTAATTAACTATCCACTACATCTCAGTTGGTCTTTGAACGGTTATTTGTGTTTAATATTATATGTATACAGGTTTCCGGTCTCTATTAGAAAAATTATCCACCCAGCTCCAACAGAAAGTAAACGGATCTTTGCCATTACATTGTTAAAGCAGAATGTTAAAAACTTTTTTTTTCAAGTATGAGATAACATGTAAGCTGAATACGTAGGTGAAATTCGAAGCTTTCGAAGCTTAATTTTTGGTGGTGTTCGCTTAGTGGAATAAGTGAAGGAACTTGTAATATAACACAAAAATATACGTAACGAGATAAATTCGTTTACTCCTGTACAAGATAGTCCATTTGAAGGAAGTGTGAATACGCTAATCAATTTTTGAGAGAGATCATGAAAACAGCACAATTCCTTGAGCTCTCGAGAGGGTCTTAATTTTTTGGTGGGAGAATGACGAATTACGCTTTTCCGAGCCTTCAGATCGTTTTGTATCTCTTACCTTTGGCAGAATTCCAATATTAACCTGGTAAGAGTTACTGATTTAAGCGTCTCAGACGCCACTATTATATCTTTTCACTCTGTTGATTTCATCCTTCTTTGGGTATCCGGATTGTGAGATTCTGTAATAATAGTATTGATGAGTGGAATAAGAACTTTCAGTAAGTTTTCAAAAACGTCTCAATAACAGAATTACCTGCCCTGAGGAATATTTCACCTGACGATTCTATTTTTTTTTTTTGACGTAAACATGATTGTAGTGTACACATTCCATCAAATACACGAGGTAATTATATCCACCATTTCCAATATCCTTCATCTGTCAATGCCACCTGCTGCTTTGACTTTTTCCATTCTACAGTTTAATGTCATTGCAGTTAATGTCATTCTAAACATAGAACCGGCTACTTCATGAATGAGACTGATGACCACTCAAAATGAAGGTCTAAATTTTGTATACCCTCACGATGACAATGAGTGCACCTGTAAGAATGTTTTTCAGTGCCACCTCTCATAATAGAAAGTGAAATGACTTGAGTTCTTCGGAAACAGAAAATATATATTATTCAAATACATTCACGTAGTATGCACAACTACTAGAAGGCCCTAATGTAAATAAATCTATACTTTTATTTAAATCCTGCTGACGAATTAAAGTGTCTGACATGTATTAATTCCAAATACGCCTTCATGAAACTTTTAATTTGCCGTACATGTGTCTGAAGTGTAAATATTCCATTGTGCAATTTTTCTGTATGAAACTGATGTGCTCAATAGTGTGTAGAAAGTTTTTCCAAGTCAGTGGCCAAAGACTAAATAAATAAAAAAGCCCATATGTAACGGATGTGTACAAATTGAGGAAACTCGTTTTTCTCTTGGTAAAGTCACAAAGCTCAGTATCACCAAATTACACAAGTTTTTTGTGCTCATACACTTTAGGGAGATTGATCTGTGATACAGACAGCTCTGGCACTTTTTCATCATCGTAATAATCACACTGAGCATTAGGGATTCTGTATACTTTCAGAAGATAGCTATTTCCGATTTGAGATCACCTACAACACTGAAATACTTAAGTAAGTGAAAATCCCTAAAAAGCATTAACATGTTGTATACTCTTTACAATACTTCATAGCTTTCCGTCCTAAGGTTGAGACAAAACTCAGTGATTCACACTAATGCCACAAGTTATTGAGCATATTTTTTGAGATGGTTGGAGACGGGCTACATCTTGTATCATTGGTGATATGCATTTTCCTGTACTTAACCAAAATTAACATAATATATTCTTATAAAATTGATGCACAGCTGTGTGATTTCTGGCCAGCAGTTATTTCCGTATCAGTACGAAAATGCTTGTTCACTCTAATAACTACCATCTCTGGAAATATCACTTGCTTCTAAGACCTTTAAGTGGAGTACAGAACACAGTTACTAACTTCTGGGTTACTTTCAGTGGTAGCCAGTTCACTCCCAGAGAACAAGAACGGTGAGCGTATACGGTGACTGCCATAGAAAAATACCAATGTTATTTCCATAGTCGCTCGAATTCCTTGTAGTCACTCTTATTTGTACTACCCGCCCAAACTAAGTTGACACGCGGCGCGGTGGCTGATGAAATGCCTTTACGGTCGCTCCCATCGGCCATCACGCTAACACCAACTTAATCTGTGCGAACAGTAATGAGAACGCACGGAAACGTAGTATACACATCCATGAACAGATGGCACACAGTCTCGGTGCTATTTTCACGAGCTACACAATACCTAGATGGTCTGCCGATCTCCTTCGTGGTCAGCTCTCAGATGACGCGAAAGCATAGAACGACCTTCGCTAAACGTATGGAGCGATGCACTAATGGCAATTAATAAAATAACTGCTAGTACAAGATGAGTGGTTATCACAGCAACTGCTGCTTCTCAGTAATTGATTATTTCTATTAGCTATTTTTTGCCACCTCTACTCTCCTTGCTACTCTATCCTGTGCAAGCTTCTTCGAATAACTATTTCAACCAACAGCCTTCTGAATCTGCTTTCTGTATTGTTCTGTTGGTCTCTGTGATTTTTACCCGCCCCCCGCTGTCCGCACACACACACACACACACACACACACACACACACACACACACACACCTCCAGTACTAAAAATGGTGATCCCTTGATTTCTCAGAATGTGTGCCGTCAACCGATCCAGGCAGGTAGGTTGTGCCATAAATTTCTTTTTTCCGCAATTCTATCAAGTACCTAGTCGTTAGTTACATGATCTACTCTTCCAATCTTCAGCATCCATCTGTAGCACCACATTTCAAGAGCCTCTATGTTCTTCTCGTCTAACTTTTTATCTTCCATGTTTCACGTTCATACATGGTTACACTCCCTAGAAATATTTTCGGAAAAAGTTCCTAAAACTTAAATTTATATTCGATAATAACAAATTTCTCAGCTTCAAAAATGCATTTTTCCAATGCCAGTATACGTTTTACATCCTCAGTGGATATCCTGTCAAAAACTGAACACAGATCAAGCATGGAAACAGGAAGAAGGTGTACTGAAGTGTGAGACAAAAAGCAAAATAGAAACACTGAACGGTCCAAGGTCAAGAAGTGCAAAATAAAGCAGCGTAAAACATCAAAGGCGTCGTGGTTAAATGGTCACGTTGTTGGACTGTCATGTCGGCGAGCCGTGTACATATATTTCTCCTGCCGTTTGTTTTTATAACATTATGAACTCTCCGTCCGGCCATTGAGATGTTTGTCCTCTTTATGTAATCTTGGCAGTTGTCCTACTATACACTGGTTATAGAATATAACTCACGTGGTAAGAATACGTTGCCGTCGCAAGTAAACGTGATGAATAGTGAGAGCAGGCGAGACACCACATAGAAGTCTCACAGAAATGAAAACAACTAGTAAACTGGTGTGAACTACGTTACCTCAAAGGAATTTAACATCTGAGGTCACCAGTCCCCTAGAACTTAGAACTACTTAAACCTAACTAACCTAAGGACATCACACACATCCATGCCCGAGGCAGGATTCGAACCTGTGACCGTAGCGGTCGCGCGGTCGCAGACTGAAGGGCCTAGAACCGCTCGGCCACACCGGACGGCTTAAGACTCAAGACTTCCAAAACGGAAAGCAACTTCAAGGACGTTAAAAATTATATTTTGACAGAGCACAGAGAAACTGTGTGATTGTGAAACTGTTACGTTTATTAGTTGCAGATCATGTGATAAACTATTATGTTTTTATCATTTCCTTGAGAGTGGTCACATTCAATTTCTTACGAACACGTAAATCAGACAAGGAGGTATCTCTCACTAGCTCACCAGCCGTGCAAATGAGATACGTCGATAAGAGATTCCTATCACATGACACTAATGCCGTGTATGTTATACCGGACGTGTTTTCCGGCGGAAGATTAGGTTGACTTGTCGCCTTATCATCAAACGTCTGCCGTTCTCATTCGAAAGCACCTTCCTTTCGACTGCTAATAGAGTAGTTGTGCAGAATCAACTGTCATTATAGGTCCCTTCCTCACAACTCGCTGTAGGAAAACGGACGTTACACAACGACAAAGACACAAATGTGAATACAGCGAAGAGCAAACACGGCTCGCCTGCATCGCAATCCAACGTCGGGACCTCTTTTTTATTTGTTGATCTCATTTTGTTCTGTATTATTCGTTGTATTTGTTCGGCGCCGACGTCCCATGACACCCGATCAGGTTCTTCGTTGACCCGTTCACTAAGCTTTTTTATTTCAGAGGGTAGCTAACTCTCTGACCAAACACGCTGAGCTACTGTGCGGGAGTTTTAACAAAGACGCGGTTGGTGTTTTATACTGCTCTATATTGCACTTCCTGTCCTTCGACCGTTCACTATTTTATTTTGCTTTTTTTCACAGGTCAGTGCATCTTCGTTCTGTTTCCATCCTTGATCTGTGTTCAGTTTTTGACGGGCTATCAACTGAGCGATCTTACCACTAAATCTGAGTAGGGTGCGATGAGCAGCTTCCCTTCTAAGCGACGCTTGAGTTGATGTAAGGATTCCACTAGACAGTTGTGATTAATCACGCTACATCCTGTGTCACACCATGGAAGTGTTTGAGTTTGGCGAATACCATTTGTAATGTCAACATTGAAATACGGAGGTGATGTTACGGTGTGGGAGTGTTTGTCGTGATTATTGGGCATACGAAAACGTTAAATAAGGAATGATATGGGCAAATTTACCGCACTGGGTACTGCGTACCGTAGAGGAACAATCCGGAGGCGATGATAGTTTATACAAGCATGACAATGCATTCTATGATAAAGCAGCGTATGTGAGACTATGTTTTGTGAAGTAGACTGGCCTGGCCCGAATCGCGACTAGCACCGAGTGGAACAGCTTTGGGATGAATTAGAACGTGGGCTTTGCTCCAGAAGCCAGCATCCAACATCACTACTTTCTCTGGTTTCAGAATGGGCTACCATTCCTCCACAGGCAAACAGCTCATTGAAAGTGTCACCAGCAGAGTTCAAGACCGTCTTAAGGGCGAAGGGTCTACTAATAACAGGCCTGGATAGCTTTTATCAGATAGTGTATATGTGTGTGCCGATCCAGAAATGCGTAAGAAGGAATAAAAGACGAAATGAGGTTTACTAAAACAGATGAGAGTGTATATAACTCTTTGTATTTCACCAGTTGTACAATGTCATCGGTTTTTCCGTGAGCAGCGAGCACAGGGTGATGTGCTGCTGAGGAATATAACACTAGGTTAAAACAAGCGTAGCCATTTGAAGGTGCAGATGATAGCACGAAACCGTTAATTTAAATAAAAAAAGTTTATTTTTATGTAGTTGGTGCTGGTTGTGTTCTCCATCAACAGTCCTTAAATAAGCAAAAAGACGGCTGCGAAAAGAGACGGATGGTCTCAAGCAACGCGTACTTCAGGACTAACGGCTGTCTCGGAGACACAGGTGCACGCAGGCAACGATTGCTGCTAACGGTAGAGTCCGGAGAAAGGGCCGCGCTCGCTCGCGGCCAGCGGGTCAGTGAACCACGCGTGCGCGCACACACCACCCTCCGCCACCTACTCTGGGCGGCGGCAGGACGGGCGGAGCAGCCGCGGTCCCCGAGAGCACAATAGCCGCTCGCCCTGGGCCCAGAAAAAGGATTTGGGAGGCGTCGGCATCCGTCGGGACTACCACACATACCGCCTGCCTCGTGGTATAATCGGAACAGTGTACTTTGCTTAATGCTGCGGGTCGCAGGAAATGTTACTGAAGAATGGAAAAGAAAGTTGAGGATCTGAGAGTTGACGACCAGTTTGGTTTTAGAAAATGTGAAGGCATGAGAGACGCAGTTCCTGAAATGCTCTTGATAATGTGAGCAATGCTTAAGAACAAACAAGTTAGTTTCATAGGATCTGTTTCTCTAAAGAAATCTTTTGACAGTGTAAATTGGTGCAAGATAATCTAAATTCTCTGATAAATATGTATAAGCTACATTATTCAATCACTAGTGTGACTGTCGGAGCTCTGTGAAAAGCCCAGAAAACCACCTTTAGCAACGCAGATCTCTGTGTGTCGTGCAGGAATCGATTTAGTGAGCTTCTGAAGGGTAACGACAAGGATGTGGAGCCATGCCGACTCTAGTACAGTAGCCAGCTACGATAGATTTCTCGGCTGATGAAACTTCCTGGCAGATTAAAACTGTGTGGTAGACCGAGACTCGAACTCGGGACCTTTGCCTTTCGCGGACAAGTGCTCTACCATCTGAGCTACCCAAGCACAACTCGCGCCCCGTACAAACAAATTCAATTCTGCCAGTACTTCGTCTCCTACCTTCCAAACTTCACAGAAGCTCCCTGCGAATCATGCAGAACTAGCACTCCTGGAAGAAAGGATATTGCAGAGACATGGCTCAACCACAGCCTGGGGGATGTTTCCAGAGTGAGATTTTCACTCTGCAGCGGAGTGTGCGCTGATATGAAACTTGGTAGGGCACTTGCCCGCTAAAGGGAAAGGCGCCGAGTTCGAGTCTCGGTCCGGCACATAGTTTTAATCTGGCAGGAGGTTTCGTATCAGCGCACACTCTGCTGCAGGGTGAAAATCTCAGTCTGGAAACTCTGTTCAGTATTTATAGGAAAATAACGTATAATTTATCTGTTTAAGTAAATACGAGCCAATACAGCGTGGGGCAAATGAAAGTGCCCCGGACGAATCTAGACGATTTGACGTGAATGTATGCACATAACTACACCCAAATACCATATGGCAACTGCCAATACAGCCGGCCTTATCTTGGAGAGCATTTACATAATCTTGGCGCCTGACAGAGTCAGTCTGGTCGCGGCTCTAGTTGGCAACCCAGGTCTCACCTAATCTGTCAGTGTACTATTACTTTGTGTGGGGAGCCCTCAAGTCTAAAGTGTATAGTAACAACCCTCATAATCTTTAAAAACTGCAGCAGAACATTTCGGATGAGACTGCAGAAATTCCAGCAGCCCAGCTCTGAGCAGCCTGCAGCAACTTGTTCACCAGGGCCGAGAAGTGCCGAGAAATGAATGGTGGTCACTTTCAACATCTGCTATAGTCAGGTTAGTACTGGGTTTCCTTCCTCTGCTGTGTTGCTTTGTACACTGGAACTCTGACCACTTTTATTTTCCCCACTGTATAAAAAATGGTTCAAATGGCTCTGAGCATTATGGGACTCAACTGCTGTGGTCATCAGTCCCCTAGAACTGAGAACTACTTAAACCTAAGGACATCACACACATCCATGCCCGAGGCAGGATTCGAACCTGCGATCGTAGCGTCGCGCGGTTCCAGACTGTAGCGCCTAGAACCGCTCGGCCACTCCGGCCGGCCCACTCTGTATAAAGAGTATGTTTATGGATTTTAACTAATTTCACTAAATTTTCCTGAATTTTCGGATTATTCCAATGTTCGATGTATAAAAAGAATAATCTTTACAAAACTGGCATGAAACATCCTCATAGGCTCAAAATAAATTACACGACTTGAGCAGGAGAGTACTCAAATCAAGGGTACGCCGGAGAGCATCTGTAAAGTTTGGAAGGTAAGAGACAGGGTACTGGCAGAAGTAAAGCTCTGAGGACGGAGCGTGAGGCGTGCTAGGGTAGCTCAGTTGGTAGAGCACTTGACCACGAAAGGCAAAGATCCCGAGTTCGAGTCTCGGTCCGGCACACAGTTTTAATTTACCAGGAAGTTTCATATCAGCGCACACTCTGCTGCAGAGTGAAATTCTCATTCAAGGGTACGCATAGATTTCACGCTCTCTCAACACACATCATTCCCAAGTTAACTTACATGTGAGACTGATTGTTCACTTTATGAAATACTAGAGGATACCAATAAATAAAGATTAGATTACAAAATGTTCGACTGGAAACGATACAGTAAATAAATCCTCATTGTCCGTGATACTTACCAGTTTCTGTATGGCGATACGAATTCAACCAAACTTCAGGAAACGAATGCACCCATCTAACGCCCTCCCTTCGAGGAACCGCCAAAGATCACTTTATTTCTGCGTAGCACTATTGTGGTACCACGGGTGCTTTTGGGTGGTTAGCGTCTTTGATTAGTAATCAAAACGTCATGGGTCCCGTGTTCGAGTCAGACTACTGCTTGGATTTTGATTAATAATCGGCATTGGCGCCCGAAAACTTCCAGCATAAGAAGTTACCCTCATTCTGCCAACGGCATTGTCAAGAGGGCGGAGGAGCGGACAGAGGTTCAGGGCACTCTCTTGTCCTAGGAGAACTGCCCCTAAAAAGGGCGAACAATCAGCAATGATCAACAACATGAGGATGCAGAAGGCAATGGAAACCAATGAATTAAAGACACGTAACGTGTATGTACAGAACATGTGGCCTGTAATCGCAAAAATTGTCATTATTGACAAAAGATTCCGGAATAATCTCCCATTCGGATCTCTGGGAGGGGACTGCCAAGGGTGAGGTGAACATGAGAAAAAGACCGAATAATCAACGAAAGGATAACGTTCTACGAGTCGGGGCGTGGACTGTCAGAAGCTTGAACGTAGTAGGGAAACTAGAAAATCTGAAAAGGGAAACGCAAAGTCTCAATCTATATATAGACGTGGTCAGTGAAGTGAAGTGGAAAGAAGACTAGGATTTCTGGTCAGATGAGTATAGCAGGTCAGTGATAGGGCTGTTCCTATCAGAATCGACAGCAAATCAACATCGACAATTATAGTTCAGGTATACATGCCGACGTCGCAAGCTGAAGATGAAGAGATAGGGAAAGTATATGACGATATTGAAAGGGTAGCACAGTACGTAAAGGGAGATTTTCATGGGGGACTGGAATGCATTTGTAGGGGAAGGAGTAGAAGAAAAGGTTACAAGAGAATATGGACTTGGAATCAGGAATGAGAGAGGAGAAAGACTAATTGAGTTCTGTAATAAATTTCAGTTAGTAATAGCGAATACTTTGTTCAAGAATCACAAGACGAGAAGGTGTTCTTCGAAAAGGCTGGATGATAAGGGAAGATTCCAGTCAGATTTTCATCATGGTCAGATAGAGATTCCGAAATCAGATACAGGATTTTCAAGGCGTACCCAGGAACAGCTGTATACTCAGATCACAATATAGAGATGATGAAGAGTAGGCTGAAGTTTAAGACATTAGTCAGGAAGAATCAATACGCAAAGAAGTGGGATACGGAAGTACTAAGGAATGACGAGATACGCTTGAAGTTCTCTAAGGCTATCGATACATCAATATGGAATAGATCAGTAGGCAGTACAGTTGAAGAGGAATGGACATCTCCAAAAAGGGCCGTCACGGAAGATGGAAAGAAAAACATAGGTACAAAGAAGGTAACTGCGAAGAAACCATGGGTAACAAAAGAAACATTTCCGTTGATCGATGAAAGGATGAAGTACAAAAGTATTCCGAGAAAACTAGGCATGCAGAAATACAAGTCGCTGAGGAATGAAACAAATATCAAGTGCAGGCAAGCTAAGATGAGATGTATATATGAAAAATGTGAAGAAATCGAAAAAGAAATGAATGTTGGAAGGACAGACTCAGCAAACAGGAAAGTCAAAACATCCTTCGGTGACATTTATAGCAAGGATGGTAACGTTAAGAGTGCAACGGGAATTGCACTGCTAAATGGAGAGGACAGAGCGGATAGGTGGAAAGAATACATTGAAGGCCTCTCTGAGGGGGAAGATTTGTCTGATCGGATAGAAGAAGAAAGAGGAGTCGATTTAGAAGAGATATGGGATCCAGTATTAGCATCAGAATTTAAAAGAGAAGGTATAGATAATTGCATAAGAATTTCTGAACGCATTGGGGAAGTGGCAACAAAACGACTATTCACGTTGTTGTGTAGAATGTATGAGTCTGGCGACATACCATCTGAGCTTAGGAAAAAATCATACAATTCCGAAGACTGAGAGAGCTGACAAGTGCGAGAATTATCGCACAATCAGCTTAACAGATCATGCATCCAATTTTCTGACAAGAATAATATACAGGAGAATATAAAATAAAATTGTGGGTAAGCTACATGACAATCAGTTCGGCTTCCGGAAGGGTAAAGGCACGAGAGAGGCAATTCTGACGTTGCGATTGATAATGGAAGCAAGACTAAAGAAAAATCAAGACACGTTCGTAGGATTTGTCGACCTGGAAAAAGCGTTCGACAATGTAAAATTGTGCAAGATGTTCGAAATTCTGAGTAAAATAACGGTAAGCTATCGGGAGAGTTTATGCACTGCATAAACAAATGCACCGAAAACCTGTACAGTAAATGTGAGTGTAATGTGGCTAAAATATAGATTATAGGAATGAATTTATCATGGATGCCAAGATGCAATTTAAGCATCCTACAGCGCATTAGTTTTATAGACACTTCTTTAATGTACGTATAAACTTCAGGTCACCTGCACTACAACCCTATTGTGTGGTTGCACGTGGTCCAAGAATAATGCTCCTGTAATACCGGTGATCCATCAGTGGCTAGTAAACAAGGGAATGGTACAGAGAGTAAATCGTATCAAAATTCAAAGAAGTGCCTGGTAATATGCCTTACACGTACAAATCGTCAACACGAAACAGGTTCACGAATGAGACACTATTAATTAAGCTAGCGTTGAAAGGAAACAGACAACATCACAAGAAGTTTACAATATTGGTCTGAAGAGATCATCACTCTTGTGACGCAGAAACATCGTACACGCCTTCTCAGATTATCAGATTCCTGAGATCTTCAGTTCTAGATAAGACATGAAACCTACAGGACGACAAAGAAATTTATCATACCTCTTGTTCAGAGCTGTCATCAGACGTTATTCCATTTAGAGCCAAAATTACACAGATTTAGTGTATTCTAGGGTGAGTAATTCGAGCTACGTTATTTATGAGAGGTGTGAGATAGTTCCATCGACTGTATTCTCTGTAGTGTTTATTTCAGTGGTAAGCTGTTGAGTTCACAACGCAACATCATTTCCACAAAATCTACTATGCGTAAGTTTTTCTTTATCTTCTTCTTTTTGTTTTTCCGAGAACCTTGTAAAGCTCTCTATATCATGAACGACCTATTATCTCCCTAGTTTCTAACAATGTCGATAACTTTCCTCCAATTATGATGAAGACACTTGCAAAACTTTTCTCCATACATTCATTCGGTTTTGCGGATGGCACATTCTGCTCCACAGTACACCAAACGCATGTCTGCAAGTTCGCGGTAACAGGTAGTGCTCCACTCACAACGACATAAATTGTTAACAGCATTACACTCCATCGTGGATATATATAACAAACGTTCGTGTATTGTTTTTCTGGGTAATGCAACCAACGTCGATGTAGCATACATTTTTTTGCTGTGAAGTGTTTAGGAACATACGACGCATACGCATTGTCTATTTAAAGCTTTGTACGACCTTAAATATTAATTCTTGACTGTAGGTACCTTATCTCATTGTTCTGTCGTCCAATAGGTACGGAAAACAGCTATACATAGAGGAGTGTCAAGTTGCCCAGAACTCAGGTGCAACTCCAGTCAAGGTTGTGCTGCAACACAGGGTGCATAGGGCATGGAATACGTTGTGCTTCACCTGATACCACACTAATAGTTCCCAGATGGACATTCATCCCGCTAACACGGATATAAGTGGCTAGAATTGTAAAACTATCGTAGGCTACCATACACTATCATAAGTAAGCGTAGAACACAGTAGCTGGTCAATTAAGGACTTACCCACGTTACCTGTCAGTTAGGTGTGTTGCATACCAGTCGGGCGTTACCTTGTAACGATCGCTTTCTTTAGATATGCGATCAATGTCGTATTAGATTTCCCTAAAAACCGGAAGCGATGAGCCTTCCAGAAACTGAGGGTACATACTGAAGAGCCAAAGAAACTTGTACACCTGTCTAATAACGTGTAGGCCCCCTGTAAGCACGCAGAAGTGCCGCAACACGACGTGGCATGGACTCGACTAATGTTTTGAGTTGTGCTGCACGGAATTGACACCATGAATTCTGTAGGGCTGTCCATAAATCCATAAGAATACGAAAGGATGGAGATCTCTTCTGAACAGCACGTTGCAAGGCATCCCAGATATGCTCAATGATGTCCACTTCTGGCGTGTTAGGTGACCAGCGGAAGTGATCAAACTAAGAAGAATGTTCCTGGAGCTTCTCTGTAGCGATTCTGGACGTGTGGGGTGTCGCATTGTGCTGCTGGAATTATCCAAGTTCGTCTTATGCACAATGGACATGAATGGACGCAGGTGATCATATAGGATGCTCACGTATGTGTCACATGACAGACTCGTATCTAGCCGTAACAGGGGTTCCATATCACTCCAACTGCACACGTTCCACACCATTACAGAGCCTCCATCAGCTTGAACAGACCCCTCAAGACATTTAGGGATTCATGAGGTTGTATCTATTCCCGTACATGTCCATTTGAAACGAGACTAGTCTGACCAGGCAACATGTTTCCAGTCATCAACAGTCCACTGACAGTGTTGTTGGACCTAGGCGAGGCGTAAGGCTTTGTGGCGTGCAGTCAGCAAAGGTACACGAGTGGGCCTTCAGCTCCCGAAACGCATATCGATGATGTTTCGTTGAGTGGTTCGCATGCTGACACTTGTTGATGGCCCAGCATTGAAATCTGCAGCAATTTGCGGAGGTAAGCGTTGCACTTCAGTCACGTGGAACGATTCTCTTAAGTCGTCTTTGGTCCCGTTCTTGCAGGATCTTTTTCCGGCCGCAACGATATCGGAGATTTGATGTTTTACCGAATTCCTGATATGCTCGTGAAATTTCCGTACGGGGAAACCTACACTTCATCGCTACCTCACAGATACTGTGTCCTATCGCACATGTCCTATCACACATGCTCTGACTATAATACCATGTTCAAACTCACTTAAATCTTCATAACCTACCATTGATCGAGCAGTAACCGATGTAACAACTGCGCCAGACACTTGTCTTCTACGATCATTGATCGAAAACAGCGCCGTATTCTGTCTGTTTACATATCTCTGTATTTGAATACGCATACCTATATCCGTTTCTTTGGCGCTTCAGTGTATAAAGAGCTGAGTAACCTTCGGAACATTTTTGTTCCACATATTTATCCTCCTGTCTGTTACTTAGAAGTAAACGGTGTTTTTAGCGAAAATAGAAATAAATAGAATAAAACTGATTTAGAATACAGCACTAGAAAACGGAATTTCCTCAACAACAAAACAAATTTAAAAAAACGCAGAACAGAAGTATATCAAACATTGCTTCAATACTTCGTAGAACTCTTGTAAAATATGTTTCTGTTATTCATAACATTTACATTTATCAATGATAACAGAAAACTGTTGACTCTGATCATGATGGATAACGTTCTATTGAGTACAAAATGGCAACAGTAATTATATATTATTTATGTTTGTGCTTATAAACCGTACTTGCATCAGAAATAATTGCTTCGGTTACCTAAAAGCGCAGCAGTTACGCGATCAAATAATCTTTATTACTTATAAAATGCAACTAGCTCTGAATAACCTGCGGCTATAATTACATCAAAACAAACACTCAAGAAACAAGAAAGAAACTGAGGTCGTCGGCTCCCGGTTTGCCTCTTATACATTCGTTTGTGCTTCTTTCCCTATCAATGTCACCAACACTATCGGTAATCCCAGCATTTACTACGTCATTTATACATTGTACCAAAACTACCGATCCGTAGTTTTGGCAGGTCGCAACTCTAAAGTGGACATACGGCTCCATTGAGACAGCAGTGACAGTAGTAGCAGAACCTCAGGACAGCTCCAGGACTGTGCATACAGTCGCCGCCAAGAAGAGACAAAACTGGACATTCTACTCGTACAAGTGACGTAGTTATCATTCACTGGATTCGGGACTACACCAGAGTTCAAGGCAGGTCAGTGCAAGTGAACATTAAATTGTTGCCACTCTCTAGCTACATGTTACAGTTAAACATTATAAAACGTTTCTACTGACAAGTTATTGTAAATAGTAGTTAATCCGTGATGCCATCATTTTGCCACAGATGTTGCCCGACGCTAATTGGACCTTTGCTGACGCCGCATAGTTGTTTCGAGCAAGCAAGTCACCTCGTAAGGGCAAGCGCTTACGGTGTTAGTGTGTTCTCTTCCTGCCACAGTTTTATGTTTCACACCAAGAGCATTTGGTGAACACAATATAAAAACTTGGAGGCATAAAATAATCTTTGCCCTGTGGCCTTTGTTGGAGGTCAGTCTTTACACTGTGGCATCTGATTACCAGGCAGCTCGGTGTACTTCTATGCATGTCTTTCTTCCGTATCTTCTGGAAGATACAGCACTGAGAATAATCGATTAAGCTAATGATTAACTCCTCACGCTCGGCGTTCACACTATGTTGAATTTTTTTTTAAGGAAATCACATTCGCCGTTGACTGTAGAAATTATGTAATTCACAATTGTAGTTTCGGCCTTTTGGCCATTTTCAGGTGGTACTGCAAATTATTTTGCTTAAGTACATGTCAAACTTTAAAACCCTCCAACATGCATACACGTCATCGTCAGCAATAGGCTTCTTCACTGTAGAAACACAGTAATATCAGACGAGTGCGAAGCTATGTACTCGTAAATCGTGAAATGTTGGGAATTTCGTGAATCATACAGGTGAATTATGTTAACCAATGTATGTTTTTTTGAGTTTAAGCTGATGTGACGTTAACATTTAAGGAATACCGCACGTAGCTTGAGCAAAGGAATTTAAGTTAGTACCAGTTGATATCAGAGAAAAATACCAAAATATTTGAGCTGATTGCAGTCGCTGTGACTCTCATTAAAACAGAAACGACGATAAGACTAAAAGACTTCGATATTGCACCGAAAACTATTGCAACTCGAAGTAAATTAAATACACTAGGAAAGTATTTTCACTGTGGCTCTTAATAAACACGCACCGTAACTTCATGTTATTAGGTGAAACATTGTTTTTCAATTTTCGCGTTTCACACCGAAACTATGTGAAACATGAACACAGAAAAGTTGTTCAGTTTACTAAATAACTCCATTTTACGAGAAATCAGCGATAACAGCAATCGAAATACAATTTAGGCGACCATTCCTTACAGCTTGAAAGTATACCAACACTTTATTCAATTACAGTAACAAATTTTTCATTACCTTATATTACTTTTTGTATCAACATGAGAACGAGTATCACTACGTATACACAAATGAGATTACCAACAATAACTGCCTTGGAAGCCGTTAATTTTCTTCACTTTTCTCGTCGAATCGTAAAGGACAAACGGGAGAACATTTGTGTACAATGTAAAGACTTATTGCTTTAGTCTTCCATCAGGTTAATAACTTCACTGCAGTATACTGAAGAACAAATGTGATCATATATCCAACAGAATAGTCACAGCAGAAAAAATTGATACGTTTAAAAAGACCTTGAAGTTCACCTCTGTTATCACACTTCCATTAAATTTTATTTGTATTTTATTTCAAGATATACATGATAAAAGGCACTACCTGTCCTCCTATGTTTGTATCAGAATCACTTTCATACTATTAACATAACTACTGAATGAAATTCAAGTGCTAGGATAAGGACCTAATGATAGGAAAACAACACTTAGTTTTTTGACCGACCTAAACAACTCACAGCTTACAAATTGAGATCCTATGGAGTTTACAAATACATGGCCGACAGTCTTTATTACAAAACAAACTATCAAGCTATAGTCTGTGATGGAAACAGGTTGGACTGACTCCATATGGAGGGAAACTCATTGCTGATTGAAACTTCCTGGCAGATTAAAACTGTGTGCCGGACCGAGACTCGAACTCGAGACCTTTGGCTTTCGCGGGCAAGTGTTCTACCATCTGAGCTACCCAAGCACGACTCCCGCCTCGTCCTCACAGCTTTACTTCTGCCAGTAGAGCACTTGCCCGCGAAAGGCAAAGGCCCCGAGTTCGAGTCTCGGTCCGGAGCACAGTTTTAATCTGCCAGGAAGTTTCATATCAGCGCACACTCCGCTGCAGAGTGAAATTCTCATTTTGATTGCTGATTACTTACGGAAGATAAACTATCAAAGGCATCCCATTGCTTTATAATTTAAGGTTATCACCATTTTGGCGTGTAATTGAGAGGAAAGATGGAATGATGTTTAAGGCACTAACATGTTATGTCTCTGTTGGTCATAATAACAGTTCTGTGAGTACGGAGACGCCAACTTCTACACTATATCCATTACCCAGAAGGCATTATTTCTAAAGCATCGAGTGGGTGCCTCGACGGAGTTGCGAAAGAATCGACAGGGGCCAGTGTCAAGTTTTTTGGTGTTTCGTCAAAATGTATTCGGATGCTGCAGTCACTTCCACTGTTAGAAACTTCGAAATTCAGTGCATTAATAACTTTTTGGAAGCTACGACGCTTCTATCATAGAGTTACGCCAGTTTCTTCAACTACTTGAAGTTTCTGATACGAGTTCACATGTGTTCCGTAAAGTGCGTTGGTGTGCTGGACAGCTTTTATCTCATACTGAAATGATGGGATTTCCGCGATGTAAATCATATATCTGAATATTTTTTAAAGAATATCTTTCCGCCATTCACTGTCATGTTTCATTTTTCAATACAGGATTGCGGCTTCGGCGTTTAGTATAATTTTGATTTATGCTAAAGCACTGTTTTAAGCACTTGACAATGGCCTAAGCGCCAATATTGTAATCGTGCATTACAAAAAATTTTATTCCACTTCGTAAAGATGACCTTTTTCAAAATAATTATTTTGGCTATTGACTCCAGGCACCATAAGATTTTCTCGAATACTTTCTTCATCAGTTTTTATGGTATGTCATTGTTTTACGTGACATTACACCAACGCTTTAACTACGTAATTGCTCTGTCCACTTTACGCGTACTTTTACTTCTCTTACTGTATTTCTGAGGAGGAAACTATGAATTAATTTTGAAACTAATGCTATTTGCTTCCACTTCACATCGCTGGCCTATTTCGAAAAGCTTTCGTTAGCTTAAGCATCAGCACCTATCCGGTGCTCAGTCCTTGAGAAACAAAAGCTTGAAGAAATTTGTGAAGGAAACCTCAAATAAGGGATGGTCAGACATTTTTCACACATAGCTACAAAAGATATCTCCCTATTTTGAATGAAATGATCTACTGCCTGTAAAATACTTTTTATTATAAGTCACGACCGGTTTCGCATCAGTTGAAGACGCATGCCCAGGTGATAGATTCTTTTTAACAATCCATAGAGGAAAGGTAACTATCTTACAGCTACTCCATATCATTCGCACCATGTTTCCGCTGTGATTTATTACAAAGAATCTATCACCTGAGGATTCGTCTTCAGTTGACGCGAAACCGGTCATGACTTTTAATGAAAAGTATTTTATACAGCCCCAGCGGATCGTTTCATTCAAAATATGGAAATTTGACTGCGGTTGCCCGCAATTTAAAATAACATATCTGCCTGTGACTACTTCCGTGCGGTGTCGGAAATGCGATTATTGTCCGTGTTTAACTGTTTGCTTACATTTATTGCGGTGTAGAAACATATTGTTTCCTGGTCGTCAGACACAGTTGCTGCATTTATTGCAGTCTAACGCGTACAACTTCTCCTGACAAAGCACCCTACCTTTCAATGTATAACGTGTGACGTTCCTCTGTTGTGCGCGCGTGCACGATATGAAAACATCAGATGCAGCATCATTACCATTTTTCGATAAAACAACTAAAATCAGGAACATAAACAAACAGGAAGGAAGACTAAGATGTAACAACTACGAGATCATGGCAGATGGGCAGAAGCTCGGATTAGGGAAGAAAATTGGATGTCATCTATCACAGGAAGCACGATTAGGTAAGGAAACCGCATATGTGTTTTAGATCACTTTTATGTTATTCATAGGCCGACCGTGGAGCACATCCAAAGCTAAAATCTTTCCTTCGAAATTTCGTTCAACTGTTACAGATGACGAAACATGAAGAAAGCAGTGTACAAGTCACTTAATACTTTGTCTGCTCATCTCTAACGAATGGACAAGTCTACCAGTCGTTTCTTCTTTTTTTTTTTGATTAATGAAGGTGAGCGCTAATTTGTAGTTAACCTATATCGAGTAATTGTTTCAAACTATTAATGTTTCTGTTATTAGTGTTGTAGTTTCATCGTCCAAGAGAAACAATGAAACAGATCTATTGGGAGTTTGTTATTTGTATTTCTGGAATTTGTCTCAAACGCTGAGATACAAGTTAGACTTGCTTATTATTCGCGCTCAGTCTTTGGTCACAGTAGCTGTGTCGCTGTAAGACGCGCTTGTTTTGTCATCACTCCTTGGCTGCGAGGAGCGCGGGAGTTCTATCGTTAGAGTAGTGAGACAGACGCTGAGCAGAGGACTCGTAGCAATGTAAACGTCAAGTTAAGTGCATCTGCGTTTAAGTAAAATTATTTGTGTCTGAATATTGTGAAACAGAGGAGTAAGGTATGATTAGTGATTTAGAATGAAATGAGATTAGAAAAAAGTATGAAGAAGAGTGAAGGTAATAATTTTGTTTAGTGGCACTGTAGTTGCGTGTGGTTTAGAATCGTTGTTGAATGTGACGTCCATATCAGGGAATTTCAGATTTTTCATTAAAGATCGAGTGATATTCACTGTAAGGTATTTTTCATGTTAATTAATGATTTCTCTAACGTGTGTGAGAGTAAGAGTTCCGTAACGTCTACAGACGTTAAAGTAACCTCTGGCGTGCCACAGGGAAGTGTTATGGGACCATTGCTTTTCACAATATATATAAATGACCTAGTAGATAGTGTCGGAAGTTCCATGCGGCTTTTTGCGGATGATGCTGTAGTATACAGAGAAGTTGCAGCATTAGAAAATTGTAGCGAAATGCAGGAAGATCTGCAGCGGATAGGCACTTGGTGCAGGGAGTGGCAACTGACCCTTAACGTGGACAAATGTAATGTACTGCGAATACATAGAAAGAAGGATCCTTTATTGTATGATTATATGATAGCGGAACAAACACTGGTAGCAGTTACTTCTGTAAAATATCTGGGAGTATGCGTGCGGAACGATTTGAAGTGGAATGATCATATAAAATTAATTGTTGGTAAGGTGGGTACCAGGTTGAGATTCATTGGGAGAGTCCTTTGAAAATGTAGTCCATCAACAAAGGAGGTGGCTTACAAAACACTCGTTCGACCTATACTTGAGTATTGCTCATCAGTGTGGGATCTGTACCAGACCGGGTTGACGGAGGAGATAGAGAATATCCAAAGAAGAGCGGCGCGTTTCGTCACAGGGTTATTTGGTAAGCGTGATAGCGTTACGGAGATATTTAGCAAACTCAAGTGGCAGACTCTGCAAGAGAGGTGCTCTGCATCGCGGCGTAGCTTGCTTGCCAGCTTTCGAGAGGGTGCGTTTCTGGATGTGGTATCGAATATATTGCTTCCCCCGACTTATACCTCCCGAGGAGATCACGAATCTAAAATTAGAGAGATTCGAGCGCTCACGGAGGCTTTCAGACAGTATGCGACTGGAACAGAAAAGGGAGGTAATGACAGTGGCACGTAAAGTGCCCTCCGCCACACACCGTTGGGTGGTTTGCGGAGTATAAATGTTATATCCTAGCCAGTAATCCCATCCTCGTCGCCAGTTTTGTGGCGGTGTTCGTAGCGACAAACACTTGGCTGTAGAAATGGCTTACGAAGTCACCGCCACACTTTTAATAGAGGGCCGACCGGTCCGCTGGAACAGTGAACCGAAAGATGAAAACCCAAACACTCTGATTAAATAAAAGTCGGTACTTATCTTTATTGATGAAGATACAGAAACACAGTAGTGAACTCGGTGTCTACAGAAATCTGTCTAGTTCGAGTCGGAGCGGCTAGGTCAGCGTCGGCTGACGACAAACAACAACTCTGCTGCGATGAACACACAACTGACTAGCAAGTACACAATTCGGTGGCGAGTATACAACTGAGCGGCGAATACAGAACTGTCCTAGCGCTCGCGACTCCAGCGCTTAAGAAGCAAGAAGCCAGCGGTGGCGCGCGCAGACTTGCGGCGATTTCCTGTCTCGCTGGCGCTGCTTAGGCGGACGGCGTCCGGACTTTGATGCTGCCAACCTTTTGGCAGCGGGCTCGGGTGGCATTACTGGCTAGGATATAACAATAAATGTAGATGTAGATGTAGATAAATGTTGCCCTATGTCAGTGTTCGTGAGTGTTGTAACATGAATTGCATACAAGTAATAATGTATCAGATAATTTAAAAACAGTGTGTTACGGGAATATTTCACCCAAGAGGATTGTCCATATCCTCGAGCCAAGTCATTTTTATTGAAAGGACTGTCTCACTCAACGATGTGTATAAAATAGTTGCCTGGAGCACTGCATTAAGAAGCTCTCAGCAACCATAGTTAGAAATCTGCAGCTGGCGCACAGAGAGCAGCAAGCACCGCGTTTGGCTGGCTCTGAGCACTGTAGGACTTAACTTCTGAGGTCATCAGTCCCCTAGAACTACTTAACCCTAACTAACCTAAGGACATCACACACATCCATGCCCGAGGCAGGATTCGAACCTGCGACCGTGGCGGTCGCGGGATTCCACACTGTAGCGCCTAGAACTGCTCGGCCACCCCGCACCGCTTTTCCAAGCAATTACATTACAAGGTAAGATATATTTATTTCAGGATCAGTTTGCTACGAAAGTTATCAATGCACAGGGACCATTTCATGAGCATAAGTATTTGACACGTCATTAACGCACAGGTACCATTTTGTGTAATTAAAAAGCTTAATAGTAAAGTTCATGATTTAATCAGTTTGCACATTTTCTAAGAAATATTATAATACAGGGCCCAATTCGTGTTGCATTCTCGCAGGCAGATATATTTGGTTTCTCTTGCATTTAAAAATGCACAGTCACACAAAGATAAACAACAACAAAGTTACGACCAACCAATCAAGCGAGTTCAGAATCAAATCAAACAGCATCGATATTTAAATGAAGCTTTCAACAGGTACGATAATGCATGAAATATATAAACGGGAAAGTATTTTGTAAGTATATTGGACAAGACCATCCATTTACGAAATGGAGATTACACTTCTGCAGCTCAGTTTCTCTAATGAGCCATAAAATTATTACCACTGTCCACGACTATTTGAAATATGCACTGTATCACTGGGGCAGGCCAGTGGGAGCAATATTATACTATGAACACTCATCTGGACTGCCATGGGACATGTGGCTGTAATCGAAGGCACCATGATCTCTGTGGACTACGTGAGCATTACTGCCAACGGCCTATCTCCCTTTACGCTTTTTGCCTTCTCCGATGGCTATGCCGCTTTCCTGTAGGATGCCCACCGATGTCACAAGGCCATAATCGTCTTACATTGTTCTTAGGAGCGCGACAGTGAATCCAAGTTTAAGTCTTGATACCAAATTGTCCTGATATGAAACTAACGGAAAATATCTGTGGTGCTACCGGATGTCGACTTTCCGCCCACAAGCTATCACCCTTCAGTTTACCTGTGCATAGCCATCTGGTGCCATATGCCTCCGGAAACATACCAATGACTTGGGGAATCCAGGTCTAGCAAAATCACCGGTGTACTGCGCTCCATAGGTGGACCAGCACGCAATTACAGCAGGTGGTCATAATGTTTTGGCTCGTTAGTGTGTATGTTGTTCACAGCATACCACAGGAAGCTTAGTAGTTCTATGGGGAAACTGGCTCTGTTGTTCTAAGTTCACATAAAAAATGCATTTCTAATTCCTTTCAGCTGAAAGTATTATAACAAGACATTTTTAGTAGGTAGGTTCCATCACTGCAGTGTACAAAGTGTGGCTCTGGAATGACGGGACTATTGATCTAAAACATTTTATTTCAAAAACATACATATTTAGTTATTATCACAACATATTAACCTCCCCTACCCCTATAATGCTCCATACGAACTTCCCATTGGTAGAAACAGTGCTGAAAGTTTTCCTCTATCAGCTTCTTGATGATACAATTCTGCTTTTTCTTTCGCTACTTCGGTGGACTGAAATTTTGTTCCTTATAACGGTGATTTGGCCGTGGGAAATAGATGAAATTCGGATGGTGCTACGTCAGGAAAATAAGGTGGGCTGTCTTACAATGGGATTCTGTGATTCGCTAGAATCCTCTTAACATACAACGCGATATGAGCCTATACGTCATGTTGCTGCAGAACCCATAACTTATTCTTCCAGAGTTCCGGGCTTTTTCTTCTTATTTTCTCTCGGACATAAACAGGAATGTCGAGTAGTGATTATGATTGATAGTTTTACCTTCAGGAACTCACTGAAGTTACACAATTCAGCGAACATCAAAGAAAGCAATCATCATCGCTTTGAATCTCGATTTGCTCACTCGCGCTCGTTTCGTTTTCGGTGAAGCTGGGCCCTTCCAGTGCATGGATTGGCGTTTAGATTCTGGACCATAGATGAAAAACAAGGATTCGGCATGTCATGACTCTTTCCACGAAATTAATACCGCTATTCAATGTGTCAGTACAAACATTTTCACTAGCTTCATTTTTATTCGATCATGAGAATTTTCGGTAGCCGTTTCACACACACTTCACCCTCATTAAGTTGGTTATGTAAAATTGCACTTCGCATTCTTTGTCATTTCCTACAGTTTCAGCAATCGATCGAATACTCAAGCGACGCTCAGATCGAATCAGATTACCTACTTTTCGAGATTTCATCCACTTTTGATGTTCAAGGGCATTTCGGGCACGAGTTTTCTTCAGAATCTTCTCGGCCGTCTTGGAAACTCTTCAACTACTCAAAAATTCTTGTACGTGATTAACAGTCTTCGACATACACTTCTTTTAGCAAATGATCGATTTCAGTAGCAGTTTTTCCAAGATCCATGTGAAACTTTGCGACAATTCGTCGCTCTGTTATTACACTTATCACATTTCCGGCGGAACAGAATAACAGCTTCACACAAACGAAGTCCATGGCCATACATCAGAGATCCCTGAATCAATAGAGAAGGCTTCACGCTTCACAGGTATTTGTCGTTCATCTTTGGCACATGCTTACCTATTCTGTGACAGCATCAGACCCGTTATTTTATAGCCACACCTCGTAATACAGGGAGTTCTTTCAAGGAAACCATCTACGGCTAATACGTCTGCTTTACTGGATGCAACAAAGTTAAAAGATCCTATATGTATTGGAGCGAGATGGCGCAGCTATGACAATGTCCAGGGCTTCGCGCTGTCTGAATCGAAGCAATCTTAGCTCTGGGCGGTGCGCAAAACAAATGGCGCAACATATGGCCCCGAAGATCTATTCGGAAACGTTTACTGGCAGCCCTAGAGTAAACACGTCGGGTTGCTACACTATTGAGTTGGTCTAAGAAAAGGTTCGACAGTTTCACTTGCAAGGGTGACAAGGTAAAACTGTCATTATCCTTATACGAATAATATATACTCACAAGGAAAACTCCCCGTCGCACCCCCCCCCCCCCCCTTTCTCAGATTTAGTCGTAAGATGGGCCACTGGATAGCCCGTTAAAAACTGAATACAGTTCAAGCAAGAAAATAGGATGATGGTGCACTGAACTGTGGGGAAAAGAAACAAAATAGAAACAGTGAACAGTCTAAAATTAACATGTACAATATCGAGTGACTGTAGATAAACATGGCATCGTAGTCATGAGCCTACGGTGTTTGACTGTGAAGGGGAATATTTGGGTTTCAAAAGTGATCCAACTGTCTATTTCTGTCCAACATACGTACAACAACCAACAACGTGACCTGCCACAATACGATGCAGACAGAGTATGTAAAACCCATGTCCCTGGCCGGCCGGGGTGACCGATCGGTTCTAGGCGCTACAGTCTGGAACCGCGCGACCGCTACGGTCGCAGGTTCGAATCCTGCCTCGGGCATTGATGTGTGTGATGTCCTTAGGTTTGTTAGGTTTAAGTAGTTCTAAGTTCTAGGGGACAGATGACCTCAGAAGTTAAGTCCCATAGTGCTCAGAGCCATTTGAACCATTCTGAACCCATGTCCCTATAAAGGATCTAAATGTGTCTTATCTCCCTCTGGCTTTCTCATTCGCTCTTCCTTCCAAAAAATATTATAAATGTGTCACAATATATAGGTCACTGTCACATGCTATCCACTAAATGTGTTTCATGTGCCCAAATGTAACACATCCTCAACTCATGTCTCACAAGTATGTCTTATTGCCTTAGATAATGTAACGTTTTCCCCTTAAATGTTCATGTATATGTCGTATTATATTCCTTTTTTAAAAAGTGTTTTAAACTGAATTAATTTTTTTGTCCTTATCACCTCTGTGATACTCTTACTATCCCTCTCTTTCACGCATCTCCCATTAATGTGTTACAATATCATGTATGTACATGGACATACTGACATCCATGAAATATATTTATTTTCCTAAATGTAACATCTTCCCAGCTCATGTTTCACCTGTAGGTTTCATTGCCTTACGTAGCTAGTCGCACACACACACTCACACACACACACACACACACACACACACACACACACACACACACACACTTAGAGCCTGTGCCATCCTTTCATATTCCCTTGTTTTTAAATTGTTTTAAATTGTTTCAGATTTTTTAATTTTTTTTCTGTCATATAGTTAGCTAAAATTCTTTTGTGTCATATAGTTAGTTAAAACAGTACATTAACTGAAGTCACTATGATTAAAAAATCAGTAGACTTTAGGAGACTGCAGGGCACTCTCACTTCTGGTATGGTGTTATGCTGCATAATGTACTTGGTTGCTATACCTGGATACGATCTGACTTCATTCATATGATGAAATGGTTAGCAGTAGTTACCTGCATTCAGAGGAAGAGGGTGCCGATTTAAGCGACTGCAGTATAAGCGTATGGCGGCTGTGGGTTGAGGGGAGCGTTTTTTTTCTTTTTTTTTTTTTGCAGAACCTAGGTGAAAACGAATGTCAGACATTTGGCACGCCGGACATTTGGCACGCCGGACATTTGCCACACTTGCCCCTTCGCCAGGTAGCTTGAGTAGCGATCCCTCAGGTAAGGGACGCCCTTCCCCGCACTACCTCTGTCCGCTTTCAAACCGCCGTCTCCACATCTTACTCGATACAACCAGTACGTAAGGGACCTTCTTCTTCGACATCTTGGCCAAATACAGAGCTTCTTTTCCGAAATCGTAATATTTATAACTTTTGGGAAACGAGAGCAATACCGACGATTATGTTAGTATGTAATTAGTTCTCCCAAGTATAAATATAGATTCCTCTGTCTGTACGGTAGCTTCCTTACACGCTTACTGATTGCGATAGAAACAGTTCATCGGCATGGGAACAACAAGAAAGGAACGATCTAACGAGCATGCGAATGTGCGCTAATCATTTCTTTTTTATCACTGCATTTGTGCCTACTTTAATTACTACAACTGCATACCCAAAAGACAATAGGGAAAGAATAAATGGGTATGTGAATGTTTGAAAAGAAGAATGACATACTCCATATTAATTTACTCTCTACAAACATTAATTAATAAAGTGTAGCGGGACAATGTTCAAAACATAACTGAAAACACGTTCACTAAATTGAGATAAGAAGATCTATGATTGACATGTCATCTAAAGTCGACTTACAATTTTAAAATGTTAGAAATAAGGAAATGAAGTAATACAGAATGCTATGCTTGTAACGTACGTTGTTGTTCTACATTGTTTAGCTCTGGTATTTACAGGGTCACAGAGAAAGCATCTTAGGTTCGGGAGGAAAGAGCCGTAATTGTAATTATCTGCACTACAACAGAAACAAGAAGGACGACTTAAGGAAAAATAATGTAAGCTCACAATCGACTTTGAAGCAGATAGTTCCTGTGACTTAGTATGGGCAGAGGTTATATTCAACAACCGGAATAAATTAATAACCAGCTCCTTTTACCGACCCCCTGTCTCAAATGAAACAGTTGCTGAACTTGAGTCTCATCACCCTATTCATACAATTATAGTTGGCAGTTGCTTCAATCTACCTTCCGCATACATTTTCATACCCTACTGTAAATAGAAAAGAACTTCCGTAATTGTTCTAAATGCTTTTTTAAAAATTATTTTAACGATTAGTTGATGAGGTCATTCAAATTGTAAATGGTTACGAAAACACACTTGACGTCCTAGTCACAAATAATCCTGAGCATCACGACGGATACAGGGATTAGTGAATACGCATTCGTAGCGAGGCTCACTTCCGTAACAGAGAAATTCGCCAAAACTAAACGCGAAATATACTTATAAAAGCAGCTAAAAATCGGGTGACGTCTTTCTAAGAGATAGTCTCCAATCCTTCCAAACTATGTAAATGAAATCCATATGTGGCTAAAGTTCAAAGAAATAGTATCAACAGCACTCGAGATATTCATACCAAATAAATTAATAAGAGACGGAACTGGTCCCCCATGGTACACAAAACACGACAGAAAGCTATTGCATGAGCACCGCAAAAGGCACGTATAGTTTAGACGAACGCAAAATCTCCAAGACTGGTGAAGTTTTACTGAGGCTCGAAATTTGGTGCGGATTTCAATGCGAGATGCATTTAATAGTTTCCACAACGAAACTCGCTCTAGAAATGTGGCGGAAAATCCAAAGAGATGCTGGTCCCATGTTAAGTAAACCAGCGTAAAGGCTCAGTAAGTACCTTTACTGCGCGACAGCGGCGGTAATGTTACTGATGACAGTGCCACTAACGTGCAGTTAGTAAATGCATTTTCCGAAATTCCTCCACCAAAGAAGACAAAGTAAATATTCCAGAATTCGAAATGAGAACAGCTGCAAACATAATTTAGAAGTAGATATCCCTGGTGTTGCAAAGCAACTGAAATTACACTGTTAGTGACAGAGGAAATGATCAAATATCTTTTCAAAAAGTCTCTAATGTATAAGAAAAGTAGGTCTAATACATTTGTATCTGATGTTCTTTAGTAACAATTAATTTTCAGTAGTAAGCTCCTTGCTTTTACTGACCTGTTTAAAGATAATCAACAATTTAGTAAGAAATTTTAATTTTTAAAGGACTATATCTACACTCCTGGAAATGGAAAAAAGAACACATTGACACCGGTGTGTCAGACCCACCATACTTGCTCCGGACACTGCGAGAGGGCTGTACAAGCAATGATCACACGCACGGCACAGCGGACACACCAGGAACCGCGGTGTTGGCCGTCGAATGGCGCTAGCTGCGCAGCATTTTTGCACCGCCGCCGTCAGTGTCAGCCAGTTTGCCGTGGCATACGGAGCTCCATCGCAGTCTTTAACACTGGTAGCATGCCGCGACAGCGTGGACGTGAACCGTATGTGCAGTTGACGGACTTTGAGCGAGGGCGTATAGTGGGCATGCGGGAGGCCGGGTGGACGTACCGCCGAATTGCTCAACACGTGGGGCGTGAGGTCTCCACAGTACATCGATGTTGTCGCCAGTGGTCGGCGGAAGGTGCACGTGCCGTCGACCTGGGACCGGACCGCAGCGACGCACGGATGCACGCCAAGACCGTAGGATCCTACGCAGTGCCGTAGGGGACCGCACCGCCACTTCCCAGCAAATTAGGGACACTGTTGCTCCTGGGGTATCGGCGAGGACCATTCGCAACCGTCTCCATGAAGCGGGGCTACGGTCCCGCACACCGTTAGGCCGTCTTCCGCTCACGCCCCAACATCGTGCAGCCCGCCTCCAGTGGTGTCGCGACAGGCGTGAATGGAGGGACGAATGGAGACGTGTCGCCTTCAGCGATGAGAGTCGCTTCTGCCTTGGTGCCAATGATGGTCGTATGCGTGTTTGGCGCCGTGCAGGTGAGCGCCACAATCAGGACTGCATACGACCGAGGCACACACGACCAACACCCAGCATCATGGTGTGGGGAGCGAAATCCTACACTGGCCGTACACCACTGGTGATCGTCGAGGGGACACTGAATAGTGCACGGTACATCCAAACCGTCATCGAACCCATCGTTCTACCATTCCTAGACCGGCAAGGGAACTTGCTGTTCCGACAGGACAATGCACGTCCGCATGTATCCCGTGCCACCGAACGTGCTCTAGAAGGTGTAAGTCAACTACCCTGGCCAGCAAGATCTCCGGATCTGTCCCCCATTGAGCATGTTTGGGACTGGATGAAGCGTCGTCTCACGCGGTCTGCACGTCCAGCACGAACGCTGGTCCAACTGAGGCGCCAGGTGGAAATGGCATGGCAAGCCGTTCCACAGGACTACATCCAGCATCTCTACGATCGTCTCCATGGGAGAATAGCAGCCTGCATTGCTGCGAAAGGTGGATATACACTGTACTAGTGCCGACATTGTGCATGCTCTGTTGCCTGTGTCTATGTGCCTGTGGTTCTGTCAGTGTGATCATGTGATGTATCTGACCCCAGGAATGTGTCAATAAAGTTTCCCCTTCCTGGGACAATGAATTCACGGTGTTCTTATTTCAATTTCCAGGAGTGTATATGTACTTAAGTAGATTTACATCTACTATAAATGTTTGCAGCTAAACTTAAATAAAAAATATTTGAGGTGCCAAAATTGTCAACTTTAGGATCAGATCAGTTTTGGGATAATTTTGGTGCAATTCAAAGGTTCAGTTCCCACTTTCTTTTACAAAACCGTATACTATCAGTTTAATAAACCATGATATTTTAGGTGATAGTTGCGATTCTGAAGCTTCAGAAAATTATTTCAGAAATAACAATTATTTAATAGTATGGCCATAATATTGGAAGGTAGAAAAAAGTTATCTTCATGTGACAACAATAGGGATACTTTTGTGAGGCTTGAAACACTTTTTAATTTTTACATTAAAGGCTGATTCGCATCACACTTTGCACAGGCTTTGGACCGTGAAAATGATAAATGACCATCTACCATTCTGGCGTGTGTAAAATGGTGTCCGGACAGTTGCCACGCCGGACATTTGCCACGGTTTTACCTCCTCCTCCTTCTCCTCCTCACTCGCCCGCCCAGTTTGCTTTCGAAGTTCCTAACGTGACCATCAGTATGGAAGTTATTACAACGAACAAGGACAGGCCTCCTGCTCATTACAAAGGTTACGCATATCTTAAACAGAGGGAATCTAAAGAAGGTGTCGTTACACGGATGTGCTTACGCCGAAAAGCGGATCATTGCAAGGAAAGCTGCTTTCGAGGAACGAAGAAGTGTTGAGTGTATGAGAACACTTCTGTGGACCACCTGACGATGCAGCTCTGAAAGTGAGAAAGCAAGTGGAAAGAGCGAAGAGAATGTCTCGAGAAGAAACTACACAGTTATCGGAGATATACGCGGATGATATCGAAATTCTACATAATAAAGTTTATGACTTTGTTACAGTGATGCTTAATTCAGAATCTATGCGTCGTCGATGGAGTCCAGAGTGGGGGAACCTACAAGAGCCTAATGCCTCTTATGAAATTTATCTTCATGAAGAACTATTAAAAATGGGAGACGATAGATTAGAGGTGAGAATAATGATTTTTAGTGGAAGCAAAGGAAAAGAAAGTTTAAAAACATGTTCCCATATTTTATAGATGGAACATTTAAGAGATGCAGCAAGCAGTTTGCACAGATCTACACCATACACGTAGACTTAGGAGGCCTGATTAAAGCCGGCCAAAGTGACCATGCGGTTCTAGGCGCTGCAGTCGGGAACCGTGAGACCGCAGGTTCGAATCCTGCCTCGGGCATGGATGTGTGTGATGTCCTTAGGTTATTTAGGTTTTAATAGTTCTAAGTTCTAGGGGACTGATGACCACAGCAGTTAAGTCCCATAGCGCTCAGAGCCATTTGAACCATTTTAGCCCGACTAAAGAAACAAACATTCTTCCTACTGTATTTGCATTGCTCCCTAATAAGAAGAAGTACACATATGTTCGTCTGTTTCGTCTGATAAAACAGGCAGTCTCTGAGTGGTGTCCTAAACAAGTAAAGGTGAACTTTGAGGCAGCTGCGATATCGGCCAATCGTCAAGTTTTTCCCACAACTGAAATAAATGGATTCTATTTCCATATGAAGAAGACTTTAAGGAGAAGAATCCGAGTTCTCGGTCAAACTGAGGAGTACAGCTAGAACGAGGATTTAAGACTTCACGTCAGCATGTGCGCAGCGCTGGCAGTTGTAAAACCGGAGGACGTAAGCAATGAATGGATTGAGATTCATGCAGAAGCTCTTGATAACGGAAGGCTCTCTCAATTTTTTGACTACTTTGTGGATAACTGGCTAGAGAACGAGGATATCGCAATAGAAATGTGGGACTGTTACGGAAAAAGGCACCGAACGACGAATGCTGTTGAAGGGTGGCACAACAAAATAAATAGTATTATTGGAAACCCTCACCCTAGAATCTACTAGTTGGTGGAGTGCTTGAAAAAGGAAGCAGAGCTTACAAACTGCATGTACATGAAATTGGAAATGAATCTTGAAGGTAAGAAGAGAAAGAAGTACTTGAAGCTGGACGACAGGATAGAGAGAATCGTAAATACACTCCTGGAAATTGAAATAAGAACACCGTGAATTCATTGTCCCAGGAAGGGGAAACTTTATTGACACATTCCTGGGGTCAGATACATCACATGATCACACTGACAGAACCACAGGCACATAGACACAGGCAACAGAGCATGCACAATGTCGGCACTAGTACAGTGTATATCCACCTTTCGCAGCAATGCAGGCTGCTATTCTCCCATGGAGACGATCGTAGAGATGCTGGATGTAGTCCTGTGGAACGGCTTGCCATGCCATTTCCACCTGGCGCCTCAGTTGGACCAGCGTTCGTGCTGGACGTGCAGACCGCGTGAGACGACGCTTCATCCAGTCCCAAACATGCTCAATGGGGGACAGATCCGGAGATCTTGCTGGCCAGGGTAGTTGACTTACACCTTCTAGAGCACGTTGGGTGGCAAGGGATACATGCGGACGTGCATTGTCCTGTTGGAACAGCAAGTTCCCTTGCCGGTCTAGGAATGGTAGAACGATGGGTTCGATGACGGTTTGGATGTACCGTGCACTATTCAGTGTCCCCTCGACGATCACTAGTGGTGTACGGCCAGTGTAGGAGATCGCTCCCCACACCATGATGCCGGGTGTTGGCCCTGTGTGCCTCGGTCGTATGCAGTCCTGATTGTGGAGCTCACCTGCACGGCGCCAAACACGCATACGACCATCATTGGCACCAAGGCAGAAGCGACTCTCATCGCTGAAGACGACACGTCTCCATTCGTCCCTCCATTCACGCCTGTCGCGACACCACTGGAGGTGGGCTGCATGATGTTGGGGCGTGAGCGGAAGACGGCCTAACGGTGTGCGGGACCGTAGCCCAGCTTCATGGAGACGGTTGCGAATGGTCCTCGCCGATACCCCAGGAGCAACAGTGTCCCTAATTTGCTGGGAAGTGGCGTGCATCCGTGCGTCGCTGCGGTCCGCTCCCAGGTCGACGGGCACGTGCACCTTCCGCCGACCACTGGCGACAACATCGATGTACTGTGGAGACCTCACGCCCCACGTGTTGAGCAATTCGGCGGTACGTCCACCCGGCCTCCCGCATGCCCACTATACGCCCTCGCTCAAAGTCCGTCAACTGCACATACGGTTCACGTCCACGCTGTCGCGGCATGCTAGCAGTGTTAAAGACTGCGATGGAGCTCCGTATGCCACGGCAAACTGGCTGACACTGACGGCGGCGGTGCACAAATTCTGCGCAGCTAGCGCCATTCGACGGCCAACACCGCGGTTCCTGGTGTGTCCGCTGTGCCGTGCGTGTGATCATTGCTTGTACAGCCCTCTCGCAGTGTCCGGAGCAAGTATGGTGGGTCTGACACACCGGTGTCAATGTGTTCTTTTTTCCATTTCCAGGAGTGTAATTATGAAGACACTAGCAACATTAGGCCTTGCTTGAAAGCCATTGCCCATATTCAGAAACTGGACTAAAATACGTTAAAATAATGTATTAAAAACTACGAAGACCAGTGAGTCCTCGCAGGTTACTGAGATAAAATTATTAAAATATTGAAGCACCATTATCGGAGCTAATATTAAGTTGTAATTGTAAATAGAGTGTACATTAGTTCAGCGTGTTTAGGCTGATTTTACACACGCCAGAACGGTAGATGGTCATTTATCATTTTCACGGTCTAAAGCCTGTGCAAAGTGTAATGCGAATCAGCCTTTAATGTAAAAATTAAAAAGTGTTTCAAGCCTCACATAAGCATCCCTATTGTTGTCTCGTTAAGATAACTTTTTCTACCTTCCAATATTATGGCCATACTATTAAGTAATTGTGAGTTCTAAAATAATTTTCTGAAGCCTCAGAATCGCAACTATCACCTAAAATATCATGGTTTGTTAAACTGATAGTATACGCTTTCGTAAAAGAAAATGGGAACTGAACCTTTGACTTGCACCTAAAATTGACATCCCAAAACTGGTCTGATGCTAAGGTTGACAATTTTGGCACCTCAAATATTTTTTATTTAAGTTTAGCTGCAAACATTTACAGTAGATGTAAATCTAGCTAGTACATTTAGATATAGTCCTTTAAAAATTCAAATTTCTTACGAAATTGTTGGTAATCTTCAAACAGGTCAGTACAAGCAAGGAACTTACTGAAGAACATAAAAAAATGTATTAGACCTACTTTTCTTATACATTAGAGACTTTTTGAAAAGATATTCGATCATTTACTCTGTCACTGACAGTGTAATTTCAGATGGTTTGCAACACCAGAGATATCTACTTCTAAATTATGTTTGCAGCTGTTCTCATTTCGAATTCTGGAATATTTACTTCGTCTTCTTTGGTGGAGGAATTTCGGAAAATGCATTTACTAACTCCAGGAGGAGGAGGAGGAGGAGGAGGAGGAGGAGGGGACAAGGGACCCGACCCTTCGGGGCAGGTAAAATTGTGGCAAATGTCCGGCGTGGCAAATGTCCGGTGTGGCAACTGTCCGGGCACCGTTGAAAAAGTTGCGGACTGCCCAGTTCCTCATTCTCATTGTGCAGATACGTTGGATGGCGCCAGTCGGTCGGCAGCCGCGTCCAGGTAGGCTGGCTAGCACTGAGTAGTCGCTGCTGATATGGGCAGAGCATTGATGACCGTCAATAAAGCCGAGGATGGGCCCTTGTTAGGCAGGGAGTCGATGCAAATTTCTGTGGGACATGTCAGTGGTGTCCACACTTCCAGAGTCTGCTACAAAACATATTATGAAGGCACGAGGCTTTTAGAGAGTTTATGGCCGTTCTTTGGAAAGTTCGAAATGGATGCAACAGGGGAGGTTATCTTTTTATGGAGGGCTGTGGTTCCATCCAGGTCATGCTTTTAGCAAAGACATGGCGTAAACGCATGGGAAAGAGGCCGTGAAGCTGAATGTTTTTTCCTTTTCTCCCAATTAATTTTTAAAGTCGCTGGTTGGTCAAATCTGTGTATGCAGAGCATGGGGCAGTCTCCCAGCTTCGAATGCCACATTCCAATTCATGATAGGCTTGGGCTACAGTGGGTGTAGTCTAAGAATGTAAATGTGCTATGCTACCGAGCTGTCGAGGAAAGCTGAGAGAAAGAGAAGAGGGCACTCTTGTACTGGCGCTTCGCTAGCGAAGAGCTGCAGGTCTTTAACAACACGGTGAGACTTGTGTCCTTTGCTAGTGTGCCAATCAGAGCCTGTGCCAGTCACCATCTGACCTCTCAGAGGTACTGCTTCTAGAATCTCGCGCACAACGAGTGATGCGTGGGTGTACTTATTTGTTTTGATTCGGCCATCTAAACATTTGACATATTCTGTCATACATACTCGTGGCACGGAGTCAAATTGGTTTGTCAGGCCAGCAAATGGGTCCACCTGCACACTGGAATCCACCGGGGTTTCACAGGCTCACAGGGAAGTACCTGCATTCCGAATTATCCGAACGCGAGACCGCGTACTTGCGTTTTTCAGGCGCGTGCCATTAATAACAGATTGCTGCCATCCATGACACCAGTCGCCGATCGCATCGTGATGTGCTGACCTGACCTGCAGATGGGTAAAGTATTCGCTGCTACGGCGTAGGGCTCCAATATATGCTAATCAGCGCCCTCTTCTTGGGAGTCATATTTTTCTGAATGGAACAGCAGAGTATAGATGCTTGACAGTAGCGTAGTTTTTGGGCGATACCACGGATTCACATGTATGAATTCAGGTGAAGCTATTAGTTCTAGTTAGAGTCGTGTATTGATCCCCAGCTGATCACTTTGTTCACCATCTGCCGCATATGACTGAAAGCGTTTGTCCAATAAAAAAAGGGTTGTGTGCTGTTTCTTTAGCCATTTTTTTGCCTTCTAATATTTAGAATGGCTAAATCTATTGTTATTTAGATCACAACTATTGCCAGTGTTCTGATTAACATTACCGTTGCCTTTTTCATTTAAGTCTTGATTACTATTGAAAGTTATAATCTTGCAAATTGATGATACAGCAATACACAATAAGCTAGAAGACTTAATATAACTAAATCAAGATTCCACTAGCAGTAAACGAAAACAACAGCAAACTACGTAAAAACCTCAAGCAAGACAATTGGAAAATTACGAAAATAGGTTTGCTTTGTTGATTTCTTGCAACAAAAAGACGCTTACAGCATCACACACTAAAAAGCAAGAGTGTCATCTCCAGTTCAAAAATAAATGAAAACATGATGTGTGTGTCTATATATCGTATGTAGACTTTTATTTATATATATATTTGTTGAAAGTGTAAATAAAAGTTTACATATGATACAAAAAAAGTCTTAAATCCCCCTCATGCCCCACTTTTTTCTTAATAAAGTTATGAGCTGTCTGTTCGGTCACTGACGTGTCTGTTCCCTGCATTGAAGTTTGTGTCGGCATCGTGATGTAACGTCCGCTTGCAACAGCGACGTGTAATGAAGGGGACTCCAGAAGTACATACCTCCTATTTGTTCTGCACATAACGTGTTATGCCTTTCGCTTTCCGTTTTGGAAGTTTTGACTCTTGAATTCCTTGGTTGTAACATAGTTCACACCTGTTTATGTGTTGTTTTCATTTCTGTGAGAGGTCTATGAAGCATCGCGGCTCAAATGGTTCAAATGGCTCTTAGCACTATGGGATTTAACTTCTGAGGTCATCAGTCCCCTAGAACTTAGAACTACTTAAACCTAACTAACCTAAGGACATCACACACATCCATGCCCGAGGCAGGATTCGAACCTGCGACTGTAGCGGTCGCGCGGTTCCAGACTGTAACGCCTGGAGCCGCTCGGCCACTACGGCCGGCGAAGCATCGCGGCTGCTCTCACTATTCATCACATTTATCCTTACATATGTTCTTATCACAAGACTCATATTCTATAACCATACATAGTATGACAGTTGCCAAGACTAGAAGAAGAACAGATAAGTCAATCACTGGACAGACAGTTCATAAATTTCTGAAGAAAAGGGGGCACGAAGGAGATTTGAACACGGATCTCCCCATTTGCAGCCCAACAACATGACCACACAAACGCGACGGCATGGCAGTTGCAAGTCGCTAGATGTTGCACATCTTGAGATTACACCTCTTTTTCTATTTTGGTTCTTTTTTCACAGTTCAGTACACCTTCTTTTTGTTTACATGCTTGATCTGTGTTCAGTTTGCGACGGGCTATCCACTGGGCCATTTTACCACTAAATCTGAGGGAGGTGCGATGGAAGTTTCCCTTGTCAGCAACAATCCACGATCCTACAGGACGTGTGCAACGGAAGACATCTACACTCCTGAATTCTTCCTCGTTGCCTCCAGAGACTATCAAGCGCTTAAGACCTCATGGCAGCGTACCTCCTATACTGTATGGCCTTCCGACGGTATATAAAGACGGACTACCCTTACAGCCAATAGTGAGCAACATTGGGGCCCCCACTTACGATTTAGCCAAACATCTTGCTTCCTTGCTGAGGCCATTTGTGGGCAAATGTCCACACCACATACGAAACTCGGCAGATTTTATCAACAGACTGGGGGCTCTCCGCCTAAGTACTTCTGATCTTTTAGTTGGTTTTGACGTGGTGTCTCTTTTTACAAAGGTAATCCTCGCAGACTCCTTGGCACTGATTGGCAATAGGTTTCAGGTGGGAATCACTGCTTTGTTTTACCACGCTCTCTCCTCAACATATTTTATGTTCAACCAAGAATATTTTGAACAGATTGACGGTGTCGCCATGGGTAGCCCCTTGTCGCCCTTGGCGGCCAACCTTTTTATGGAGGATTTTGAGGAGAGAGCACTTGAATCAGCAGCCCTCAAACCAACTGTATTTTGCCGGCCGAAGTGGCCGTGCGGTTAAAGGCGCTGCAGACTGGAATCGCAAGACCGCTACGGTCGCAGGTTCGAATCCTGCCTCGGGCATGGATGTTTGTGATGTCCTTAGGTTAGTTAGGTTTAACTAGTTCTAAGTTCTAGGGGACTAATGTCCTCAACAGTTGAGACCCATAGTGCTCAGAGCCATTTGAACCAACTGTATTTTGGAGGTACGTGGATGACACTTTCGTAGTGTGGCCTCATGGAAATGAGAAATTAATGGAGTTTTTAGATCACCTCAACTCCATTCATGAGAACGTTCGGTTTACCATGGAATTACAGAAAAATGGTTGCCTCCCTTTCTTGGATGTCCCAGTTAGACGGAAGAGTGATGCCTCTCTGGGCATTCAGTTTATCGAAAGCCCACACATACTGATTTGTATTTAAATTCGTCCAGCTGCCATCACCCATCGCAAACAATGAGTGTACTTAAAACACTTGTACACAGAACTCATGTAGTGTGAGATGCAGATAGCTTGCCTGAAGAGCTTGCCCACCTGATGAGGGTTTTCAAAGAGAATGGATATTCTACCCGGCAAATTAGCAAGGCACTTGCAATTAAGCCAAAGAAACAGGGAGTGAAGAAAGAAGAGAGACGCCTACTAAATCTTTAGCTTTTCTTCCGTTTGTTGGCAACGTTTTCTTCAAAATTGCAAGAATCCTCCATGGTTTCGAAGTGAAAGTGATTTTCCGTCCACCATCGAAGATTTACGACCTGCTGGGATCAGTGAAAGACGATCTGGTATTGCGGAAGGCGGGAATTTATAAAATACCTTGTCAGTGTGGCATGTCATATATAGGACAAACATTGCGAACAGTAGAAGAACGTTGCACTGAACATCAACGCTGTACTCGCCTTTTGCAACCTAGCAAGTCTGCAATTGCTGAGCATTGCATTTCCACTGGACACTGAATGGAGTATGACAAGACAACATATTTGACCACAGCAGCATCCTTTTGGGACTCCGTCATAAAAGAATCAGTGGAGATTCGCATGACAGACAATCTTATGAACAGTGACAATGGCTACTAGCTAGATAATGCGTGGAACCCCGTCATCTCTAAGATCTGCTCCAGACGAAGACGTCAGAGTACTCCGAGGGCCGCGGCAATTGACAACGCCGAAGACAGCTGAGTTCTGCAGTTCCACCAACGAGGGCGCTGCCGGCGGGCGGTGTGGTTCGTCTGTCAATATGATTTTGACGCATGCGCGGAATACTCACTGCACGCTATATGTTGCGGAACGGAGGGCGCCTTCGCCAGTCTTCGATGGCTCACCTGAGGATGGCTGGCAGTTGTCCAGTCGAAATATCGTGGATGGAAGCTAACGACGATCGGCTGCAAGCCCGAAATTTTTTTGAACAATCCAACTGTTGTAAGAAAGACTCTCGTATCCGACCTCTAGATTGGAAAAAGTACAACGCAAACAGTCAGTACATCGCCTCCAGCTACTTTCTAGAAATTACCTCAGATAATGTTGTAAACTTGTGAAATCGCGAACTCTGTTCACAGGCCTTGGCGGGTCCATCGATAACGACCGATCCAAGTATCAATCTCTGCCAATGAAGTCACTGGATGCGCTAGGCAGGGGCATGGGGGCGTTTTCGTGATCTAAACCGCTACTTCTCTGTCAAATAATTCCCGAGTTGGCCACACGAGGCTGAGTCCTGCCGTCAAGGAAAAATCCGTGACAGTACCGGCGATCGAAACCACGTCCTCCAAGTGATAGTCAGCTGACCACTCAGCTACGGAGGCGGACTACGTCGATAACCTTCTCGAAAAGTAAAACAGGATAAAAGCTAAATTTCAAAAAAGAAAAGGACGTATCAGAAAAATCCAAACTTTAAGATTCGATAGTGTTGTCGGTAAGTCCACCTCGTACATTAACGCGCTCATGCCGACCATGAGAACTGTTTCTTGTTGTGGCCTGGCGCGCGCATTTATGCTTTCCTGCACCTCGCGGCTCTTCTTTTTCTGTTTTGTTGCCCAAGGCAACTACTGTAATATATTGAAGTTTTACTGGGAAAGTGGTGGACGTTCATCAACTTTAAAACAACGAGAGATCACATGAAACAATTTACACTACATTAATCGCAAATTGTGTTAACTGTTAGTTTTTCAGGAAGAGCTCTCGTAATTTCCTCTCAGAGAGGTCACAGTCTGTAGTGACAGAGGGTTAATCGTCGAGATGAACAGAAGTGATATCTGGCGTTCCGCAAGGTAGTGTCATGGGCCCTCTGCTGTTTCTGATTTACATAAATGATCTAGGTGATAATCTGAGCAGCTCCCTTAGATTGTTTGTAGATGATGCTGTAATTTACCGTCTAGTAAAATCATCAGACGATCAGTTCTAATTACAAAATGATCTAGAGAGAATTTCAGTATGGCCCGACAAGTGGCAATTGGCATTAAACAAAGAAAAGCGCGAGGTCATCCATTGTTGTTGTTGTGGTCTTCAGTCCTGAGACTGGTTTGATGCAGCTCTCCATGCTACTCTATCCTGTGCAAGCTTTTTCATCTCCCAGTACCTACTGCAACCTACATCCTTCTGAATCTGCTTAGTGTATTCGTCTCTTGGTCTCCCTCTACGATTTTTACCCTCCACGCTGCCCTCCAATACTAAATTGGTGATCCCTTGATGCCTCAGAACATGTCCTACCAACCGATCCCTTCTTCTGGTCAGGTTGTGCCACAAACTTCTCTTCTCCCCAATCCTATTCAATACTTCCTCATTAGTTATGTGATCTACCCATCTAATCTTCAGCATTCTTCTGTAGCACCACATTTCGAAAGCTTCTATTCTCTTCTTGTCCAAACTATTTATCGTCCATGTTTCACTTCCATACATGGCTACACTCCATACGAATACTTTCAGAAATGACTTCCTGACACTTAAATCAATACTGGATGTTAACAAATTTCTCTTCTTCAGAAACGCTTTCCTTGCCATTGCCAGCCTACATTTTATATCCTCTCTACTTCGACCATCATCAGTTATTTTGCTCCCCAAATAGCAAAACTCCTTTACTACTTTAAGTGCCTCATTTCCTAATCTAATTCCCTCAGCATCACCCGACTTAATTAGACTACATTCCATTATCCTTGTTTTGCTTTTGTTGATGTTCATCTTATATCCTCCTTTCAAGACACTGTCCATTCCATTCAACTGCTCTTGCAAGTCCTTTGCTGTCTCTGACAGAATTACAATGTCATCGGCGAACCTCAAAGTTTTTATTTCTTCTCCATGAATTTTAATACCTACTCCGAATTTTTCTTTTGTTTCCTTTACTGCTTGCTCAATATACAGACTGAACAACATCGGAGAGAGGCTACAACCCTGTCTTACTCCCTTACCAACCACTGCTTCCCTTTCATGTCCCTCGACTCTTATAACTGCCATCTGGTTTCTGTACAAATTGTAAATAGCCTTTCGCTCCCTGTATTTTACCCCTGCCACCTTTAGAATTTGAAAGAGAGTATTCCAGTCAACATTGTCAAAAGCTTTCTCTACGTCTACAAATGCTAGAAACGTTGGTTTGCCTTTCCTTAATCTTTCTTCTAAGATAAGTCGTAAGGTCAGTATTGCCTCACGTGTTCCAGTGTTTCTACGGAATCCAAACTGATCTTCCCCGAGGTTGGCTTCTACTAGGTTTTCCATTCGTCTGTAAATAATTCGTGTTAGTATTTTGCAGCTGTGACTTATTAAGCTGATAGTTCGGTAATTTTCACATCTGTCAACACCTGCTTTCTTTGGGATTGGAATTATTATATTCTTCTTGAAGTCTGAGGGTATTTCGCCTGTTTCATACATCTTGCTCACCAGATGGTAGAGTTTTGTCAGGACTGGCTCTCCCACGGCCGTCAGTAGTTCCAAAGGAATATTGTCTACTCCGGGGGCCTTGTTTCGACTCAGCTCTTTCAGTGCTCTGTCAAACTCTTCACGCAGTATCATATCTCCCATTTCATCTTCATCTACATCCTCTTCCATTTCCATAATATTGTCCTCAAGTACATCGCCCTTGTATAGACCCTCTATATACTCCTTCCACCTTTCTGCTTTCCCTTCTTTGCTTAGAACTGGGTTTCCATCTGAACTCTTGATATTCATACTAGTCGTTCTCTTATCTCCAAAGGTCTCTTTAATTTTCCTGTAGGCGGTATTTATCTTACCCCTCGTGAGATAGGCCTCTACATCCTTACATTTGTCCTCTAGCCATCCCTGCTTAGCCATTTTGCACTTCCTGTCGATCTCATTTTTGAGACGTTTGTATTCCTTTTTGCCTGTTTCACTTACTGCATTTTTATATTTTCTCCTTTCATCAATTAAATTCAATATTTCTTCTGTTACCCAAGGATTTCTACTAGCCCTCGTCTTTTAACCTACTTGATCCTCAGCTGCCTTCACTACTTCATCCCTCAGAGCTACCCATTCTTCTTCTACTGTATTTATTTCCCCCATTCCTGTCAATTGCTCCCTTATGCTCTCCCTGAATCTCTGTACAACCTCTGGTTCTTTTAGTTTATCCAGGTCCCATCTCCTTAAATTCCCACCTTTTTGCAGTTTCTTCAGTTTTAATCTACAGGTCATAACCAATAGATTGTGGTCAGAGTCCAAATCTGCCCCTGGAAATGTCTTACAATTTAAAACCTGGTTCCTAAATCTCTGTCTTACCATTATATAATCTATCTGAAACCTTTTAGTATCTCCAGGGTTCTTCCATGTATACAACCTTCTTTCATGATTCTTAAACCAAGTGTTAGTTATGATTATGTTGTGCTCTGTGCAAAATTCGACCAGGCGGCTTCCTCTTTCATTTCTGTCCCCCAATCCATATTCACCTACTATGTTTCCTTCTCTCCCTTTTCCTACACTCGAATTCCAGTCACCCATGACTATTAAATTTTCGTCTCCCTTCACAATCTGAATAATTTCTTTTATTTCATCATACATTTCTTCAATTTCTTCGTCATCTGCAGAGCTAGTTGGCATATAAACTTGTACTACTGTAGTAGGCGTGGGCTTCGTATCTATCTTGGCCACAATAATGCGTTCACTATGCTGTTTGTAGTAGCTTACCCGCAGTCCTATTTTCCTATTCATTATTAAACCTACTCCTGCATTACCCCTATTTGATTTTGTGTTTATAACCCTGTAGTCACCTGACCAGAAGTCTTGTTCCTCCTGCCACCGAACTTCACTAATTCCCACTATATCTAACTTCAACCTATCCATTTCCCTTTTTAAATTTTCTAACCTACCTGCCCGATTAAGGGATCTGACATTCCACGCTCCGATCCGTAGAACGCCAGTTTTCTTTCTCCTGATAACGACATCCTCTTGAGTAGTCCCCGCCCGGAGATCCGAATGGGGGACTATTTTACCTCCGGAATATTTTACCCAAGAGGACGCCATCATCATTTAATCATACAGTAAAGCTGCATGCCCTCGGGAAAAATTACGGCTGTAGTTTCCCCTTGCTTTCAGCCGTTCGCAGTACCAGCACAGCAAGGCCGTTTTGGTTATTGTTACGAGGCCAGATCAGTCAATCATCCAGACTGTTGCCCTTGCAACTACTGAAAAGGCTGCTGCCCCTCTTCAGGAACCACACGTTTGTCTGGCCTCTCAACAGATACCCCTCCGTTGTGGTTGCACCTACGGTACGGCTATCTGTATCGCTGAGGCACGCAAGCCTCCCCACCAACGGCAAGGTCCATGGTTCATGGGGGGGGAGGTCATCCATATGGGTACTAAAAGAAATCCGATAAATTTTGGGTAGGCTATACGATAAATCGCACAAATCTAAGGGCTGTCAATTCGACTAAATACCTAGGAGTTGCAATTACGAGCAACTTCACAAACCACATAGATAATACTGTGGGGAAGGCGAACAAAGACTGTGCTTTGTTGGCTGAACACTTAGAAGATGCGACAAACCCACTAAAGAGACAGTCTGCATTGCACTTGTCCGTCCTCTACTGAATATTGCTTCGCGGTGTGGTAGGATTGACGGAGGACATCGAAAAAGTGCAAATAAGGGCAGCTCGTTTCGCGTTATCGCGTAATAGGGGTGAGAGTGTCACTGACATGATACGCGAGTTGGTGGCAGTCACTGAAACAAAGGCGGTTTTCTTTGCGGCGAGATCTCTTTAGGAAATTCAATAGCCAACTTTCTCTTCAGAATGCGAAAATATTTTGTTGACAACCACCTACGTAGGGAGAAACGATCATCATAAAATAAGAGTGAAGTGGTAGAGAAATAGTATGAAAATGGTTCGATGAACCCTCTGCTAGGCACTTAAGTGTGAATTGCAGATTAACCATGGAGATGTAGTTGAAGGGTCACAAAAAACTGTTCGTTGCGCCTAGCTTATAGGTAATACGTCATACGTTAATGTATTGTTCGTAATGAGCAAGGGGCGCGTGGTACCAGTCGTCTGATGGAATGGTCTACCGTAAGCCACCAGTAGTACATGCCGCCTAATGAGAGGGTCTCGTGCGGCCTAAGGTGGTACACACCTTCCAGTAGGAGGGTCTATCGTGAGCCACCAGTGGTGCACATTGCCCGATGGGACGGTCTAGCATGAGACAATGGTTGTACATGCCACCCGCTGGATGGGTCTAGCGTGAGCCACCGATGGTATACGCCGGTGTGAATGAGTGAAACAGCAGCTTATAGGCAGCTAATGGCTCCACATTCTACATGGTGGCTCCTTTTATCCGAGGAGACTCACTAAAACTGTGCATCTCGCGTGGTACTGTACTTGCAAACTATCTCACAACTTTCCGTACAGACAAAACCACTTTACTCATCACTGATGTTCTCTAACATCCGTCTTCATGTGCAGCACTCTCAGATCCTAAACTCCACTGGACGGGATCCAAGACCTGCCGACTCTTTAATTTTGCAAAGCGGTCGCAGCACATTGGAATTTTTCGACATCCAGGTTTTTTAGCTCCTTGGTTAGACGAGTAGCATGCAGCCAGTTTCATTGGCTATTTCCCGCGGACGATAATAACAACTATAGAATGTTGCTTTCCTTCATGGCTTTGGGAAATTTTATTTCGAACAAATGCTGGAAAAAGACCTGCTCCACTTACTCTTAAGCCTGCGTAGTGGGAGCTGACCACAACACATTCAGCATGATTACAGAAGTACCGGTCCTACATTTTCAGGCTGAACAAAGCCAGCTGCCCCCAGCTAATGGGAACGTGACGAGAGATGATATGTCAGAAATGGAGTCCATTTCGGCTGTATTCGAACGCACATCTGGTCATACCTTTTTAGGTTTCCCACCATTTCTTTTTCTACCTTTTTCAAGGCTCAGACAATAAGTTTGTTATGACTTTACATTTTAAGGCCACTTTTCTCCGTCATTTAGTGTCTTTTTTCGATGATATGACGTCTCACTCATATTAAAAATATTTTTACGACTCGGACTATGCAACCGTAAAGGTGGCATAAATAAATAAAATCTTATCTTTGTAAGACATGAAATATTCCATGAAAGAAAAAACCGTAAGTACCTGAGAACACCTAACCTTACGTTACTGGAAATGTTATTAAACCAAAGAAATGACCGTGATCAGTAATGCAGGTACAGTTTACATGCAATATTTGCAAATCTGCAGTCCATAGAGTAGTAACTGTACAGCCTGCAACTTTTACCTATCTACATTTATCTCTCGCAGCTGTTCGCACCACACGGTATGCGATGCCACAACCTTCCGGGGAAAGCATTAATTTAAACGGAAGTAGACAAGGGTTAGTAGCGATAGAGATTATGCTAGCTACCAGTCAGCAGTGTGAAAATCAATTTTCATCTTTTTTCACAAATTCTTGGCTTCAGAGTAATATAAAGTCAGTGGTTTACAACGGTGTCCTAACGCCCCCCTTAGCTTATATTTGCTTTAGCCATATAACTTGTACAAGATAAAACTATAAATAATTCAGAGTTGTGTGATGCACGTCTGACTCCAAAGCCAGATACCAGAAGGAGAAGATCGAAAACAGCATAGAAGTTCTCATGTTCTAGAATAACAAGAGACTAATGAAAACGCGTCAGCAAGTGTAGCTCATTGTGTGGTGTCAGCGCCAGACACCACACTTGCTAGGTGGTAGCTTAAATCGGCCGCGGTCCATTTAGTACATGTCGGACCCGCGTGTCGCCACTGTGTGATCGCAGACCGAGCGCCACCACAAGGCAGGTCTCGAGATACGGAATAGCACTCGCCCCAGTTGTACGACGACATTGCTAGCGACTATACGGACGAAGCCTTTCTCTCATTTGCCGAGAGACAGAATAGCCTTCTGCTAAGTCCATGGCTACGACCTAGCAAGGCGCCATTAGCCTTACATAGTTTGATAGTTATCGTATGAAATGTCTCATCAAGAACGTTGTAAACCAACAAAGAATAAAAGTTAAGTATTCGAGGAGCTGCATACTTTTCTTATTAGAATTCACTACTTATCCCGTTCCAGAATACACGCCAGTCGGCGTGTGTGTACGCGTGCCTTTCTTTCGGCTACCCGTCACTGTGGACTGGCTGCATTGTCAGTCCACATCACATTGATTAAATTTTCATTGAGTATATTCACAGATAACACAATTTTAGCAGTGCTGTCGCAGCTAAAATAGCGTTGATATATTTCTGGCGTTATACTGAGGGCTTGTAATTGTTTACAATGATTATAATTCTGCATAGTTCGATACATTTAAGATGTTCCCTTCAGTTCCCCTATATTCTTCAACTTTGTCTCTTCTATTAAATACTCCTACCTTTTCAGCCGATTTCTACAGCTTTTGTCTTTCTTTTTATCAGTGTAAAATTCACTGCCATAGAGTAACACAGGCACAACCATTCTTTACAAAAACTTTAATTTTAAGTCGTAATGGATAGCTTATGTCGCCCGTGAAGTTAATAGCAAGCTTAGTGAAAAATAGAAAAGAATAAAAATCACCTCTTTAAAAAACTGATAATATACTTATAAAAAAATTGTAGTATACTCCCCCAAAAAATTAAAGTAAAACCCTGGTTTTTAATTATTAGGCGTGAGGCCTGATTAAGAGAATATTAAGAAATCTTACTGGTGAGAAGCCAAACAGTTTACAGGTACAAGGAATTTTGTGTAGGCTCATATTGATGAAAATGTTGCAGAATCAGTTTCTTCTACTACCCTGCCATAACCTTAGCAGGTGGAGGAGTGGGAAGTATCTGGCCCATGTTGTGTGCACAGAAATGGCTATCTTACAATGCGTTAGGCGTCAAGGATTGTTGACGCCATTACTACTCCAAGAAGCATCTCAATTACTGATTGTGTTTTTGACAGTTCTGATCTGGATTGTATTTTGAAAGCACGTACGCACCAGGTCAAATCTGTATTTAATGCTGTTGAATGTAACGCTAGCGAGGGAATACTACTGTGCGGTCCATGCCTCCATCTGTAAAAAGGGAACCCTTAAAGGATCACTTTGTTGTCTGTCTGTCCGATTGTTATGAACCCATTTTCTCAGGAATGGCTAAACATATAAAGTCGAAATTTACGTAACATGCTGAGATCTATAGGCCTTTGGTGACGTAAAGGTGTTAAGCTTCTGAGTTAATGCAATCAGTAGATACGGCCATTTATGTCAAATATTTTGATACTTGCGAACTAACTAATCGAAACCGATAGAGTATTTCCATTTGATGTAGAATTATTAAATTTGGCAAGAAGAAAGTTTCAGAGTACAAATAAATGGAAAATCTGAAAATTGTTAATTTGTAATTATATCACACGAAAAGAAATATTTCTTTTGTCATTTGTTATCCGACTTTAAAGTCTTGGAGTCCCTGGGGTCGATATCTTGCCAATATCAACGTCCACAACAGGCAGAAATCGTCAAGATCCTCGATTTCCGGAATGAATGAACTGTATATATTTGTTTGAAACCCTCAGTGGATGAGCCGTACTCGCATCTGACCAAATTTTGTTTCTGCGATAATATATTATCACGCATTACCGAAGTTCTCATTGTTATAGTTTGTAGTTGAGGTTTGTTACTAGTGAATGTCATTACTCGTGATTGCTCAAGTCACGTTACTTACTGTGAGGCCTTGTAATTCGACTGAGATTAATTACTTGACTTTGGCAGTGCATGATTATTCCTTGGTTCTGTGGCAGTGTTATTTTTCATGTCTGGTGCAAAGTGAAATCAAAAGTGCGCGAGAGTCTTTTTTGGTCATGTGTTGTTTTTTATCTTTGCCGTAAGACTGTAGGATCTCCTAGTTTTTGTTACTTCTCTGTTGTTTTTAGTTTTCTTCTCATTGTGAGTTTTCACGAATAAATATTTTTTCGTTAACTCATTATACCGGACGGCTATGCAATTATTTGATGTAGGCAAGTCGCCTACAGTTCTTATATATGCTCCGTGAGTGTTGAACTTTGAGCAGTCGTGTGTAGGCGCGATCTCTAACTTTAAACACGACGCATCCATATTCTTCTTCAGTATTTACAACGGTCCGTCAAGGCTAGAGTAACTTTTCGATTTCCTGTATGTAGAAATCACGTGCTTATGAGGCGAAGAACTCGTCGAGCCATGTTCGGAGTGAATTTTCATCCGGAAGGTTGTTCGAGCGGACAAGATGGAAATTTGAGTGCAGAAGATCAGGTGAGAAAGGTAGGTGCGGAATGACCTTTCAAGCTAACTCTTGAGTAGCGTTTTTTTGTCAGTCTAGCAGAATGGGAGAGGGCATTATCGTGCAGTAGTGTCCTTTCCTGGACTGCGTTTGCAAGGCGTCTCAGTTGTTGATAGTAAATGTCGGCAGTGATGATTACACATCGGGGAAGCAATTTGTAGTACACCACACTGTCGCTGTTCCACCAGATGGACAACATTATTTTTGTGAATGCGCGTAGGTCTTAGTAAGGTGAGATACTACTTTGTTTGGGCTCAATCTTTCGTTTTATTTTCGTTCTTTTAACATAAAGACGACGTTTTCCGTCACCAGTAACGACACAGGATAGGAGTGGTAGGTGTTGTCACAAGTTATGACAATCAAGCAGTGATGCACATAGATTTTTGTGATTTCAACTTAGAGTATATGATACCCCGACACCTAATTTATTACCCTTCCCCATTGCATGCAGATCTCGCACTATGGTTGAATGATCACGGTACATCACTTTTTCCACCTCTCGAGTACAATGACGTGGATCATTGTGGATTAATGCGTTTAAATGATCTGTGTCAAACCTCGAAGGTCTTCCTGAACGTAGAGTCAGTAATGTGAAAACGATCCTATTTAAAACGAGAAAACTATTTTCTTGCCGTGCTCTGTCCAGTGGCATTATCCCAAAAAACGGCGTAAATGCTTCTTGCTGCCTTCGCTGGTGTCGCCCCTCTACTGAACTAAAACAGAAGAATATTTCGGGAATGCTCCGATTTCTCGATTTGGCACTCCATTTTCTGGCATCCACAGCTCGACTCACTGTCTCGAAATGAGAAAATGGCAATATGTAAACTAAAGTAGCAACAGCGAACTACAAGTAAAAAATGGCAGTCAATAAATACATCCATAGTAACTGAAACATGAAAAACGAAAACACTAAGAACTTATGCAGTAATCTAACATAATTGAAATATTCTCGACAGGAGGGACGCCACAGTGGCTTCCGTCACCTTGCACTGTTATATATTGTTTATAGTTCCACACATCGACTGCAGGTACTGAGTTTATTTTATTTGTCATTATCGTTATTTGCGTTGACATGACACTCTAAAAAACTAAAACTGGGAACTTGACTCAGTACCTTGGCTTCAATAACTATTTTTTATCAGACTTGCTCTTTTCCATAGTAAACCATACTACAGTTTTTGTGGTGGATATTTTCAGATTGTTTCACTATATTCCTATTTTTGTCTTCAAACTGCATTGTCTGCATGTAGCACTGTGTTCATATGGTAACTTCTTTTTTAGTTAAATACCTTCATACACTTCCTTTCTACATTTTCTTATGAGATCCTCAATCTAGTTGTTAAGAGTGTCGGTGACAACCATCTTTCTTACTTGACACTTTGAATTATTATTAACTCTTTTGTTTTTTAAGCTGCTTGTGTTTATGATTATTTGATGCTACGTGTGGGAAATACTCCATCTTCTGTTATTACCCGTAGTCTGTTACTAATAACCAAGTAATTACTAATCTCAAAGTCATCATGTGTTTTGGGATTGACGTCACATTATTTTTCTAGAATTAAAATATTATCGTTCGTGACGTATCCCTTCCTAAATCCACTTCATTTCTTTAAATCGATTCACATGAATACTTGGATGGTTGCTTTGAAGAAGACCAGCTCATGTCCCTGAATATCCTCGTAAAATAAGAGAATGTACTCAACCTCCAATGGCGTCTTCGTCGATGTGATGTTAAAATCCAAACTTTCTCCAAATTTTCCTCATCTCTACTCACTTTGTGAGGCATCGCGCAATAATTAATAGTTTGTTGTTTCCTTTTTAAATTTTAGTTTGTGAAAAATTCCGATAACCCCGGCGTTTACAAAGGCCTGAAAACTATTTGTGCGAACAGCCATAAAATGATGGTGAACGTTCTGTTCATAATCTTCAGTCCACAGGTCCATAGCTTGGCTCGCCAAAACTGAAATAAAATGTTCTGACTCTCTAAGTGTTATGCAGAGAAGTCAGAAACTGCGAAGATGAAGAAGCCAAGTTTTGTTTAAAGTAGCAGTATATTCTAATCAATGTTCACAGGCACAAGTATTAATTTTTTCAAATACACCGATGTCCAAAATTAAAGAGAAAAGCCGCTATTTCCCTTTCCAGTGTCTAATTCACGATATAATCATACATACTGTCAACAGATGTCCATAGGATCGTGTTATGCACGGAAGATGGCATTCCGGTCAACGGACGATCATGTCAAGGATGACGTCATGGCACCGGTCAAAAACGGTTGTGTTTGACGGGCAGACCCATATCCACAATCTCTATGCACACATAGGTGGCGCAGTATGGTACAGAGAAGACGCCTACCAGACTCTACGCGATGGAGGGTCGTAGAGAGAACGGAAGCAGGACAGTCGCAAAATCATGTAACCAGATGGCTTAATGCGAATCGATCTGTTGTTTCTCAAATGTGCTGACAGTTTGTAAAGGATGAAACTGTACTGCGAAGACAAGAGCAGGACCGACCACGTGTGACATCAGAAATAGAGAACCATTATTTGGCTGTAGGGGCACGATGGTACCGCCGTAGCACTGCACGAAAACTGGCATCTGACCTCGCAGTTTCCATTGGACCCGTTGTATCGAGGCAAAGGGCACACAGAAGGCTTTGGCAGAGTGGCCTTTACTGTCGGAAACCTGCTGTACATGTGCTCCGATGCGTCTTCACAGAAGGGAACGTTTAGAGTGGAGTAATGAACATGCCACCTGGACTATCGAACGGTGGACAAATATTCTTCTCACAGATGAGTCCCGATTTGGATTGGAAAGTGATACTTGGTTAATTCGCATCTGGAGGGAATGTAGAACACAATTTCGGGACCCAAACATTTTTAAAAGAGACCGATATCGAGGAGGATCCCTAATGGTGTGGGCAGGGACTATGTTGACCACTCCAACATCTCTACATGAAATTGTACTGGTGAATTGGAAAGGTTCAAGTGCTGTCGGGTATCGTGACGAGATCTCGGTACCTTAAGTGCTTTTGTTGCGAGGTGCTGTGGGCCCAGACTTCGTACTGATGGACGATGATGCCCGAACTCACAGAACACAGGTGGTTGATGTTTTCTTGGAAACGGAAGATATTGCACATAAGGCGTGGCCTGCTCACTCTACCGATTTGAATCCTATAGAGAACGTCTGTGATATCCTAGGGAGACGGGTTGCGTCACGTCAGCTTTCACCAGCCAGTCTCCCAGACTTGCCAGCAGCTCTGCAGCGAGAATGGGCATTAATCCTTCAACACGAGATTGATGACATCATTCACAGCGTGCCCCGTCTTTGAAGAAAGGAAGAACGTTTTTGCCCAGCATTATGCATGCTACAGTTGTATACGTTCTGTATTCTTTACATTGTTTCTACTTTACTATCATCTGTTTATACTCTTTCGCGGCAAAATAAACGAAACATTGCAAAATTTCAGTTTGTTGCTTTGATTTTGGACACCAGCGTAATTAAGACATGAACTATCGTACTCAGCACTCGCCAAAGTTTAGAGACGATTTCCACTCGAAGTTCCAAGTATTAATAGTACTGTTAATTAGATTAAGTTAAATGCTAGCCTTAAAAGTAGAGAATAATCGAAGCCAGTTGCCACGCTGTTTCCTTTAGGATAGCGGGCGGTGCACAGAACACAACACCGAAAACTTAACAGACTTTCCAATTAAATTATAAGTCCAAATAATTTCATTTTTACACATTTGGACAAAAAAATCGCGATTTCTAATTCGATCAGAAAAACACTCAATTAAATGCAGTTGAGTGCCACCATTAGTTTCTTTTTCGCGGCGTGCATACGGTGCTGCTGGCTTGATATTGGCCAAGTGATAGGGGGCGATGGGGGGGGGGGGGAGTGGTCAGGGGTCGGGGGGCGTTAATCCTTCACTCACCACGCTGGATATACCTATAAATAATTAGTTCCGCACAACTTTATGTCCCATCCACTTGATTCTGAAGACTTGCGTTATAACGGCTACTTTGTTTCACTTTCCAGATGGTAATCATAAGACGAATCTCTCATGCCTATCAGAAAACACGGGACACAACCTTTTCGGCATTAAACTTTTCTTCTGTTGCGAAAATATCAGTTGTCATCATCTACCTTGGTGGCTGTTTCGTTTCTACCACGAAATTTGGGGGCCCACGTCTCGTTCACAGTAAAAAATCAGGACATCATATTGTTTTGAAAGTGGCCTAAAATGTCCTTTTGGTTTTCATTCAAGGCACATGGCATCCATTTCGCCATGTTTCATGTTAAATGCACATTACTCTTCCTTCTCATATGTTTGTGGTGTAGTCTGTCATATACCTTTATTCGTCGATCGTCAAATACTGTATTGTCTACTTTCTCGATATTTTCATTTGTGGATGCAGTTCTGAGACACACGCCACGTGGATCACTTCAAGAGAATTGCCCGTCAAAACAGTAGTCTGTCGCCCATGTCTTAACAGTTCAAAATGAAGGAAAATACTTCTTATAAATCTTGCACTGGAAATAAAAGGATGGAAACAATCTTAAAACGGCTTACTGTTCAAGTACAGTGGTAGACAAAATTCGCAAGAACCCCTGCCTTATCGCTATCCTGAACTACTAATGTTTACTGTCTGTATAACAGAAGTGGAGACAAAATGCTATCCGGCCGGGATGGCCGAGCGGTCGTTGGCTCTACAGTCTGGAACCGCGCGACCGCTACGCTCGCACGTTCGAATCCTGCCTCGGGCATGAATGTGTGTGATGTGCTTAGGTTAGTTAGGTTTAAGTAGTTCTAAGTTCTAGGGGACTGATGACCTCAGACGTTTAGTCCCATAGTCCTCAGAGCCATTTGAACCATCTGAAGAAAATGGTAGCAACATATTGTCAACTCACATCTGTTCCTTGTGTATTTTAGCTAAATCAAAAAAAAAAAAAAAAAAAAAAAAAAAGAGAGAGAAATCTTCTGGCAGAAATAGTAAAAGCCAATCAGTTGCAAAATGCAAAGTCTGTTAAAACCTCTTTACTATGATTTCAACGTTTATACAGCCTACGAAAGTTAACAGTGAATATATATATATATATATATATATATATATATATATATATATATATATATATATATATATATATATTCCCGGTTAGATATGATTGTACAATCATCTCTTGTTATGACTACAGAACTTATTCATACTTGCTGGATTACATGGTGCGCCAGAGATATGATTGTGTGTATATATAAGACATTTTTATAAACACTGAAACCATGGTAAAGGGGTTTTAATAAACCTTCCAATTAGCAACTAATTGGCTGTTTACTAGTTCCATAAGAACACTTCATTCTCAGCTGCTGCTCCGCACACGTACAAAACAAAACAAAAAAAGCAAGAAATGGGAAATCTACTGGACTGGCATTAGGAATTAACAATTAACAAAGATTTTAAGCAAAATCAATTTTTTCTTACCATAAAATTTTAACAGAAAGTTACCTATGTGCAACACAGCCAATAATAACAACATTCTTCATGATGAGTGTTTTCTTCGTCAGACATGATATGGAGTTGGTAAATGGATGTAATAACTGATTACCGATTTCATTTTTAACACAATGTTTACGCTCTTCGCGACTGACACATGCATTTCCACATCCTTTTTAACGTAGTTTAAGTAAATGGAGACGGCAATAAGACTCGAAATTCCGCAATTCGTATGTGTTAGTCAGACTTACTTGACACGTCATAACGAATTTGTGCATACATTACATGGAATTCCGTGATTTAGATGACAGGCAGAAAACTGTCGATCATGGTCACACAAGGGTGAGGAGATAGACGTTTGCTATGTCGATAATATGCCAATAATTATCTTCAGAGGAGGATGAGACAAAACCGGCAATCACATTACTTTATCTTATTTAATGTGAAACATGTTATATCTGAAGCTAGTGCTTGTACAAAGATCCAAACAAATTCACCTCTTGTTCCTGACTGTCAAATGTTTATCTAAAACTGAAGCCGCTAATCTGTTGGACCATCCCTTATTTTTTTGGTGGGACATACAAGAGCCATTCAGCTTTACACTGCGCTAGAGGCCACAGAGATCCACCACTTTCGGATCAGCCGCGTGGCAATTTCCACCCGCTTGCTCTGTCAGGCGATAGGAAGTTTACAACTATTTGGCGTGGCCGGTAGCTGGTGGCTTTACCGAAATAGAAATTCGTTTCAAGGGTACAGAACCAAACGACGAGTGACCACAGCAATCTCTTCGTAGTGTTTCTGATCCCTCAGTACAATTTAAATTGCATACGACTTTTCCTTTGTGATGGCAAAAATATAGTGAGCAGTATCGAGAAACGCAGAATAAACGTGAAGGACAGAACACAAGGCATCAAGATTTATGTTTGTTGACGAGTTTTATGTCAGCTGGTCTGAGTCAATATGTAAAATAATGTTTCTACCGAAACTCGGTGTTTTGATTTGGTATTTCAAATAACCGTTTGTGCTAGTATCAGTCCCCAATATGTTATCTTGTGATTCTCATTAATTGTTTTATAATACGCCGATTTCTCATCAGTTAGCTGCGACAGTACAGGATCACTATTGATTAAAATGGTTCAAATGGCTCTGAGCACTATGGGACTTAACATCTGAGGTCATCAGTCCCCTACAACTTAGAACTACTTAAACCTAACTAACCTAAGGACGTCACACACATCCATGCCCGAGGCAGGATTCGAACCTGCGACTGTAGCGGTCGCGCGGTTCCAGAGTGAAGCGCCACACTGGCCGGCTCACTATTGATTATCATCATTTTTGTTGTTGTAGGTATTAATGTACATGAATTAGAAAGAAGTGTCGGGCTTAGTTGCCCCTCATTTATGAAATTAGGAAAATCGTTTGCCTCTGCTAAGACACTTTACAAGAAACTAATAACCATAGTAACCTGCGAGTCAAGAGCTTGTTTTTCTTTGGGTACCATTAGAACTATTGTTTCCACATCAATCCATGACGCCTCATAGGTCACTGTACTAATAATGCACGTGCGGTTAAAGGCGCTGCAGTCTGGAACCGCAAGACCGCTACGGTCGCAGGTTCGAATCCTGCCTCGGGCATGGATGTTTGTGATGTCCTTAGGTTAGTTAGGTTTAACTAGTTCTAAGTTCTAGGGGACTAATGACCTCAGCAGTTGAGTCCCATAGTGCTCAGAGCCATTTGAACCATTTTTGAACTAATAATGCATCTTCAAAAAGATAGTCATCGGTTGCATCTCAGCTAGCATATATTTGCCTGAGGTTTTAAACTATAGATTGCAATAGCTGGATCTTGGTTACTCGTTACTCTATTACTTACTTACTGCGTTGACCTCACAAAGAGTAGTCGGTCTTTGGCCTCACCACTCAGCCTCTTCCAGCGTCCTCGGTCCATGTATTCTTCTTCAGACAGCCACAGCGTACTCATATTCTCTCTGACCTGATCAATCCATCGGAGTCGTGGTCTTACCCTTGGTCATTTGTCTCTAATATCTTCCTCCACTACCTGCCTGATGTTCTGACCTTCTCGACGCATTACGTGTCCATACCTCTTCAGCATTCCTTCTTTGATCACTGCCACTATGTCATCGACTTGTATAGCTCCTGCAATTCACAGTTCTTTTTTTTCCTCCACTCATCTCCATTCTTCACTGACCCAAAAATCTGTCTGAGAATAGGATTATCAAATGTCAGGAGTTTTCTTTTCATCCTTTGGTTGATGGTCCAAGTCTCTGCTCCGTGTAAGACTACAGGTTGGATTACTGTCTGGTAGATCTTGGTCTTTGAGAATCTAGATAGAAGCCGCGACTTAAACAGCTTTCCCAAAGCAAATCTTGACCTGTTTCCCGCTTGTATTCGTGTGGTAATTTCTTGGTCTATCTCGTTCCTTTCATTGAATATAGCCCCAAGATATTTAAAGTCTTTTACCCTTTCAAATACTTTGTTACTCTACATCACAATTAAATTATTATGTTAAAAGGTTATATGCAAAAATAAGTTTCCCTTTAATTTCAAAATACGAATGTGCTGCAACAGAATATGGACATGTGCAGAATTGAATTATGATATTAGATGGTTATACATACATACATATGTTTTTCTTGTATGTTAAAAAATATGAATGGTCTTCAGCAGGATATGAACATACGCACAATTCAATTATTAGCCTATATCAAATCCTTATATATAAAAGTTATTACAACAGACCATACATCTTATATATTGTAGGCTGAACTTATTTTTGTAGTCCTCATGATGACGTCTTTTAATGGACGAAATATTCAGTCAGGGTAAACTCCAACCTAAAATACTGATTTTAAAAAATAGATTTTTTTCATTATTTACAAGACATCCTGGTACCAAAACACCTTCAAAAAACACAATAATGTTATATATTCCTCCTCCTCTATAATTTATTTTTATACCAATACAGAATCTGCAATAACATCACATTTCCTCTCATTCCGTGTTGATTTCGTTTCCTCCACCCCTTCTCGGTACTTCAGTCTTTTCTGTCAGGCAGTGCATCTGTACAGATCATCATTTAGTTTTTGAGGGTCATGACGAGTAAGTTACTGGAAAGTTATTTGCCACACATGTCGTGTGGGCGACAATTTAGGGAAACGTGCAAGACACAGTAGCAGTTGTACCTATCGTTGTTCAAGAAACACTTACTCATTCCTCTTCACAAGGAACAGGGCGTCAGCCTACTGAAATACACTATCTAGAATAACGTGAATTGGTGCAGAACCCCGCGCTCTAAAACCATCGTAAAACAGTGGCTTCTGTTCAGACTGCCCTCTGTTCAGACTGCCCGTGGGCCGAAATGTTACGTTATACCAACTGTGGTAGGAGGATTTGCTGTCGGCATTATATATACCAACGGTGCCACAAACCATCACACTTGACGTTTGTTCACGTCACTCATCGACAGTACAGGTTTATCGATTGCAGCCGCCAAACGACTAGCGTCTAATAGACATGCGGTCGTAACTATAAGGCGATAATTCTCCCAAACCATTGTGTTTAGGAGCTCACATGTAGTTCTATATACCGTTACCTCTGTGCGCGATGAATGACATAATCATCTGGTGGCTTGACTCGTTGTTATGTCTGAGATGCCGGTATTGCACTGCCGCTTTAAAGCCTTAAATATTAGATAAAAAAATGTTATAGTAATAAGTAAAATAACTGCAAAATATGTGAAATAACTGCATAAAATCTACAGGTATAGAGAAGAAGGCTAAACCAGACAGTTTAAAATTCAAACCAAATAACGTTTATACAATAATGTTTACACATATGAGAATAGTGGCTTCACATGGTTAGCTGATTCACGTGAAAAGAGAACAATTAAACAATATTTAATCGTATAGTACGAACAGAGTGTTGAATACAGAAACCAAAGCTTTCAAATGTCATTTAACTGCAAAGAAACTAACGAAAAATAAACAGGAAGATTCGATGTCTGAACTTGCAGTTCCCACAATAGTGGTGAGAACTCAAGTTCGTAAATAAAAATTACGAAAATGGAAGCCTTGGGGGTGAAAAAGCAGTGTAGCCTACAACACGCAAATGTCCGTAGTTTAGTCATACAATATTTGAAACTGAGAACACTTAGGGACTTCAACAAACTTTACGCATAACTTCTAATCTTTACGAAACTTTTTCAGTTTGACGACCCCGACAAAATGATTAAAGGAAAGAAGTTTCTTTCTTACCACATTTTCATTGCTCATGCAGTGAAACTACCACTTGAAGCATGATGTTTTAATTTATCCTTTCTTTATTACCAACTGTATTCGTGACACATATAGCAGACAGTACTCACATACACCACCGAATGTACTTGAACAATTACATCATTCTACGACATGTTCAGGAACTATGACGTGATGAACACCGAAATGCGTGATAAACAGCCGCATCATGCACGACGTTTTAATTTATTGCTTGTTTACCACTAACTTTTTTCACAATACGTTTGGCAGACAGTAGCCCATACAATACTTTAGGTGCCTACAAAATTACCTCATTGTACAGTGTATAGTTCAGGAGATACATCATAAACAGTGAGCTGTGTGAAAATTAAACTGCAGGGTAAAATTCGCCAGCCATGTAGATGAAATATGTGTACACACGTTTGTGAAATATGTTACATATATTGTCTCCTTTTATGGTGAGGCGGGTAATGTGGAGAGAGAAGGGGGGGAGGAAATGGACAAACAGTGATGGGGAAGGGTAACGTAGGCACAGATAGGAAGAAGAAGGAGGAGGAGTATGTGGACAGATATAGGGGAAAGGAAAATGGGCAGAGAAAGGAGAGTGGAGCAGATGGTCAGAGACAGGGGGAGGAAGAGGTAGGCAGAGCCAGAGAGGGGGGGGGAGGTAGTAGGAGATGAACAGGATGAGTGGAGCGGAGGAATTGGACAGAGATGGACAAGGAGAGCGGGAAGAGGGAGTTACACTCTTAGAAGATCGGAATAAATACATACCAGGGTAATACTAAGCTAGTAATCGATGAAAGCCACTCAAGAAATTCATTATACACGAATATAGAAATCAGCTGCAGCAAAAAATCACAGTTTACAGCTGCCCCAAATCCCACGCCACGATTCTGCCTGTAGATTCGGGCTAATTTCGGGAACTGCTGTAGGTATTTTGAAACGGTTATCACTAATACGAGGGCGGGCTGAAAAATAATACCTCCGATTTTTTTTAGATTCTGTTCTCAATATCGGCTCGGGTATTACCTGTCATGCATATTACTCGACCGGTTATGCCACTTCGCCGATGTAAGTTGCAACGGTGTGCCGCTAGAGGTTTCCAAATTGTAGCGTGCAAGTGAGAAACAGTGTGCTGTAATCAAGTATCTAACTCTCCAGACACGGAGCACCCTGTCCTTCATCATGATAATGGGAGAGCTTCGACATCTGCATCAGTCCGACGCCCTGGGCATTATCCACCACAGAGTCCGATTTTCGTCTGTTTCCAAAGCTTGAAGAACATCTTCGAGGATTTCACTGTAACAGTGATGAAGCTGTGCAAGGAGAAGTGAGGTTGTGTCTCCGTCAATAGAGTTATACATTCTGCAGTGACGGTATCAGCAAATAGGTCTCTCACTAGGAGAAATGTATTCGTCACCAGGGTGACTATGTTGAGAAATATGTAGACATGAAGAATAAAAATGTCGAATGTTAATAAAATTTGTTACAGTTAAAAGGCTTTAGTAGATTTGATATAAAAAGTCCGAGGTATTAGTTTTCAGCACGTTCTCGTAGATAGATTGAATTACATAAAAGGTTTGTGTATATAATTTATAAATACTGTACTGATGAATTACACATCAGAATACTGTATCGACTTTGTAGTAAAATGCATCGGTTGCTCTGACAGTTGCTGCTAGCAAAGTAGATATCTCGAGCACTGGAACAGCACACGAAATTGTATCTAGTTGTGTTGTATCTAGGTGTGTTTAGTCTCCCAAGGTAATCGCGATTGTGCTGTTATCCTCTCTTTCTGCAGGTGGCAGCAGCGGTGCGTATCGATATCCGCGCCTTTGACTATCTCTGGGCTGGCGCTTATAATTTCCGGCTGGGCTGTGTGCAGGCAGTTGGTCGGTTGGCTTGGAGCAGCGAGGAAATCTCAATGGCAAGTAGTTTGGCCGGGCACGCTGGCGGCCTCTATGCGGTGTCGGAGTGTGTGGTGTTGTTCCCATTGCTACGAGGTTTGTGGCTCACCGATCCTGGACATGAATGTTTAGTTTTGACTTAATCTACCAGCAAGTCGCGACTGTTCACACTGCGTAGTTCGGAGTTCGTTGTCGGCTGTTGGGATATTCCCACGAGCAACAACGTGTGTTTTCAAGTTGGCAAATTTTAGCCGCCCTCCGGTGTAGTTTAACTGTACTTGGTTGTCTGAATTCAAGTGCACCAGTGGCTGTTAACGTTCAGGTTACCTGTTCTGGCCGTTGACATAAATTCAGGCAGTGTATTTTCCTCATCATGTTGTCGCTTGCCCAGCGCGGTGTGCAGTTTGACAGCTAAATGTATAATTGGTTGTGGGCGCCAATACCTTCTACGTTGTTCCATTGAACTCCTGTTGTGTGCTGGTCGGGTGAAGCGGAGGTTAGCTTGTCGGTGGGTCCGTTGACTATCTGTCGGTTGAGTTGTCGTCGGATCGACAATGGTTGGGCGGACTGCCTGTCTCACGTAAGCGAGCGTTACTGTTTGAATTCCAGGCCAACTCTCAGAACTTCTGAGCGCCCTTGGGTGTACTGCCACTTCTTGTTTGTACTTGTATGGCTTCTAGGCGATTTTTAGATTAAGGTTGTTTTGACCTTAAGGTGTCAGATGGTTTGGGCCTTCAGCCTAATTAAGGAACTGTTTTACGATAAGGCTTTGCCTTTTAAATTTCTGATTTTGGTTGAGCCTTAAGTTATTGGCTTTCAGCCGTTTTTAAATTAAGGCATGAGATTGTGCGCCGCATTCAGCCTCTAATAAAGTTCCAAAACTAAAGCTGTGTTAAAAAAATAAAAATCAAAATTTCTTGGCTCTTGTAGTGTTTGATCAAATAAAAGGTCGTATGTTCGAGTGTTACTGACAGCCGCTTATTTTGGTCCCTTTCCGCAACTTAAACTACCTGTCCTGTCCTGTGGGTTTAGCAGGGCGTCTCAACTATACCAAGAATGCTGTTCTCCAAGTGAACATCCTCAGAAAGTTCTTCCTCAAATTAAGGACTATGTTTGATACTAGTAGACTTCTCTTGGCCAGGTATGGGTGATCTTGCTTCCATAGTGGGATAACCCCTTAACTTCATGATCGCTAATTTTAATGTTAAGATTCTTGTTAGCGCATTACTGCTACTTATTACTTTCGTCTTCCTTCGGTTTACTCCCAGGCAGTATTCTGAACTCACTGGACAATTCCATACAACAAATTTTTCAGTTGTTCTTCGCTTTCGCTGAGGATAGAATGTCGCGAGCAAATGTTATCACTGGAATCCTTTTAATCTCAGTCTTGAACCTGTTTCTACGTCCCTTATTGCATTTTCGCCGTATATATTGAAAAGTAGGGGTGACGACTACATACCTCGTTACACCCTTTGTAATGCGATCACTTCGTTCTTGGTCTTCCAGTCTAATTGTTCGTTCTTGTTTCTTTTACACATTGTACATCACTCATCCTTCCTACTACCGTACTGGATTTCGAACCAAAAAATGGTTCAAATGGCTCTGAGCACTATGGGACTCAACTGCTGAGGTCATTAGTCCCCTAGAACTTAGAACTAGTTAAACCTAACTAACCTAAGAACATCACACACATCCATGCCCGAGGCAGGATTCGAACCTGCGACCGTAGCGGTCTCGCGGTTCCAGACTGCAGCGCCAGAACCGCGCGGCCACTTCGGCCGGCATTTCGAACATCTTGCACCGTTTTACAGTGTCGAACTCTGCTTACAGGAGGACAAATCCTATGAAGGTGTCATGAGTTTTCCTCAGTCTTTCTTCCATTATGAAGCTCAACGTCAGGATGGTCTCTCTGGTGCTTTTAACTTTTCTAAAGCTAAACAGAGCCTCAAATTTTCCTTTCCATTGTTTTGTATCTTGTTCCTGTCAGGTGCATGGATGCAAGAGCTATTACGCTGATTGTGCGATAGTCATCGCGCCTGTCTGGCCTTGATGTCTTCGGAATTGTGTGTAGTGATGTACTTTTATAAATGTAATTATTATTTCCAGTTACGTACATCCACTGTTTCATGCAACGATGTTGCTTTTATTTAGTATTATCCATTGTCTGTGTTGCTTGGGGCAATTGGAGCCTTGTATCTCTTTGCCCCAAATACACTGAGTTGGGTAATTGCCTAACGCTGATCAGGAGCATTGGTTAGTTCAGTGAAATTTACAGAAGTACTTTACGCCCTGTTTAGGTGGTAATGGACAAGTAACGTTTGTTTCTTCGCCTCTGTTGCAGACAAGCGCGAAGACCAGGAAGTGACTGCCATCTTTTTCTTAAACCAGACACGTCACTGGATGTACTCATTCATTTCCACAATGCCCTGTACGGAATACAGTGCAAGAGGTTGCTGAGTAACGTGTATCCTTATGTGACGCAACATAAATGTGGCATCATGACACAACTACGATAAGTAAATACACTGGTCTATGAAACTTAAGAACGAAAGAGACTTTCACATGATTTGTCACTGACAATGTGAAACACCCAGCTAAACCCGCAGGACAGGACAGACCGATTGTGGAAAGGGGCCAAAGTAAGGGGCTGTCAGTTACACTCGAACATAAAACTTTATTATTTGATCAAACATTACAACATCCCAAAATTTAGGAAAAAGCACACAGCTTTAATCTTTAGGACTTAATTACCGGCTGAAAACCACTTTAATTTATAAACGGCTGAAGGCCAATAACTTAAAACGCAAGTATTATCAAAAAATTTGAAAGGCAAACCTTATCTTAAAACAGTTCTTTAGTTAGGCTGAAGTAACAAGTTAAATTCAAATCGGCCGAAGGCCTAACATTTAAAACTCCATAACATTAATTTTCTTTAAATACCAAAGGCCTTACGTGAAACCGCTCTATCATTTAGGCCTTAGAGCAAACAACTCAAAATCGGCTGAAGACCCAAGACTTTAAAAAAATCATCATAAAATTTTTAAAATACCAAAGGACTTACGTGAAACAGTACTTTAAACTAGGCTGAAGGACTTACAAGCAAAACAACTCTAATTTAAAAAAAAAAAAAAATCGGCCAGAAGCCATAAACGTACAAACAACAAGAACGAATAGAAAATAGGGCAGTACACCCAAGGGCGCTCAGATGTTCGAGGGTTGTCCTGTAATTCAAACATTAACGCTCACTTAGGTGACCAACAGACAGTCAACAGACCCACCGACAAGATATCTTCCACTTCACCGGATCAGGGCACAACAGGGAGTTCAACGGAACGTCATAGAAGACAACCAATAATACATGGAGCTGTCGAACTACACACCGTGCTGGACAGCAACAACACGATGAGGAAACTACACTCCCTGAAATTACGTCAACGTCCAGGGCAGGTAACCGGGATGTTAACAGCCAGTAGAAGATTCCGCTGGCGCACTTGAGTTCTAATAGTCAAATATAGTGAAACTCCATCGGATGGTGGCTAGAATTTTCCAGCTTGAAAACTACGCTGTTGCTCGTGGGAACATCCCAAAGGCCGACAACGAACTCCAAACGACACAATGTGACCAGTCTTGACTTGCTGGCAAGTTTAATCGTAACTCAACTTTCGTGTCCAGTGTCGGTGAGCCATGGACCTCGTAGCACTGGGAACAGCGCCACAAACTCTGATACCATGTAGAGACCAGCAGGGGGCCTGGCCAGACTAGACCCTGCCGAGAATTCCTCTGTGCTCCACGTCAACCGACCGACTGCCACACATCACGGAGGCAGCACTAAAATAACTGGGCAGTCTACATCACAGGCTACACACAATTTCACCAACACTTAGACAAAGAACACGACCAATGCTAAAAGCAGTGACTGTGCAGTCACAAGGATGAACCACGAGTTGAGACACACACCGCCAAGCCATAAACGATCAGTGAGCAAATACAGGTCGTCTGGTAAGACGACCAACCGACAATCAACCAAGACCGTCCCCACTCAAGCCATGTGATCCGCGCACAGCTCACAAGGAACATAGACCGATGAAACTTGTGCCATACAGAGAGAGAACTGCTACAGCATAATACGGCACTTAGAAATAACTGCTACAGCACAGTAATCAGAAGATATATGCAGTAACAACAATGGAAACGACACTATTATTCGCCGGCCGGTGTGGCGGTTCTAGGCGCTTCAGTCTGGAACCGCGTGACCGCTACGGTCGCAGGTTCGAATCCTGCCTCGGGCATGGAAGTGTGTGATGTCCTTAGGTTAGTTAGGTTAGTTAGGTTTAACTAGTTCTAAGTTCTAGGGAACTGGTGACCACAGGTGTTAAGTCCTATAGTGCTCAGAGCCATTTGAACCATTTTTTGACACTATTATTCAAAGACAATAATTGCACTGAAGTAGGCGCGATTCATTATGATCGACTTCAATATGTCTCTCTTTCGCATCACACAAGAGAGGGAGGCAGGCCAGTTCATTCGCTCAATAACCGCTCTCAAGAGCTATTCCATCTGTACTGTTCGATGCTAATGCACACTGTTACCCATAAAATTGGACTGAGGATGGAATGCACCAATCAAAAGATCCACATCGGGAAGGAGTACAGTGTGACCTGGTGATCGGTGAGTGTACTCTGTTTAACCATTTGGATGACAGTGTGCCCATGAGGTATTATGTGTGCCCATACAAAAACACCTGGACCACCAAAACGATCGTGTTTGACAATACTTTCGGGTGTATTGCGTATTCTCGCCACTCATCACTCACCACGTGAGGGCACGTCAAGCATCGCCGAGCATGATTGTTTTGGTGGTCCAGGTGTTATGCTATGGGGAGGTTTACTATTGCATGGGCCTACTGAACTCCAAATCTTTAAACGCGATGCAAACACCTGCCACACTGTGTGTCTTTCCGGGGCTGCGTTCGGTCAGGAGTCGATTTTTATGGATGACAACACGCGACCGCATTCAACAGCGCAAGTGGAGAATCTCTTGAAACGATGGGATATTCAGCGAATAGCCTGGCCTGCCCTTTTCCTCGACAAATTTCATCGAGCACGTGCTGAGAAGACGTCTTGCAGCACGTTCAATGCAACAATGACCATCCAGCTGTTGTCAAACTTACTGGTGGAGTAATGGATCGCCAAATCACAAGAATTATTTATCAAATTTATTTCCAGCATGATAGCACGTTGCATCCGTGGTGATCACACACCCTATTAAGATACACGCCCCGCCTTTTGTGATGTCTAGGGGACGATTTTTTTATTTAATCGTGTGGCTAGTGCCCCCTGTGGGGCAGACCGTTCGCTGGGTGTGATCTTTGAATTTGACGCCACTTCGGCGACCTGCAGTCGATGAGGATGATAGGATGATGATGGGGACAACACAACACCTAGTCCCTGGGAGGAGAAAATTCCCCGACACAGCCGGGAATCGAACCCGGGCCCAGAGGATTGACAGTCCGTCACGCTGACCATTCAGCTACCGGGGGCGGACTAGGGGACGATGAGCCGTTGTGAATCCAGCGTAATTATTGTCTTCGAATGAAAGTGTCATTTCTGTTCGTCGTATTGCATATTTCCTTCAGTTACGTTTCGTGCTATAATGTAGCAGTTCTTTCTGTATTGAGTCCAAGTGTCATCGAGCTACGTTATATGGCGCTGACTCATTATGCGAAAGTTACCACTGCCCTTATGTATCGTACACCAATGTAGATGGGGGATCAGTTCTTTAAAGAACCTGTAGTGGGCGGCGGGGAGGGCGGGGGTTCTGGACTAGACTGATTTGACGGTATAGATTTGTCACAGGGAAAGGCATATCAACTTCTGAAATTAAGAAAAATATTCACTCCTTCAAAAATAAAAGTTCACCGATTCTGATGGTGTTTCCCATAGAGAACTGAAAATTTGTTCCCATACACGACTAATAATTCGGTCTTATCCGAAATATGCACTGTCTTCCTAACTCAAGGCATTTTCCCAGATAGATTGTAATATACAATCCCCCACTTAAGGAAGCTGATGGGGAACATATCAATAACTACCGACTTCTTTCATTGCTGACATCATTTTCCAAAATTTTTGACAGGGTGCTGTATTAGAGAATAGTATCTTATGTGAACAACAATAATATTCTGAGCAAGTCACAGTTTCAGAAGGTTTGCTCTACTGAAACCACCATTTACTGGTCGACTCACCAAATTTCAAAGCATTAAATAATAAAATACTGCCTGTTGGTATTTTCTGCGACCTATCTAAGAATCTGACTGTGTGAATTACAGTAGTCTCCTAAACAAATTGAGGTATTAAGGGACTGATGACAGCCAACCAATGGATAGTTAGTTATTCTTAGTAATTCAACCGATGTAGTCCGGGGAGACTGTTCTGAAGCGGGAGAAATCGCTTATGGGGTTCCTCAAGGCTCATTCTTAGGTCCACTATTGTCTATCACATGTGTAAACGAACTTCCGTGTAATACAACAGAAGCAGAATTAGTTCTTTTTGCAGATGACAGTGGTAATCCACACATCCCTACAGAAACAGAATAAACGGTAAACAATGTTTTTAAAAGTATAATTGACTGCATGCTTCGAAGGGTCTCACCCTCATTTCTCACTTTCTTTTAAATTCACAACATGTTCAGTTCTGCACATCTACTTATTCTCCCTTAATGATAAGTGTAACAGATGTGGAGAAAATAATAAATAAAGTGGAAACTTCAAAATTCTTAGGTGCTCATGTCGATGAGCATTTAAATTGGAAAAAGCACATTCTGGAACTCCTAAAACGACGTATGTCAGCGACATTTGCACTTAGTCATTTCAAATGTTGGAGAGAGATAAATCAGTAACCTGACATATTTTGCATATTTTCATTCAATAGTGTCATATGGAATAACATTGTGTGGTAACTCATCTTTAAGATGGAAAGTGTTCTTTGCTCAAAAACGCGCTGTAAGAATAATATGTGGTGCTCACCTACGATCATCTAGTAGACATCGGTTTAAGGAATTGGGCATTCTGATTACTGCCTCCCAGTGTACTTACTCTCTCATGAAGTTTGTTATAAATAATCCACTACAGTTCAGATGGAACAATGATGTACGTAATTACAATACCAGAAGATGAGATGATGTTCATTAATCCACAATAAGGCTGTCTTTAGCACAAAAAGGGGTCCACAATGTTGGAACTAAATTTTTGATCACTTACCCTGTGATACAAAATGGCTGGCAAGTAGGAAAGTAAAATATACTGGAAATGTTTCTCGTTCGCAAGTCCTTCTATACCCTAGAAGAATTAGTATTATTGTTACGTGTAGAAGGTGACGGGTAGAAATTAGTAACTCACATCCGTAGGTTTAAAAATATTATAAATGTTCAGCATGTAGCTATATTTATAAATTCATTTGCTATGTGAAAGAAAAATTACGATTTATCGCGCAAACTGGTCCATGGAACATGAAACTAACTGTTATGCTTGGGAAATTAATGTGATAGTATCCCTTTACTTTGCATATAGGCAGTAGACTGGCCAGACTATGAGTCAGACGCTACCTATAACCTCCCCTCTGGTAGTCTACAGTCGCTACTTGTACTCTTCATGCACCCAAAGAGGAAAGGTACCTCTTCCGTCAGCTTTACCATTCCGAAAGATTCTTGATCCGCTGTCACTGCCGCTGAGGTCTTCAATGTTACCGTGGCAAGTGGTCCTTATTTGATGCTTTCAACGGGAGCTGGTTGAACCGAGACTTTTTTAACGAGGTGTTACTCCTCCAGCTTGTGCTTCCCCCTTACCTGCAAAATGGGGCTCCTTGCTAGCCACCGGCTTAGCGATGACAGATGACATAAAGGGAAGCGGAAATTACGAGGAGCTGTAGAGGATGGACGAAGACAGGAGAGAACGGAGAATTACCCTCGGAAAACCTACCCGTTGGCAGAGCGCTGATGATGACGGTGGCAGTGACTTATACGTATACGATTGATCCGCCAAACAGTCCGCGGCTTAATTTCTCTCGTGTGCCACACTTTGTTTAAGCCGTCCTCTCACGGAACGTGAAAATGCACGCGGACGAGAAACTGGTGACGTCAGGAAGTGGAATTCCACTTTCAGCTACGCTCGAAAAATAAAGTCGGGCATGTCAGTTTTTTGCCTTGTGAAGAGGAACGTGGCCAATGATATGCGACATGGTTTTACGTCACAAGCAGAACAGAGAAGTCGTCAAACTGTATGGCGTAGAACATCATAATTGGTGACTTTTCTTTCTCACAGAATACGTGGTGCGAATATAATCTGTTTCAAAGTAAGAGGATTTCTCAGAAACAAATCGTTTAGCTACATATCGGTAGGTAAAGAGTCCTGTAGTACATATTTTTAGTGTTAAAACTTGAGTATTAAGAAAGTATAGCGTTTAGTGCTAGGGCACAGTGGTGGTCTAACAAAAGCGCGTCTTTTTGCGTATTAGATATCAAATAATGTCATTTGTAGATACAGTCTCTACAGAGCGTATGCCAGATCAAGTTGCTGTGGTAAAGCTGTAGTGCAGTTTACAGCGTCGTGTGCCATGAGTTGTGCAGGTTCGAGTCCACCTCCCTCCAAATTTTTTTCACCTTTTGTTTTCCAGAAGATTTTGGGTCTTTTTTATTCATTTAATAGAGGTATCATCAAAAAAGTTGGTGTTATTCGTCGTTAAATAATATACTTGCTGAAATTATTATTGCAATGACGGGTAGCAGAGACAAAGAATCCAGTGAAATTTTTTAAAGTGCTTTATCTGAAAACTACCTTGAGCAGTTAAACAGAGAACCGACTCTTGGCGATAACATATTAGACCTTCTGGTGACAGACAGACGCGAACTATTTGAAACAGCTAACGCAGAACAGGGAATCAGCGATCATAAAGCGGTTACTGCATCGATAATTTCAGCCGTAAATAAAAATATTTAAAAAGGTAAGAAGATTTTTCTGTTTAGCAAAATTGACAAAAAGTAGATTTCAGAGTACTTGACGCCTCAACATAAAAGTTTTGTCTCAAGTACAGATAGTGTTGAGGATCGCTGAACAAAGTTCAAAACCATCGTACAATAAGCATTAAATGTGTATGTGCCAAGCAAGATCGTAAGAGATGGAAAACAGCCACCATGGTACAACAACCGAGTTAGAAATCTGCTACAGAATCAAAGGTAACTTCACAGCAAACATAAACATAGCCAAAGCCTTGCAGACAAACCAAAATTACACGAAGCGAAATGTAGTGTGAGGAGGGCTATGCGAGAGGCGTTCAATGAATTCGAAAGTAAAGTTCTGTGTACTGACTTGGCAGAAAATCCTAAGAATTTTTGGTCTTATGTCAAAGCGGTAGGTGGTTCAAAACAAAATGCCCAGACACTCTGTGACCAAAATGGTACTGAAACAGAGGATGACAGACTAAAGGCCGAAATACTAAATGTCTTTTTCCAAAGCTGTTTCACAGAGGAAGACTGGACTGTAGTTCCTTCTCTAGATTGCCGCACAGATGACAAAATGGTAGATATCGAAATTGACGACAGAGGGATAGAGAAACAATTAAAATCGCTCAAAAGAGGAAAGGCCGCCGGACCTGATGGGATACCAGTTCGATTTTAAACAGGGTACGCGAAGGAACTCACCCCCCTTCTTGCAGTGGTGTACCGTAGGTCTGTAGAAGAGCGTAGCATTCCAAAGGATTGGAAAAAGGGCACAGGTCATCCCCGTTTTCAAGAAGGGACGTCGAACAGATGTGCAGAACTATAGACCTATATCTCTAACGTCGATCAGTTGTAGAATTTTGGAACACGTATTATGTTCGAGTATAATGACTTTTCTGGAGACTAGAAATCTACTCTGTAAGAATCAGCATGGGTTTCGAAAAAGACGATCGTGTGAAACCCAGCTCGCGCTATTCATCCACGAGACTCAGAGGGCCATAGTCATGGGTTCCCAGGTAGATGCCGCGTTTCTTGATTTTGGGCGCAAGGCGTTTGGTACAGTTCCCCACAGTCGTTTAATGAACAAAGTAAGAGCATACGGACTATAGGACCAATATACATAAATGACCTTGTGGATAATATCGGGAGGAGTCAAGCAGTATATTACTCCCTCCTACGTATATCTCGCGAAGAGACCATGAGGATAAAATCAGAGAGATTAGAGCTCACACAGAGGCATACCGACAATCCTTCTTTCCACGAACAATACGAGACTGGAATAGAAGGGAGAACCGATAGAGGTACTCAAAGTACCCTCCGCCAAACACCGTCAGGTAGCTTGCGGAGTATGGATGTCGATATAGATGTAGACCAACGGCTAGAATGTTTCCCCGGTAGTAAGAAATCTTAACGAGATTGCCAGTCTCTGTCTGAAAGTACACGTAAAAGGTTTTGGTATTATTAAACTTTCTGTAAAATGTATGCAACTATCTTTGTGGACTGGCTCATGTTTGTATCTTGCCGATGAATATCTTACTCAAAGAGGTGAGCAGCTTTGAAAACAACTCCTGTTCCATTCGAATGAAATTACCAAACAATTCTTGATCTTAAAATCTATTTGAGGAAGTACACTATTTCAGGGTGTTCGTAGCCAATCCAACATCGCGAATACGGATACTGTGCATGCGAAAACTGATATTAGATGCTAAATCTTAAACGTATTCAGTTTAAAATCGAAAATACGAGTACAGAATCTTCTTTTCGATTTTCTCCGCTCTTCTTCGAGTACCACTAACGGTTATAACGCAGCTATTCTACGCTCGTCCTCTCTCGTAAAGAAACTGTGTGATCTGCGAGCCAAATAAAGCCGACAACTGCCGCTGGGGAGTGTTGAGGGCGCAAGTCGTGTTAACGAGCTCGTCACGTGTTCCGACGACGCTGTTTCTCGTGACGTCGGATGTCCCGTCCGCGTCCACGTCAACGTTAGCTGGCTCTTCCCGTGTGAGGGCGGCTCTAGAGTGGCTTCTAACTTCGGCAGCAGGTGAGACTAAGTGCGATCCTCGGGAAGCTCCGAGGAACAGACCATAGAAGCGTTTTAATATGTCGGAAAGAGGTGTGGATGTACATGCATGCCTCTTCTTGCTTATGAAACAAACATCTAGTCGCAAGGTGCGCAGGTGTAGAAGTAGTTTTGCTAGTGTTTAGTAAGAAGAACTATCAATTAATGGTGTGCGCAGGCTACCGCGGTTGGTGTCATCTTCACTAACGATTACTGGTATGCGAGTGCGTTCTACATCTACATCTACATCTATATTTATACTCCGCAAGCCACCCAACGGTGTGTGGCGGAGGGCACTTTACGTGCCACTGTCATTACCCCCCTTTCCTGTTCCAGTAGCTTATGGTTCGCGGGAGGAACGACTGCCGGAAAGCCTCCGTGCGCGCTCGAATCTCTCTAATTTTACATTCGTGATCTCGGCAGGTATAAGAAGGGAGAAGCAATATATTCGGTACCTCATCCAGAAAGGCACCCTCTCGAAAACTGGACAGCAAGCTACGCCGCGATGCGGAGCGCCTCTTTTGCAGAGTTTGCTAAACATCTCCGTAACGCTCTCACGCTTACCAAATAACCTTGTGACGAAATGCGGCGCTCTTCTTTGGATCTTCTCTATCTCCTCTGTCAATCCGACCTAGTACGGATCCCACACTAATGAGCAATACTCAAGTATAGGTCGAACGAGTGTTTTGTAAGCCACATCCTTTGTTGATGGACTACATTTTCTAAGGACTCTCCCAATGAATCTCAACCTGGCACCCGCCTTACCAACAATTAATTTTATATGATCATTGCACTTCAAATTGTTCCGTACGCATACTCCCAGATACTTAACAGAAGTAACTGCTACCAGTGTTTGTTCCGCTACCATATAATCATACATTAAAGGATCCTTTCTAGGTATTCGCAATACATTACATTTGTCTATGTTAAGGGTCAGTTGCCACTCTCTGCATCAAGTGCCTATCCGCTGCAGATCCTCCTGCATTTCGCTGCAATTTTCTAATGCTGCAACTTCTCTGTATACTGCAGCATCATCCGCGAAAAGCCGCGTGGAACTTCCGACACTATCTACTAGGTCATTTATATATATTGTGAAAAGCAATGGTCCCATAACACTACCCTGTGGCACGCCAGAGGTTACTTTAACGTCTGTAGACGTCTCTCCATTGAGAACAACATGCTGTGTTCTGTTTGCTAAAAACTCCTCAATCCAGCCACACAGCTGGTCTGATATTCCGTAGGCTCTTACTTTATCAGGCGACAGTGCGGAACCGTATCGAACGCCTTCCGGAAGTCAAGGGAAACGGCGTCTACCTGGGAGCCTGTATCTAATATTTTCTGGGTCTCACGAACAAATAAAGCGAGTTGGGTTTCACACGATCGCTGTTTCCGATATTCATGTTGATTCCTACAGAGTAGATTCTGGGTTTCCAGAAATGACATGATACGCGAGCGTTATCGTGTTGTCCATTGGTGTTGCAGTTTCCACAGTCGCTGCTGCACCTGTGTGCTCGCGCCCTTCTACGTCCGGTGCAGGCAGCACGTGGTCCAGGGGGCGCCTCCCACCAGTGGCCGCCCACAGCCACCTTGCCGCACCGGTCTGGACTTGGCCCACCACAATGGGCCTTCGGGCCGACCAACACCACGGCGGCGACGGCAGCAGCGCCGGCCGCGGTCACTCGCGGTCGTTGGCACACATTCTCCAGGGTCGTCCGGCGCTCCAGGCTGCGCATTCCAGGCGAGGGCCTCCCGCGCGCCCGCCCGCGTTTCCGCACCTGCCAGGCATATTTCTGCACGCTCCGAGTGAAGAATTAATCCGAAAAACACAGAAAAGTCACTCCTGCAGTGCTACAGTTTCGCGGACTGTGTTGTTATCAATATTTCCGCGAGTCTTAAGTAATAGAACCCAGTACGTTGTCCTCGATGGTGAGTGTTCATCGGAGGTGAGGGTGTCATCTGGAGTGCCCAGGGAAATGTGGTAGGTCCGCTGTTAGAAAACAACAAATGATCTTTTGGATAGGGTGGATAGCAATGTGCGGCTGTTTGGTGATGATGCTGTGGTGTACGGGAAGGTGTTTATTTATTTATTGTTCCGTGGGACCACATTAAGGAGAAGTCTCCATGGTCATGGAACGAGTCAATACATGAAATTATAACACGATTTTAGAAACAGATAAAATGAAATATAAGAAACATATTCAGGCGACAAGTCGTAAGATTAAATAAAGAAAATCAACAATGTAACACTGGAATTTGTTTAATTTTTTAGCTCTTCCAGGAGCTCCTCAACAGAATAGAAGGAGTGAGCCATGAGGAAACTCTTCAGTTTAGACTTAAAAGAGTTTGGGCTACTGCTAACATTTTTGAGTTCTTGTGGTAGCTTATTGAAAATGGATGCAGCAGAATACCGCACTCCTTTCCGCACAAGAGTCAAGGAAGTGCATTCCACATGCAGATTGGATTTCTGCATAGTATTAACTGAGTGAAGGCTGCTACCTCTTGGGAATAGGCTAATATTGCTAACAACAAACGACATTAAAGAAAATATATACTGTGAGGGCAATGTCAGAATTCCCAGACTATTGAATAGGGGTCGACAAGAGATTCTCGAACTTACACCACATACAGCTCGAACAGCCCATTTTTGAGCCAAAAATACCCTTTTTGAATCAGAAGAATTACCCCAAAAAATAATACCATACGACATAAGCGTATGAAAATATGCGAAGTAGACTACTTTTCGTGTTGAAGTGTCACTTATTTCAGATACTGTTCTAATGGTAAATAAAGCAGCATTTAGTTTCTGAACAAGATCCTGAACGTGGGCTTTCCACAACAGCTTACTATTTATCCGAACGCCTAGGAACTTGAACTGTTCCGTCTCACTTATAATATGCCCATTCTGTCTGATCAAAATATCAGTTCTTGTTGAATTGTGAGTTAGAAACTGTAGAAACTGAGTCTTACTGTGATTTAGCATCAAATTATTTTCCACAAGCCACGGACTTGTATCATGAACTACATTATTTGATAATTTTTCAATATTACACACATGGTCCTTCACTACCAAGCTGGTGTCATCAGCAAACAGAAATATTTTTGAATCACCTGTAATACTAGAGGGCATATCATTTATATAAATAAGAAACAGCAGTGGCCCCAGCACCGACCCTTGGGGAACGCCACACTTAACAGTGCCCCATTGGGACTGAACATCACTACCACTCTCAATATTGCGGAGAATTACCTTCTGCTTTCTGTTCTTAAAGTAAGAGGCGAACCAATTGTAAGCCACTCCCCTTACTCCATAATGGTCCAACTTCTGCAGTAATATTTTGTGGTCAACACAGTCAAAAGCCTTTGTTAAATCAAAGAAAACACCTAACGTTCGCAACCTTTTATTTAATCCGTCCAACCCTCACAGAGAAAAGAGACTATAACATTTTCAGTTGTTAAGCCACTTCTAAAACCAAACTGTACATTTAAGAGCAAATTATGTGAATTTAAATGCTCCAGTAACCTTGTATATACAACCCTCTCCATAACTTTAGCAAACACAGATGGCATAGAAATAGGTCTATAATTGTCAACATTATTCCTGTCTCCCTTTTTATAAAGTGGCTTCACTACCGAGTACTTTGATCGCTCAGGAAACCGACCACTCCTAAAGGAAAATTTACAGATATGGCTAAGTACTGGGCTAACATACATAGAACAATACTTCAGTATTCTGCTAGATACCCCGTCATGTCCATGAGAGTTCTTGGTCTTTAGTGATTTAATTATTAACTCAATCTTCCTCTTGTCAGTATCATGGAGGAGCATTTCAGGTAACAGTCTCGAAACACTTTTTTCTACGTTGAGTGACTGTAGGAGGATACAAGATGACTTGGACAGGATTTGTGATTGGTGTAAGGAATCACAGCTACCTCTAAATATAGATAAATGTAAATTAATGCAGATGAATAGTAAAAAGACTCCTATAATGTTTGAATACTCCATTAGTAGTGTAGCGCTTGACACAGTCATGTCGATTAAATATTTGGGCGTAACATTGCAGAGCGATATGAAGTGGGACAAGCATGTAATGGCAGTTGTGGGGAAGGCGGATAGTCGTCTTCGGTTCATTGGTAGAATTTTGGGAAGATGTGGTTCATCTGTAAAGGATACCGCTTATAAAACACTAATACGACCTATTATTGAGTACTGCTCGAGCATTTGGGATCCCTATCAGGTCGGATTGGGGGAGGACATAGAAGAATTCAGAGGCGGGCTGCTGGATTTGTTACTGGTAGGTTTGATCATCACGAGAGTGTTACGGAAATGCTTTAGGAACTCGGGTGGGAGGAAAGGAGGATTTCTTTTCGTGAATCGCTATTGAGGAAATTTAGAGAACCAGCATTTGAGGCTGACTGCAGTACAATTTTACTGCCGCCAACTTACATTCCGTGGAAAGACCAAAAAGATAAGATAAGAGAGATTAGGGCTCGTAGAGAGGCATATAAGCAGTCATTTTTCCCTCGTTCTGTTTGGGAGTGGAACAGGGAGAGAAGATGCTAGTTGTGGTACGAGGTACCCTCCGCCACGCAGCGTGTGGTGGATTGCGGAGTATGTATGTAGATGTAGATTACAAAATTAATTAAAAATAATTAATTTGGCTTATATGAGATAATGTTTTACATAAGGAAAGTCAACTGTACTTTCTAGGATTATACGGAACGTACAGTAAAATAAACAGTTTTTAAGACAGTTTATTGATAGAATGTTAGGTTGCTGGGCCGAAACGACCCCTGTTCTGCATCCAAGGGTGAACAGTCTGGAGTGCGGCACCGTGTAAAAACGCTTTCCGGTAAACTAGGAATATAAAATCCGTCGGTTGCTCTTCATCCATGGTTCGCAGGACGCCATATGAGACAAGGACAGGCTGAGTTTCGCACGAGGGATGTTTACCAAAAAAATTTTCTGTGCATACATTTATTACACTTGTTCCAAGTCAACTCTCAGGCCCATGATGCTACAACGACAATTAAAAAAAACTTAAGGAAAAATTACGTATAGGAAGGAAATATATCGCATCACTAACAGGCACAAGTACATATTATAAGTCTTGTAGAAACACGAGCTGTCCTAAGCTTAGCCCGTAAATGCTGCGTCCAGACCAAGTGATTTCTCAGTCTGGGAAACAAGGTACAGTCAAACGAAGGGTTGCCATATGTCATTTGATGCGTCGGTGCCATAAAACAAAATTTCCTCCAATTGTTTTATGCATTCGGACACGACCTGTGGTTTGAGAATATTTTTAACAATGTAGATGTATGTACCGTACTCTCACTGTTTACGGAACAATATGCTGCATTATTTTAATATGGTACTACACAGTTTAAAAGAAACTGCCTGCCAAAGTAGTGAAGCACCCCCAGAAAGGAGACGGCCGCGGTGGCCGAGCGGTTCTAGGCGCTTCAGTCCGGAACCGCGAGACTGTTACGGTCGCAGGTTCGAATCCTGCCTCGGGCATGGATGTGTTTGATGTCCTTAGGTTGATTAGGTTTAAGTAGTTCTAAGTTCTAGGGGACTGATGACCTCAGATGTTAAGTCCCATAGTTGTCAGAGCCATTTTGAACCCAGAAAGGAAGGACGACACAAAATAAAACTTCTCAGGTTGAGTAGATGTGTAGTAAAATTATAAACAGCCGACCAGTTGCAATGGATAAAGAAATCTTTACCTAGGTTTCAACAAATTTAAATTTGTCTTCTTCAGAAGGTGGCAATTTTACATTAGTATGGACTGATGTATCATCGCCGTTTTGCAGAGCTCTGCAACATCCATGTACTAATTTATATTTACATGACAAACCCTATTTTTAGGGCTATATTTTAATTTTGACAAATGGATCTATGCAGACATTCGTAAAAACGGCGATGATACATCAGTCCATACTAATGTAAAATTGCCACCTTCTGAAGAAGACAAATTTAAAGTTGTTGAAACCTAGGTAAAGATTTCTTTATCCATTGCAACTGGTCGGCTGCTTATAATTTTAATACGTGGAACCGTTGCTGTTGTGCAGCTATGTTTAAAATACTAAGATGTGTAATGTTACTTCAGTGATACAAAATCCAGTCAGTCTTATGAAGAAACTAGCAGTGTGAGCCCGCAGTGTGAGCCCACTTTTAAGCATGACGTTGCACTGTTTCTGACCTAGGTGCATGCGCTGATTCGGTTGGGGAAGGTGTCAAGAAATCGTTGAATCCTGCCCTGAGACAAGCTAGTGCAAAACCGTAACTGGTACTTTATATCCTGGATGATGGCACTCGGACGTAATTGACGTGCGAGATAGTCTCATACTTATTCTGTAGGGAGCAGATCTGGGGTTCTTGTTGGCCACAAGAGTACCTCAACAAACTTCACAGAGAGAAAGTTTCGTCTCTGGACGAGCATTGTTCTGTTGAAAAATAGTAACAAACACGATACCATCGAACGTAACACGTGAGTACGTGAGATGTCCTTTATGTACCGTTGTAGCGTCAGAGATCCCTCAGTCACCATCAGCCCTGACCTGAAGATATACACGATGGGTTCGCATACCATGACACGAGGAGTAGCACCGCTGAGTGTGTCCAACACATTGGAAGACTGAACCTATCTGCAGGTCACCGCCATAGTCGGCCACAATGGTAACCCAGGGTAGTGCAGAACCGCATCTCATCACTGAACGCAGTGGGACTCCAGTCGTCAGCAGTCCATGCTTCCCGGTCACGACACCGCTCCAAACGCACCCGTTTGCGTTCTGATGTGAAGAGCAGACTACGCGTAGGACGATAATTCCTTAATCCGAATACTGCTAGTCTCCGACAAATCGTGCAGGATGGCACAAAATGATGCACAATTATTTGTTTTCCGACGGCAGGCACAGGTATGAAGGCCTAAGATGTGTATGGCGCGCAAAACGGTGGTCCTCCTTTGTGGCAGTCAGATGTCTTCTATTGGATCCTTGGCGACTATTATATCTTTCCTCACGTTCCCAGGCGCTACAACATAGAACCATTGTTAAATGTGAATGTCCCACAAATCTGGATACTTCACGATCTGATCAGCTGGTCAAATGGAGACCCACAATAGTCCTCATTTTAAATCTTGCGATAACATTGCCCCGTACGATTAAGCAGCAATGGTTCAATGGCTCTGAGCACTACGGGACTTAACTTCTGAGGTCATCAGTCCCCTAGAACTTAGAACTACTTAAACCTAACTAACCTAAGCACATCACACACATCCATGCCCGAGGCAGGGTTCGAACCTGCGACCGTAGCGGTCGCGCGGTTCCAGACTGTAGCGCCTAGAACCGCTCGGTCACCCCGGCCGGGTCATTAAGCAGCACCTCCTTGTTGACAATCAGTATCTGGCGCTGTTCGAGCCCCTTACATACCCCGTCAAGTCTTTTAAGAGTACTAAACACGAACAACGCAAATGAAGTGAATGTGGTGAAGCAACTTAAATCATTTAGTAAAGGCGAGTCTTCTGGTCCTGGCTGTGTACCAATTAGGTTCCTTTCAGAGTATGCTGATGCATTAGCTCCATACTTAACAATCATATGCAACCATTCGCTCGACGAAAGATCCGTACCCAAAGACTAGAAAGTTGCACAGGTCGCACCAATATTCAACAAAGGTAGTAGGAGTAATCCACTAAATTACAGGCTCATATTATTGACGCTGATATGGAGCATGATTTTGGAACATACATTGTGTTCGGACATTATGAATTACCTCGAGGAAAACGGTCTATTGACACACAGTCACCATGGATTTAGAAAACATCGTTCTTGTATAACACAACTACCTCTTTATTCGCGTGGAGTGTTGAGTGCTATTGAAGGGATTTCAGACTGATTCCGTATTTCTGGACTTTTGCGTGCTTATGGAATATCATCTCAGTTATGTGAGTGGATTCGTGATTTCCTGTGAGAGAGGTCACGGTTCGTCGTAACTGACGAAAAGTCATCGAGTAAAACAGAAGTGATTTCTGGCGTTCCCCAAGGTACTGTTATAGGCCCTTTGCTGTTCCTTATCTATATAAACGATTTCGCAGACAATTTGACCAGTCCTCTTATGTTGTTTGCAGATGAAGCTGTCGTTTATTGACTAATAAAGTCATCAGAAGATCAAAACAAATTGCAAAACGATTTAGAAAAGATATCTGAATGGTGTTAAAAATTTGCTGTTGACCCTAAATAACGAATAGTATGAGGTCATCCACATGAGTGCTAAAAGGAATTCTTTTAACTTCGGTTACACGATAAATCAGTCAAATCTAAAGGCCGTAAATTAAACTAAATGCATAGGAACTACAATTACGAACAACTTAAATTGGAAGAAAGGTATAGAAAATGTTGTGGAGTAGGCTAACCAAAGACTGCTTTTTATATGCAGGACACTTAGAAAATGTAACAGATCTACTAAGGAGACTGCCTGCACTACGCTTATTCGTCCTCTTGTAGAATACTGCTGAGCGGCGTGGGGTCCTTACCAGATAGGACTGACGGAGTACATCGAAATAGTTCAAAGAAGGGCAGCACGTTTTGTATTATCGCGAAATATGGGAGAGGGTGCCACAGAAATGATATAGGATTTGGGGTGGACATAATTAAAACAAGGGCGCTTTTCGTTCCGACAGAATCTTCTCACGAAATTCCAGTCACCAACTTTCCCCCCCGAAGGCGAAAATATTTTGTTGACAATGACCTACATAGGGAGAAACGATCACCACGATAAAATAAGGGAAATCAGAGGTCGTACGGAAAGATGCAGGTGTTCGATCTTTCCGGCCGCTATACGAGGTTGGAATAATAGAGAATTGTGAAGGTGGTTCGATAAACCCTCTGCCAGGCACTTAAATGTGGTTTGCAGAGTATCCACGTAGATGTAGATGTAGACGTAGAACTCTGATGGCCGTTCTCCCGTACCCACAGCAGAGAACTACAGCTACATTCATTTGCACGTCCGCCGATGGTAAGTACCTTTACCAGGTTATGCCGATATCCAACCATGTCATCTGAGTGCTTCATTATTTTTGTCACCCAGTCTGTTTCACGTACATTCTTTTTCTTTTTGTATCTACATTTATAGCGTGCGCGTCATTTAATCCAAATATACTTACACGGTGGTGACGAAAAGCCATGGGATAGCGACAAGCAGATATACAGATGGCTCCAGCGCCGTGTACACAAGGTATAAAAGCGGAGCTGCCGTTTGTAGTTAGGTGACTCATGTGAAAAGGTTTACGATGCGATTATGGCCACACGACGGGAAATTAACAGACTATGTACGCAAAATGGTAGTTGGAGCTAGACGCATGGGACATACCATTTCGGAAATCGATAGGAAATTCAATATTCTGAGATCCACAGAGTCAAGAGTGTGCCGAGAATATCGAATTTCAGGCATTACCTCTCACCATGGACAACGCAGTGGGAGACGGCCTTCACTTAACGACTGAGAGCAGCGGCGTTTGCGTACAGTCATCATTACTAACAGAGAAGCAATATTGCGTGAAATCACTGTGAAAATCAGTGTGTGGTAACGACGAACGTACGGCGAAATTTGGTGTGAATGAGCTACAGCAGCAGACGACCGCCGCGAGTGGCTTTGGTAACAGCGCTACATCGCCAGCACCGCCTGTCCTGCCCTCATGACCACATCCGTTGGACCACAGATCACTGGGGAAGCGAGACTGGTCAGATGGGTTCCGATTTCAGTTGGTATGATCTGGAAAAGGCCGGGTGGTAAGGCAAGATTACACTTAGATTACATTATGCTCAGACAGATACTGTCACCCAGGAACAAATACAGACTCAGATCACAAAGTACTAGTGATGAAGAGTAGGCTGAAGTTTAAGAGATTGGTCAGGATGAATCAATAAGCAAAGAGGTGGGATATAGAAGTACTATGGATTGGCGAGATACCCTTGAAGTTCTCTAAGGCTATAGATACAGCAATACGGATTTGGTCATTAGGCAGCACAGTTCAAGTACACCTCTAAAAAGAACGCTTACAGAAGCTGGAACGAAAAACGTAGGTACAAAGAAGCTAACTGCGGAGAATCCCTCAACAGAAGAAATACTTCAGTTGATCGATGAAAGAATGAAGAAAAAAGTTTTCAGTGGAATTCAGGAATATAGAAATATAATTCGCTGAGGAATGAAATTTAGAATGTGCAGGGAAGCTTATACGAAATGGCTGCATGGGAAAGGTGAAGAAACCGAAAAAGTAATGATTGTCGGAATGACTGACTCAGAATATACGAAAGTCAAAATAACCTTCCGTGATATTACAGGCAAGGATGGTAACTTTAAAGAGTGCAAAGGGAATTCCACTGTTGAATGCAAGGGAGAGAAGGGATCTGAGGGAAGAGTACATTGAGGGCATCTATGAGGGGGGAAGATGTGATAGAAGAAGAAGCAGGAGTCGATTTAGAAGAGATAGGGGATCCAGTATTAGAATCAGAATTGAACTTAGCTTTGTAGGACTTAAATCCAAAAAAAGGCGGATGGGATAGATAGCATTCCATCAGAATTTCTAAAATCATTGGGGGAAGTGGCAACAAAACGATTATTCACGTAGGTTGTGTAGAATGTGTGAGTCCGGCGACATACCATCTGATTTTCAGAAAAATATGATCCACACATTCCCGAATACTGCAAGAGCTGACAAGTGCAAATAATTATCGCACAACCAGCGTAACAGTTCATGCCTCCAAAACAATATACAAAATAATGAAAAAGAAAATTGAGGATGTATTACATGACGGTCAGTTTGACTTAAGGCAATTCTGACGTTGAGGTTGATAATGGAGGCATGACTTTATAAAAATGATGACACGTGCATAGGAAACATCCCCCAGGCTGTGGCTAAGCCATGTCTCCGCAATATCCTTTCTCTCAGGAGTGCTAGTTCTTCATGGTTCGCAGGAGAGCTTCTGTAAAGTTTGGAATGTAGGAGACGAGATACTGGCAGAAGTAAAGCTGTGAGTACCCGGTGTGAGTCGTGCTTCGGTAGCTCAGATGGTAGAGCACTTGCCCGCGAAAGGCAAAGGTCCCGAGTTCGAGTCTCGGTCGGGCACACAATTTTAATCTGCCAGGAAGATTTTAACGTTCATAGGATTTATCGATCTGGAAAATGCATTCGAAATTGTAAAATGGCGCAGCATGTTTGAAATTTTAAGAATAATATAGGAACAGACGGTTAACATACAATATGTACGAGAACCAAGAGGGAATAATAAGAATGAGCGACCAAGAACGAAGTGCTCGGATTAAAAAGGATGTAAGATAGGGATGTAGCCTTTCGCTCTTACTGTTCAATCTATACATCGAAGAAGCAGCGATGAGAATAAAAAAAAGGTTCAGTTGTGGAATTAAAATTCAATGTGAAAAGACATCGATGATAGGTTTTCTCAATGACATTCCTGTCCTGAGTGAAAGTGAAGAAGAAGTACATGATATGCTGACTGGAATGAACAGCCTAATAACCACAGAATATGCACTCTCAGTAAATCTAAGAAAGACGAAAGTAATGAGAAGTAGCAGACATGAGAACAGGGAGAAACTTAACATCAGGATTAATAGTCAGGAAGTAGTTGAAGTTAACGAATTCTATTGCCTAGGCAGCAAAATAACCAATGACGGACGGAGCAAGGAGGACATCAAAAGCAGACTAGCACTGGCAAAAGTGCATACTTAGCCAAGAGAAGTTACTAATATCAAACATAGCCCTTAATTTGAGAAAGAAATTCTTATAATGTACGTTTGGAATACAGCACTCTATGGTGGTGAAACATAGAATGTGGGGAAACCGAAAAATAAAAGATCCACGTATTTGTGATGTGGTATTACAGTCAAATGTTGAATATTAATCGGACTGAAAAGTTAAGGAAAGAGGATCTTCTGTGGAGAATCGAGGTGAAAGGAATATGTGGAAAACACCGACAAGGAGAAAGGACATCTGTTAAGACGTCATGTTATGACTTGCATGGTACTAGAGGGAGCTGTAGAGAGCAAACCTGTAGAGGAACCTTTGAATATACCGAGCAAAGAATTGAGGATGTACGTTGCAAGTGCTACTCTGAGATGAAGAGGTTGCCACAGGACAGGGAATCGCGGCAGGTCGCATTAAAGCAGCCAGAAGACTGATGACAAAACAAAAAAGAGAGAGAGAAACAGGAGAGAGAGAGAGAGAGAGAGCTGATGGTAGGGTTTTAGTGTGGCACAGACTCTACGAATCCATAAATTCGAGTTGTCAACGAGGCACTGTGCAAGCTGGTGGTGGCTCTATAATGGTGTCAGCTGGTTTTACATGGAATGGATTGTGTGTTCTGGTGCAACTGAACCGGTCATTAACTGGAAATGGATATGTTCGGCTATTTGGAGTCCATTTGCAGCCATTCATGGACTTGATGTTCCCAAAAAAAGATGGAATTTTCAAGGATGACAATGCGTCATGTCATCGGGCCACAGTTATTCGCGAATGGTTTGAAGAAATCTTGGACAATTTGAGCGAATGCTTTGGTCACAGAGATCGCTGGACATGAAACCCATCGAACATTTACGGCACATACTCGAGAGGTCAGTTCGTGTACGAACTTCACCGGCAACACTTCCGTAATTATGGCCGGCTATTCAGGCAGTATAGTACAATGTTTCTGAAGGGCATTACCAAAGACTTGTTGACCCCATGCCACGTAGAGCTGCAGCACTATGGCGGGTAAAAGGAGATCCAACGCGAAGTATCCCATGAGCTTTGTCACATCAGCGTAGGCATTACTGAGATATTCGTATGTAGAATGAACGTGCTCTTGAGTGGTGTTGATTTCAGAATGTGATGCACATTTTGTCATTGATATGTATAGTTTCTATTGGAAAGAACAGAACCCTGAAATCAGCACTGCAAGTAGGATATACCTACTAGACAAACTATACCACCATAAAGAATCAGTATCAACGTACGACTAACAGAAGAGAAGTAAAAGTTCGGTTATAATAACGTTCTTTTGAATTCACTGAATCTAACCTTTTCCTCTAATTTGTTCGCAACTTATGTGCAAATATATGTCAAACAAAATCACAGAAGATTTTTGTAAGGTTTCCTCACTGAAACAACTTTCCAAATCGTAATTTTAGAGGTAGGAAAACTAGAGGTATGTTTGCTTTCCCCTCAAAGAAGCACGTATTCATTCCTTAACTGAGCTTATTTCTTATCTCACTACTGCTTCACCCTCGAACTGCGATTATTCAGTGAGACATATTGTGCCAAATATTGGTATAAAGGGAGTGAATGCTTATCTACAGCTTGCACGGAAACCAGGCTGCAGTTCGAAGGGAAAAACGACATAAAATGTTGGCATTAGTTGAGAATAGAGGGAGATGTGGTTGTGGCCAATCCCCCGTGATTTACAACGGGAAAGCAGTAGTGAAAACTAAGTAGAAAGTTCGAAAGAGAATTCAAGTTGAGGGAGAAGAAATAAATAGTTTAATTGACTTCTTCTGGGTGGGCACCTGGGCCTCGATACATCAAAAGAACGGCGTAATTCCCATCAAGCTGTTATTTCAAACGAGCACTTCATTAAGCACTGATAACCAGTTTCGAGGGTGTGCCCATTATGAAAAGCACAACGGATTTGGATACATCATCGTCATGAACAATATAAAACAGAGACAAAGTGCAATGTAGAGATATACCTGGCTTGGCTATCTGTTGACATGACCTCAGAATTGATAGCCAAAAATCAGCCATCCGAAAACCGCACAAAGCGATGATGAGAATACATGACAAAGAAGATATAATAGTGAAAATAACAGAAGGTGAAATTGAATTGATTGCATGGTGTACGCGTAATAAATTAATTTTTGTCGTTTAATTAAGTGCCATTCCGATATAGATGTATATCTTTGGTCTCGATTTATTAGAGTCGATGAACTAATTCAATCGAAGTTCCTTACAGTCCTACTTACTTCGCACTCTTTCTATTGTCGAGGTGCATGTAAGAAAGGCACATCTCTTTATATTAATAAACTGAGTTACTATTTATTGAATATGTGTCTTAAATATCACTAGTTACCTTTGCAACTTTGTTATATGTTTCAGCAGCTGGGAAGCGAAAGTTCGTTGAAGTGTCGGTCACGCGCCATCAGCATGCTACCATATGCATGTTGTATCCTTCCTCCTAGAACGTGCAGTCTAAATTGTTTGTTATACGAAGTCTGATTACGCCTGCTATGCCCTGCGACATATTTCATCACACTGTGCTATAGTTTAACAAGGTGAGCCACCACCCAACTTACCACTCTCCTACAGCGATCACTGCACATGGGTTCATCAAGACGGAAAAATAATAGTAAATTAGAAATATGGACAGAATCACCTACAGTAGAAGCTTGTTCAAATAACATCTTAATTGGAAACCAAACAAAATCATTTTCAATCCTGCTGCAGTCTTTGTGATTGTCCCACCTCAGAACAATTAGTATTCTGAGATATAATGCAATCTTACATTTCATATCCATTCAGACTATATTTTTTATGGGAAATATCACATACACCATGCTGATAACTGGATGAGTGAAAAACAAATAAAATCAAGAATTGCAATGATAAGGCAAGCACCCCAGATAAAGAAACGGTTACCATACAGCAAAATTCGTTGCAGTTAGGAAAAAGGCAGTTAAGGACCTCGTGTGGGATGATTTTCTGTCAACTGTGGAAGCTGTGCGTTAAGAAGACAGAAGAACCAAAATTGAAGCGTTAGAGGTGCAGGTTTGTACGGGGATGGGAAAAATAAAATGGATGGATAATGTGACGAACAGTGAAATGACGGAAAGGGTAAAGGAACGAAGAGCTGTCCGAATCCAGGTAAAAAAAAAAAAAAGGAAAACAAACTGGGTGGGACGTATACTTACTGCGAAGGAGAGAATTTTTAACAACAACAGTCTAAGGTACAAAGAAAGCACAGAAGAAAAAGGGGAGGGGAAGGAGAAAAATGCTGGAGAAACTAAAAAGAAGAAGAAACCAGGCTACGAAGCAGTTGGCCTGAAACAATAATACAGAACAGCGATGGTGTAAGGAATAGCCAATAAGCATTACACCTAATGATAGTGCATTCTATTTTCAAGCATCCTTGTGGTATGAATTCTCCATTTATTTCTGCACATCTTCATCTGCTCATTTAAGCTTTTAAGTCGTAATGCTTATCTGGTAGATGTACACATTCTCATATAAGATGAAATTTTCTAGAAAAGAATGCATAAGTTTAGATGGGTATATCGCATAACAAATCAAGAGGTGCTTAATCGAACTAAGGAAAAAAAGAAATGTTTGGCGTAATTTAGCTGACAGAGGGGATAGTTGGGAGGAGACGTCCTGAGGCATAAATAATTATTTTGGTACTGGAGGCAAATGTAGAAGTAAAAGCTGTAGAAGGAAACTAAGACTTGACTGCTGTAAGCCGGTACAGATGGATGTCCACATTGAAGTCACAATTAAGTGTCCACCGCCAACAGTCGACACCAATATGCAATAACCACTCAGAGAAGGCCGGTGACACCACTGGCAGCGGAGGGTATATAAAGCATGTTCGGGTACGCGGAAAGTTGCGAAGTCGTTTCGTAATACGGAAACGGAGTGATTTATCTAACGTCCAAAACGGCATGATCACTGCTTTAGGGCCAAGGGTGTAAACGTTTCCAAAACGGCTAAGTTTGTAAACTGTTCACGTGGCGCCGTTGTTAAAGTATTCCGTGCTGGTAAAATGGTGCTATCCAAAACTGGCGCGGAAGAAACTGTGGTGCACCACGGGCCATAGATGATTGGGATGAAGGACGACTACGGAGATGCAACTGTTGAGCAACTGACTACAGCCCAGATGAATCAACGAGCCACGGAAATGTGTACGGGTGTATAGACGTGCTAAATACTAAACTCCACCCGAACAGGTCATGAAGGCTCAACAGTACCGATCGGCCACTGTACCACCCTCAGCCCACAGGCGTCAGTGGATGCAGATACAGAGGGGCATGAGGTCAGCACACCGCTCTCCCAACCGTGTGTCAGTTTACGACACCGGAGCCGCTACTTCTCAATTAAGTAGCTCCTCAGTTTGCCCCACAAGGGCTGAGTGGACCCCGCTTGCCGATAGCACTCGGCAGACTGGATGGTCACCCATCCAAGTGCTAGCCCAGCCCGACAGCGCTTAACTTCCGTGATCTGAAGGGAAGACGTGCTACTGTTGAGCTATTGATCGCCCAGGTGATCCGAAGAGCCACAACAGTGTCTCCTCAACGAGCGTTCAGCGAAAGTTGCTTCTTATTAGTCTCCGCAGTAGGCGGCTCTTTTGTGCACCTGTGCTGACTGATGTTACCAGAGAGTTGGCCATTGGTCTGCACTACGTGAAACGTCTGAAAGCAAACGCCGGCGCGGTAGCTCAGCGTGTTCGGTCAGGGAGCCGGTTGGCCTCTGTAATAAAAAACTGAGTGGAAGGATCAACCACCGAACTTGAACAGGATGTCTTGCGACGTCCGCAACGACCGAACACAACGATAAAAAAAAAAAAAAAAAAAAAAAAAAAAAAGTTAAAAGTTCGTCGTCCGCAGCTAGTGGTCGTGCGGCAGTGTTCTCGCTTCCCGCGCCCGGGTTTGCCGGTTCGATTCCCGGCGGGGTAAGGTATTTGTATTTTCTCTGCCTCGTGATGACTGGGTGTTGTGTGCTGTCCTTATTTTAGTTAGGTTTAAGTAGTTCTAGGTTCTAGGGGACTGATGAGCATAGCTGTTAAGTGGCTGGCTCTAAGCACTATGGGACTTAACATCTGTGGTCATCAGTCCCCTAGAACTCAGAACTACTTAAACCTAACTAACCTAAGGACATCACACACATCCATGCCCGAGGCAGAATTCGAACCTGCGACCGTATCAGTCGCGCGGTTCCGGACTGAGCGCCTACAACCGCTAGACCACCGCGGCCGGCACTGTTAAGTCCCATAGTGCTCAGAGCCATTTGAACCATTTTTTTGATGTTCGTCGGCGGCAGAGGCTCGAATTTGGACGCCAATACCGCAATTAGACGCACGATGAACGGCGACAGGCGACATTTTCAGATAATCGCCATTTATGCTTCACCAGAGAGTTGGACGTTGTTCTGCACTATGTGAAACGTCTGAAAGCAAACACCCTGTACGCTTCATGGTCTGGGGAACGTTTTCGTGTTCTTCCTTAGGTGATCAAAACAGGTATGAATCTATCCTTGGGGAACATGTCCACCCCTACATGTAGTTTGTGTTTCCTCGGCACCACGGCATCTATCAACCGGACAATGGAGTGTGTCACACAGCTCGCAGTGAAAGTGCATGGCTCGAAGAGCACCAGGACGAGTTTATCGCAGTCACCTGGTCACCGAACTCCCTGGATGTTCACTCAGTTGAGGAACTGTGGGACCAAGTACGTCGGGCTGTTCGCGCCATTGATCCTCAATCGCCGGCCGCGGTGGCTGAGCGGTTCTAGGCGCTTCAGTCCGGAACCGCGCGACTGTTACCGTCACAGGTTCGAATGCTGCCTTGGGCATGGCTGTGAGTGATGTCCTTAGGTTGGATTAGTTTAAGTAATTCTAAGTTCTAGGGGACTGATGACCTCAGATGTTAAGTCCCATAGTGCTCAGAGCCATTTGGATCCTCAATCGAGGAACCTAGCGCAGCTTGCCACGACACTGGAGTCGTCATGGGTCCACATCCCTGTCAGAACATTCCAGAACTTCACTGAGTCTCTTCCTGCACGCCTCACAGCGGTTCACGCTGCAGAAAGTTTTTATTCAGGCTTTACATAGGTGGTCACGTTAATGTAACTGGACAGTGTAGTTCGCCGTAGTTATCCGGAGAGGAAGCGGTTCCAGGACAGACTTGAGACTGCATCAAATCCGCCTACCGACCGAAGACAAAGACACAATACAGAAATATCCTCCAACACAGCTTTTCACGAAAACTTTTATACAGACGTTTTGGCAACTAGAGTGGATTATTTTATGTGTTTTATTGCAGTCTAACGTCACATTCGGTTTATCAATAATCAGCACAAAGCAATGGTGAAGAGTAACAGGGAAAATCGGATAACTGGTGAAGATACACTGGAAAGAAGGAGGGGCGAAAAATCTTTAAGGCCCAGCATGACTCTAAGAGGAAATGAGAGATTGGTTGACAGCACAAATTCCGAGACGAGGAATTGTCAGCGCTTTGACTGTCAATTTCATCAGTTGACGGGATGTGAAAATTTCTGTAGACTGTCGATTCCGACATTTCTCTTACTTTTAAATACGAAATGACGTTTTGTGATAGACTCGACCAATCTTCCATTTTTTGTCTCTGCTTTGGAGTGACAAAAGCCCCATATACAGATGGTGGTAGTATCGCAGACACGAGGTATAAGAGGGCTGTGCATAGCGGAGCTGTCATTTGTACTCAGGTGATTCACGTGGAAAGGGTTCTGATGTGCTTGCGGTCGCACTGCGGGATTACCACACTTTGAACGCGGAATGGTTTTTGGAGATAAGCGCATCGGGCATTCAAGAGCGTTCCGAGAATACCAGAATTCAGGCATTACCTCTCACCATGAACAACGGGGTGGCCGACGGCCTTCACTAACAACAGAGCCGTGACATTTGCGTAGAGTAACCGCAGATATCGATGTAGGACGTACTACGAACATATCCGCTAGAACAGTGCGACGAAATTTGGAGTTAAGGGGCTATTGCAGCAGACGGCCGACGCGAGTGCCTCTACTAAAAGCATGGCATCGCCAGTAGCGCCTATCCTGTGCTCGTGGCCATGTTGGTTGGTCCCTAGACGACAGGAAAACTGTGACTTATCAGACGAGTCCCGATTTCAGTTGATAAGAGCACTGTTAAATGCAGAGGAGAGAGCAGATAGGTGGAAAGAATACATTGAAAGCCTCTATGAGGGTGAAGATCTGCCTGCTGTGATAGAAGAAGAAACAGGAGTCGATTTAGAAGAGATAGGGGATCCAGTATTAGAATCGGAATTTAAAAGAGCTTTGGAGGACTTACGGTCAAATAAGGCAGAAGGGATAGACAACATTCCATCAGAATTTCTAAAATCATTGGGGGAAGTGGCAACAAAACGTTATTCACGTTGGTGTGTAGAATATATGAGTCTGGCGATATACCATCTGACTTTCGGAAAAGCATCATCCACACAATTCCGAAGACGGCAAGAGCTGACAAGTGCGAGAATTATCGCACAATCAGCTTAACAGCTCATGCATCGAAGCTGCTTACAAGAATAATATACAGAAGAATGGAAAAGAAAATTGAGAATGCGCTAGGTGACGATCAGTTTGGCTTTAGGAAAAGTAAAGGGACGAGAGAGGCAATTCTGACGTTACGGCTAATAAAGGAAGCAAGGCTAAAGAAAAATCAAGACACTTTCATAGGATTTGTCGACCTGGAAAAAGCGTTCGACAATATAAAATGGTGCAAGCTGTTCGAGATTCTGAAAAAAGTAGGGGTAAGCTACAGAGAGAGACGGGTCATATACAATATGTACAACAACCAAGAGGGAATAATAAGAGTGGACGATCAAGAACGAAGTGCTCGTATTAAGAAGGGTGTAAGACAAGGCTGTAGCCTTTCGCCCCTACTCTTCAATCTGTACATCGAGGAAGCAATGATGGAAATAAAAGAAAGGTTCAGGAATGGAATTAAAATACAAGGTGAAAGGATGTCAATGATACGATTCGCTGATGACATTGCTATCCTGAGTGAAAGTGAAGAAGAATTAAACGATCTGCTGAACGGAATGAACAGTCTAATGAGTACACAGTATGGTTTGAGAGTAAATCGGAGAAAGACGAAGGTAATGAGAAGTAGTAGAAATGAGAACAGCGAGAAACTTAACATCAGGATTGATGGTCACGAAGTCAGTGAAGTTAAGGAATTCTGCTACCTAGGCAGTAAAATAACCAATGACGGACGGAGCAAGGAGGACATCAAAAGCAGACTCGCTATGGCAAGAAAGGCATTTCTGGCCAAGAGAAGTCTCCTAATATCAAATACCGGCCTTAATTTGAGGAAGAAATTTCTGAGGATGTACGTCTGGGGTGCAGCATTGTATGGTAGTGAAACATGGACTGTGGGAAAACCGGAACAGAAGAGAATCAAAGCATTTGAGATGTGGTGCTATAGACGAATGTTGAAAATTAGGTGGACTGATAAGGTAAGGAATGAGGAGGTTCTACGCAGAATCTGAGAGGAAAGGAATATGTGGAAAACACTGATAAGGAGAAGGGACAGGATGATAGGACATCTGCTAAGACATGAGGGAATGACTTCCATGGTACTAGAGGGAGCTGTAAAGGGCAAAAACTGTAGAGGAAGATAGAGATTGGAATACGTGAAGCAAATAATTGAGGACGTAGGTTGCATGTGCTACTCTGAGATGAAGAGGTTAGCACAGGAAAGGAATTCGTGGCGGGCCGCATCAAACCACCAGTCAGTAGACTGATGACCAAAAAAAAAGAGCTAGGGGTAGGACACGAGTGTGACGCGAACTCTACGAAGCAATTAACTCAAGATGTCAGCAAGGCACTGTGAAAGCTGATGGTGGCTACATAATGGTGTGGGCTGTGTTTACATGTAAGAAACTTGGTCCTCTGGTCCAATTGGACGGACCATTGACTGGAAATGATTATGTTCGGCTACTGAGAGACTATTTGCATCCAGCGACGATAGAATTTTTGTGGACGACAATGCTTCATGTTACCGGCCCACAATTTTTCGCAACAGGTTTGAAGAACATTATAAACAATTCGTGCAAACGATTTGGCCACCCAGATCGCTTGTCATGAATCCCATCGAACTGTTTTCGAACGTAACTGAGAGGTCAGTTCGTGCTCAAATTCCTGCATCAGCAACACTATCGTAACTACGGACGGCAATAGAGGCAGCTCAGTATATCTGTAGGGAATTTACAACGAGCTATTGATTTCCTGCCATGCCGAGTTGCTGCACTACTCCGGGCAAAAGGGGTTGCGATACGGTATCAGGAGTAATCCCATGACTTTTGTTATCTGAGTGTAAACCAGCCAATAGTAGCGCTAACTGTTTCTGCGGTACGTAAATAAACGAAAGACGTTTTCCTTAGGACGACAAAATTTTGCGTGGATTGGAGCAAGATTTCGTTGACGATGGCAGGGAGAATGGCAATATCGGTGGTTCAGATGATGAAAAATATTCTCGTTTTAATTTCAAAAAACGTTTTTTGAAAAATTTGTTTCATTAATTTTCTGAACTTTTTTCATTTTTTGAATAATGAACCACTGTTTTTCAATTGTAGGTTCAGAAAATGAAGACAGTGATCCTGCAATGAACGTAGAACAGCAAAATGGCCGTCCTGACAATACTAGAAGGAGTTCAAGACAAAGGGGTCTCACAAAGAAGAGTTACACTCTGTGAAAATATTATAACGATTTGTAATTACAGTTTTACATTGTTAAATTTTAATTATTGAAAGGAGAGTAGTGGATCACAATGGTAAATGAAAATATTTTCACTCTACTAAAGTCTTATAGTTTTGACAAAATTTAGGACTCATTAAAAATAGAAGGAAATCAACTCAAGAACTGAAGTAGCTATAAATATGTAATCTAGGAGAAGAAATTTCAGTCTTTCATAGAAGGTTGCTATGACAGTTAAATGTTAGTGTATCTTTTGAATGAAATATACTGAGAAACCATAAAAATCTGCGGTATTCCAAGAAACGCAAACGTTTATTTGGCTGGCAGTCGAAGTGTTAGTTTGGTAATGGAGGTAAGTTGGTGGGCGTGGCGTGTTCGGGAGGGACTGGGTGGAAGGGAAGGGTTGAGGGAGTTAAATGTTGAAGTGGGACTTCAGGTTTTGAATACGAAAAAGCGGTTGAAATGGATGTAGGTTCCAGTAATTCTGCAGAGATAAAGAGGCTGGCACAGGATAAACTAACGTGGAGAACTGCATCAGACTTCTCTGCAGACTGAAGACCACAACACAATTCAGTCTTGCTCTGCCATCGGGGCTCAGTCCGAAGCGGGACTCATCATTGAAGATAATTCTACTCCAATCAACGAGATTCCAGGCCAAAGACGTGTGACACCAGCGTGACTGTCTTCTGCGATAGAACCACTGGGAGAGACGGTTTCTTTTCGTAATAGGACCCCTTTGGTTGTCATCGGTGGCACTCTTACAATACAGCGGTACGTCGACCATTTTCTACGACCCGATTGGTCGCCCTTCAACAGAAGCCATCCTGGGCTTGCATTTCAGCAAGATAATACTCGCCCATATAAAGCGAGAGATTCTACTGCTTGCCTTGGTGTATGCCAAACCCTATCTTGGCCACCAACGTCACCGAACCTTTCCACAGCTGAGGACGAACATTGTGGGCAGGGCCTTCAACCATCTCCGGATTTTAACGATCTAACTCGCCAACTGGACCGAATTTGGCACGACATCACTCGGGAGGATATCCAAAAACTCTGCCAATCAATTCCAAGCCGAACAACTGCTTGCATAAAGGGTAGAGGTAGACCAACGCGTTATTGAAATGCTCAACTTGTGAAGCTCTTTCTCTTGAATATATCATAAAATTTCTTCTAAAATTATAATCACTTGTTTGTCTGTGCATGTTACATCTACCGATTTCCATCCCATCCGAATAATTTCTTCGTGGTGCGTCGTTTTTCTTCTTCTTCTTTTTTCTTCGAGTGTAATTTGTAATGTATCCTTTGACTGTGACGAGTTTCATCAAAATCGATCAGTTCAGTGGGAGTGGTCTAGCACTTTACTACAGACGTCTGTAAATCGGAAACAGAGGATCCACTGAGCAGCGTCACGGAAAACGACTCTTAGGAGCGTTTTGAGCAGTGGAAGGAATACAGACATGTCTCCTCGACGGCAACCACCATTAACTGAACATATTTGATAAGTACTCAAATCCGTACTATTAGTTCCTGTTGCTTTGTTTCAGTCAGCAGATACGGTATCTTCCAACGCAGCGCAGCTATGAAGGAAATTTTCCGTCTTCTACTACTGATCTGATCAGTTTGATGGAACTTAGAACAGCTCGAAAATACAGTTCAAGATCGAGAAACGATCATTCACTAACACGCCCCAACAAATCAGTTCTTTGCTCATCTCTCCTTTCAGTTTTGTTAGATACCGTGCACTTCATTACAGAATTCGGAACCTGAACAAATGTTAACACTGACTCCTTATATCTAGTTACATTTTACATTTACTAACGTCATACAACTTCTTATATCTCACAGTGATATCAGTCATTACGCTAAACAAGAAATATTTCTCGATTTCTGGAGTTCACAATAATACCACTGTTCAAAATCTTTAAGAGGAAAGCAAGGTAAATTATTTACTGCACGCATGCAGTGATATCGCAGGAATCGGGATGGCCTGCCCAAGTATATATTAAGTTTCACCATTCGGATTTGCTCCATTTGTGTTTCGAACTGTCTAATAAGGAATTCCGAACTATTCTGTAAACCAAAGAGTTACAAAGAAATCACTAATCTAGAATGAATTTTTCACTGTATAACGGCGTGCATGCCGTTTTTGGCACATTTATAACAGCCTGCAATTGAGGTAACGCAAGAAAATACTTTTTCTGTATACGTTTGGCAACTAGTTTTCTTACGTAGTCTAGGCATCAGATAAAAAATAGGACTAAGTAATAGTTACAAAGATTCATTAAGAACCCATAGTCGGGCCAATTTAAAATACCTTAATGTTTCCAGTTACGTTACACTTGGCGTCATTTTGGAAGTAAATAATGTGATACCTTTTTCCATTATTACTCTAATTTTAGGAGAGGTTAACACAGATCTAGTACCATATGCTAAACATTGGCTTATTCTTCTTGATCGCAAGTGAAGTAAACCAAATTCCGGTTAATCTTCTACTGAGCGTAAATTTCCATAAAATCCAATTAAACAGAACGGGGCGTAAAGGAACTCTGCGGGAACTGAATAAGACCGCATCGACGCTTCTGCTCGGCGTGTGCGCTCCAGGATATGCTGTCTCGCCGTAGACTGATTTTCTCCCGTTTGGATAAGTGAACCCGAGCAGACAGTGCACAAAAACCTGCGTCCGCGAGTCAGAGACGATGTAGCGTTTAAGGCAATCTAAGCACTCACACACGCCGCCCGCAGCATGTCGGGCGGGAGAAATTGTGTGTCGCGCGGGCGAGAGTGCTCCCCCTAAGGTCCGAACCCGGATCTTCCAAGCTCATTCTGTGGCGCTGCCCTCAGTGACAGGAGGCAGCAGTGATCTCTCCGTCAAAGGGAATCTGCTGCTAACTGCAATCTACATGTACGTACACACTCTGCAAACCACGATGAAGTGCATGGCACAGGGTAATAATCATGTTAACATATGTTAGGGGCTCTTCCCGTTCCAGTCTCGTGTCGATTGCGGAAGAACGGCAGTTTAAATTCCTCATTAGTCTAATTTCGTCTTCACAGTCGTTACGGGAGCAATACTGAGGTGCTCAACATGTCATTGTTGATGAGCTGGAGAGTTACTTGTGTATTTAGTACCTACAAACAGGCACTACACCGCAATTTGACCCAGAGGTCACTTCGCAGCTAAAAAGCCACTTATTCAGGGGATTCTACACTTTTTTGTTTGCACTCGCTGTTCATTAAGCTGATCTGCAACAGGTTCCCGTGGAATTCAGTACTTCACCTTCTAGTTGGCCAGAACTTATTTTCTTCCAATGATAACTTTTACTTGCTGTTTGGTGTCTGGGCAAACAACATAACTTGTCTGAACTTTTGCTTCAATCTGGCCAATGATGCTTCGGCTGTTGTCCGTTTCCTTTATTTTGCAGCTGCATGAGAATCGCCTCGCCGTTATTTGGTGTTTGCATATTGCACTGGGAATAGAATTTTTCTTAACACTTAGTACTGAGACGAGGAGTTTGTCGGAGTCATCTCACACCGACAAGATACCATAGGCTGGACAAATGTCTAGCCCGTGTGGAGCTTTTTGACAGAATAAATGCCTTTCTTTCATCACTATCAAATTTGTCAGATATGATGCAGACACTGATGCTTAAGTTCTCTGACCCTTTCGAACGACTGCCTCCCGAACTCAGTTTTGAGTGGTTAGAGTGGAATTAGATATAATAGTAAATAAGAAAGAACCGAACGCGGCTGGGCTAATCTTGACAGTATATCACAGCTAATACATAAAAAATCCAGCATTTCCCCCTCCGATACAGAAGTAGAACAGAAGTAGAAGTTTATATGTCGATTAGCTCTGAAGATGGTAGGAGAGAGAGAAAGAGTGAATGACGAAATAAAAGAAATTGTTCAGGTATTTTAGTGAGACGAAAATTAACTGTAATTTGCGACTGGAATTCAGGAGTAGGAAAAAATAGTCGCAGAACATGACCTGCGGATAGGAATGAAAGGGTAAGTCAGCTGGCAAAATTTTGCGCAGAACACAATTTAATCGTTGCTACGTGTGTAAAAATTAGACTGCAGTTGTAAGAGTCGTACATAAAAGGAAGAAGAGGTGTAGATGGGTGTGAGCCTTGTAGCCTATCCCCGATGTTATTTAATCCGTTTATTGTGCGAACGGTAAAGGAAATGAAGAAGAGAGCTGGAAATGAAATTAAAGTTCCAGGAGAAGAAGTAAAAACTTTGAGGATTGCCTGTGACATTATAATTTAGTAAGGATTTAGAAAATCACTTGAACTGAATGAGCAGTTTCTTAAAAAGTGGATATCAGATGAATATTGTCAACAGCAAAACAATAGTAATGGCGTATAACTGAACGGAATCAGGCGGTGCTGAGGGAATGAAACTAGGAAATGAGACACTGAAGAAGTGGATGACACCAAAATAGAGAGAATATGATATGTAGAGTGGCAGTAGCAAGGAAAGCGTTTATGAAAAAGAGATATTTGTACGTATCAGATAGAAATTTAATTTTCCGCAAGTATTTGTCTGGAATGTAGCCTTGTACTATAATGAACCGTAGTTCAGACAAGAAAGAATATCATCTATGCGATTGCAGTCTTTCTCGGCGTATTCCACTGATGAATTCTTCTCGGGTTATCAGCCGAGTGGTGGCGTCGTCTTCTCGCAACGTTTCAATGAGTTTCGTATCCATCATCTTCTGGCGAAGACTACGCCACCACTCGGCTGATAACCACAGAAGAATTCATCAAGTACATCGTCACCATCATCATTGGGTTGTCTGCCTTGGGGCCGGCTTTGACTGCACAGCTCTCCATGCTTCTGTCTTCTCCTTTCCTCTACATTCTTTGGTGCCCTCCTTGTGGCCTGCTGACATCATCCAACATCTGGAACCTTATTCCGCACTTCCCTCTCTTTCCCGGTACGAAACCTTCAATTGCCTCTACTAGAAGGCAATCCCTTCTTAGATTGTGGCCTATCCAGTTTAGTTGCCAGTTCTTCACCGTCAACAGCATCCTTCGTTATTCTCCAACCCTCCTCCGTACTTCTTCATTCCTGACTTTACCAGTCCAGCTGTTCTTCTCCACTCTACGCCATATCCACATTTCACAAGCTTCAATTCTCTTCTCGTCCTTCTTTCTCATTGTCCACGTTCCTGCTTCATACAAGGCCACGCTCCATATTAAGGAAAGAACGGAGAATTTTAAATATGGCGCTACGTAAGAATGCTGAAGATTATAAGGGTAGTTTGGATAAATAATAAAGAGGTACTGAATCGAATTGGGAGGAAAGGAAATCTGTGGTACACTTTTACTAAAATGCGGGATCAGTTGAGAGCACACATGATGAACCATAATGGAACCGTCAGTGGGTAATGAAGGGAACTGTGGGGGAGGGGTGGAGAGAGTACAAACTGTAGGTGGGGACCAGTACTTGACTACACAAAGTAATGGGTGTGACTTGCGGTAGTTATGCAGAGACAAAGAGTGTTACACAGCTGCATCAGACCAATCTTGGGACTGAAGACCACAACAACAACGGAGTGGAGGCCTCTGCGTTATTTCAGCTCTGTTAATGGAGAGACATAAAGACAACAACAGTCCTGAGATAGATGCATAGCAAACGCACGTGTGGATTGGCTTGTAGATGCTTTGGAAACAATGTTATTCCTGTGCGGCTCTGAGAGCTAGCGGCACACAGGGTTTACCGTTTTAGTGCCAAACGGCGCACGTCAAGTCCCGAGAGGCTTTTTACCTGCCGGGGAGCTGGCCAAGTGTGTCGCCGGTGGATCACGCAGCAAAACGGACGGCCGTCACGACGCGGCATTTCCTGCCTGAAGCGCGCTTGCAGTGCCACAGGCCGGCATTGCTCACAGCTGCGTTCGCCCCAGTTCTTAGTCTTCGGGGTACCTCATTTGCTTCTCGGTGACTATTCTATCTGTCGTTAGGAAGAATAATTTGTTATCTCGACTTACCAGAGTGCATAGCGAACAGAATATATAATGTCATTCGTAACGGAGAGACGTAACTTAGGCACACCCGAAAGGGAGTCTTAAGGACCATTAATTTTTGAAATATATGTTAATGACCCTAGTGAAAAGCAAGTTTGGTTTGGTATTTATTTATTTTATAGCTACCTTTACACCTAGTCTACCTATCCAGGGTGGTCCATTAATAGTGACCGGGCCAAATATCTCACGAAATAAACATCAAACGAAAAACTACAAAGAACGAAACTCGCCTAGCTTGAAGAGGCAAACCTGATGGCGCTATGGTTGGCCCGCTAGATGGCGCTGCCATAGGTCAAACGGATATCAACTGCGTTTTTTTAAATAGGAACAGCCATTTTTATTACATATTGTTGTAGTACGTAAAGAAATACACTCCTGGAAATTGAAATAAGAACACCGTGAATTCATTGTCCCAGGAAGGGGAAACTTTATTGACACATTCCTGGGGTCAGATACATCACATGATCACACTGACAGAACCACAGGCACATAGACACAGGCAACAGAGCATGCACAATGTCGGCACTAGTACAGTGTATATCCACCTTTCGCAGCAATGCAGGCTGCTATTCTCCCATGGAGACGATCGTAGAGATGCTGGATGTAGTCCTGTGGAACGGCTTGCCATGCCATTTCCACCTGGCGCCTCAGTTGGACCAGCGTTCGTGCTGGACGTGCAGACCGCGTGAGACGACGCTTCATCCAGTCCCAAACATGCTCAATGGGGGACAGATCCGGAGATCTTGCTGGCCAGGGTAGTTGACTTACACCTTCTAGAGCACGTTGGGTGGCACAGGATACATGCGGACGTGCATTGTCCTGTTGGAACAGCAAGTTCCCTTGCCGGTCTAGGAATGGTAGAACGATGGGTTCGATGACGGTTTGGATGTACCGTGCACTATTCAGTGTCCCCTCGACGATCACCAGTGGTGTACGGCCAGTGTAGGAGATCGCTCCCCACACCATGATGCCGGGTGTTGGCCCTGTGTGCCTCGGTCGTATGCAGTCCTGATTGTGGCGCTCACCTGCACGGCGCCAAACACGCATACGACCATCATTGGCACCAAGGCAGAAGCGACTCTCATCGCTGAAGACGACACGTCTCCATTCGTCCCTCCATTCACGCCTGTCGCGACACCACTGGAGGCGGGCTGCACGATGTTGGGGCGTGAGCGGAAGACGGCCTAACGGTGTGCGGGACCGTAGCCCAGCTTCATGGAGACGGTTGCGAATGGTCCTCGCCGACACCCCAGGAGCAACAGTGTCCCTAATTTGCTGGGAAGTGGCGGTGCGGTCCCCTACGGCATTGCGTAGGATACTACGGTCTTGGCGTGCATCCGTGCGTCGCTGCGGTCCGGTCCCAGGTCGACGGGCAGTGCACCTTCCGCCGACCACTGGCGACAACATCGATGTACTGTGGAGACCTCACGTCCCACGTGTTGAGCAATTCGGCGGTACGTCCACCCGGCCTCCCGCATGCCCACTATACGCCCTCGCTCAAAGTCCGTCAACTGCACATACGGTTCACGTCCACGCTGTCGCGGCATGCTACCAGTGTTAAAGACTGCGATGGAGCTCCGTATGCCACGGCAAACTGGCTGACACTGACGGCGGCGGTGCACAAATGCTGCGCAGCTAGCGCCATTCGACGGCCAACACCGCGGTTCCTGGTGTGTCCGCTGTGCCGTGCGTGTGATCATTGCTTGTACAGCCCTCTCGCAGTGTCCGGAGCAGGTATGGTGGGTCTGACACACCGGTGTCAATGTGTTCTTTTTTCCATTTCCAGGAGTGTGTGAATGTTTTACTTGGACCACTTTTTTCGCTTTGTGATAGATAGCAGTGTAATAGTCACAAACGTGTAAGTACGTGGTATCACGTAACATTCCGCCAGTGCGGACGGTATTTGCTTCGTGATACATAACCCGTGTTAAAATGGTCCGTTTACCAATTGTGGAAAAGTTCGGTATCGTGTTGAAGTATGGCTATTGTGATCAAAATGCCCAACGGGCGTGTGCTACGTATGTTGTTCGGTATCCTGGACGACATCATCCAAGTGTCCGTACCGTTCGCCGAATAGTTACGTTATTTAAGGAAACAGGAAGTGTTCAGCCACATGTTAAACGTCAACCACGACCTGCAACAAATGATGATGCCCAAGCAGGTGTTTTAGCTGCTATCGCGGCTCATCCGCACATCACTAGCAGACAAATAGCGCGAGAAGCGGCAATCTCAAAAACGTCGTTGTTGAGAATGCTACATCAACATCGATTGCACCCGTACCATATTTCTACGCACCACGAATTGCAAGGCGACGACTTTGAACGTTGTGTACAGTTCTGCCTCTGGACACAAGAGAAATTACGAGACTATGACAAATTTTTTGCACGCGTTCTATTTAGCGACGAAGCATCATTCACCAACAGCGGTGACGTAAACCGGCATAATATGCACTATTGGGTAACGGAAAATCCACGATGACTGAGACAAGTGGAACATCAGCGACCTTGTCGGGCCAATGTACGCAGCGGCGTTATGGGAGGAAGGATATTTGGCCCCCATTTTATCGATGGCAATCTAAATGGTGCAATGTATTCTGATTTCCTACGTAATGTTCTACCGATGTTACTACAAGATGTTTCACTGCATCACAGAATGGCGATGTACTTCCAACATGATGGATGTCCGGCACATAGCTCGCATGCGATTGAAGCGGTATTTAATAGCATATTTCATGACAGGTGGACTGGTCGTCGAAGCACCATACCATGACCCACACGTTCACCGGATCTGACGTCCCCGGATTATTTTTGTGGGGAAAGTTGAAGGATATTTGCTATCGTGTTCCACCGACAACGCCTGACAACATGCGGCAGCGCATTGTCAATGCATGTGCGAACATTACGGAAGGCGGACTACTCGCTGTTGAGAGGAAGGTCGTTACACGTATTGCCAAATACATTGAGGTTGACGAACATCATTTTGAGCATTTATTGCATTAATGTGGTATTTACAGGTAATCACGCTGTAACAGCATGCGTTCACAAAGGTACATGTATCACATTGGAACAACCGAAATAAAATGTTCAAACGTACCTACGTTCTTTATTTTAATTTAAAAAACCTATCTTTTACCAACTGTTCGTCTAAAATTGTGAGCCATATGTTTGTGACTATTACAGCGCCATCTATCACAAAGCGAAAAAAGTGGTCCAATTAAAACATTCATATTTCTGTACGTACTACACGAATATGTAATTAAAAATGGGGGTTCCTATTTAAAGAAAAACCGTTAATATCCGTTTGACCTAAAGCAGTGCTATTTAGCGGGCCAACCATAGCGCCATCTGGTTTCCCCCTTCAAGCTAGATAAGTTTTGTTCTTTGTAGTTTTTTCGTTTGACGCTTATTCCGTGAGATATTTGGCCCGGTCACTGTACTTTGAAATGACTTTTACTATTAAATATGGTGTGGCCATTATTCGTTCTTCTTTATAAATATTCATTGTCTGTAGCCAAACAACTGCATATCAGTTGAGAGATTATATGCATTTGTGTTGGCTACGGGAGCGAAATGAAAATTTAGCAAGCAGAAGGAATGTCTTCACATGACGTTTAATAGTAAAGTCATTTCAAACTAGATTGAGTTGTAAAGTGAGGGCTTTGGACGTTGTGAGTCCTATCCTCCTCTAAAAAGTATTAGTACGTTAATACACAGGCCGATTCAGAAGTAACTGTACACACTTCGTGGGTGTAACATATGCATCAAAGTAAACGTAAAATCTTAAAGTTTTGTCTGAAATTTCTTTGCTTCAGACTTACGCTGTAGAGTAGGGATCACAAGTGCAACAAAGACAGCAGAAAATTAATCGTTTTCAGAAATAAACGGCACGAAAGGAGCCGAAATTCAACAGTACTCACGTACTGTAAATTTATCCCAGAAAATATTCAAATTGATGTCCATGTAGACGACGACAGCGACATTCTTGACGCATTACCACTCTCGGAATGTTGGAGGGTACGTTCATCTCGTTCTCCACAGTTGCACAGCCATTTCAACTTCGCTTCTGTAGCTACACTACGTTCTCCATTGCAACACCATACTGCAACTCCACGGGACGGCCTCAAAGGTAAAAGTCCAGATTGTAAAGTTCTCGAAATATGGCGAGCCAAGTAACTTGCCCTGCACAACCTATCTACTTATCGGGATAAGCAACACTGAGACACCCTCTTACCTACCGACCGAAATCTTCGGGAAGGACTGTCGTGCATAAAGCATAAGTTGGTTCATGTAGCCTGAAGGATGCCATGAAGCAGACCACAGAATTCGTGTTCCAGAAACTGTCGACAGACTCTGCCAGTCAGGCACTGTGAAATAAGATGCGCTCCAAATTAGTGATTGTACACAATACCATAGAAAATGTTGATCAAAGGTTTGTCAAATGCTGATATCTTCATACTGCATTTTCGCGAGGATTCTCATAGGCCAACACGCGTATGTTATGAGCGTTCAGTATATCTGCCTTAGTCAAGAGGCTCCCATCCGTAACCAGTACCCGAGGACCAAACAGTGCACAGTAGCCTAGCAGCATCACTGATAGTAATTCTGACGTCTAGGATTCTCTACAGGTGTCAACTCTTGTACCTTGCGAAGGTGAAATGGACTGAGTTGCTGTCTTCGAAGCGGGCACCAAACAACTCACTCCTTGGAGTGGCACTTATACAAAGGGCGCTTACGTCAGATCTATATATACCATTGCCATAATGTCCTCAACATTCACTTCATTAAGTCGATGCGGACTTAACGTGCCGCAACGCGAATACCGTAGTCCCTTCAACACCCCTCCACAGCTGTGAAATTTCGATAGTTTGGCAATCTTCTGTTTGTAAACATTACCGTTTACCGCCGTCTTGCTGCTCGTGCATAACCTTCTGATACGCCGTAAAGAAGGTACCTGTCTGCGTGTTCACTGTTTCAGTACGCCATCCTACCTTACACAACAACTGGAATATATGAATTACCGACAGAATGCATGTACGTAGTACGCTTGGTGCGGTCACATCACAATAGTGCATTACAGTAAAACGGCCGGCTTGTGTGGCCGAGCAGTTCTAGGCGCTTCAGTCTGGAACCGCGCGACCACTACGGTTGCAGGTTCGAATCTTTCCTCGGGCATAGATGTGTGTGACGTTCTTAGGTTAGCTAAGTTTAAGTAGTTCTACGTTCTAGGGGACTGATGACCTCAGATGTTAAGTCCCATAGTGCTCAGAGCCATTTTTGAATACAACGGACCACACCTTAGTCAAGCAAATAAACGCATTTCGTGCCAGAATCAACCGAGCAATGTACAGAGGTGTGCAAAACAACAATATTCGATATGCAGGCGAACACTACACGTCAAAAGCCTTTACTGGCTCATGATGTAATGTCTACCACAAATGAAATTATGAATTAAACTAGAAAATAAAACAATTTCAGGGGAAACTTTATTTAACATTATAGTCTTATTTTGGTGCATAGATTACACTCACGAAGTATGTGCGGTCACATTTAAATCACACGGCGCACGTGGTATCAGTGAGTGTGCTTTCCGTTTGTAGAACGGGGAAAGCATGCGATCTATCTGAGTTCGACCGAGGGCAGATTTCGATGTCCCCCAGACTCGGCGCGAGCATTTCGGAAACTGCACGACTTGTCGGGTGTTCGAGGAGTGCTGTGGAGTCTTCAGCATGTGACGAAACCAAGCTGAAACCACGTCCAGACGTCGTAGGTTTGCCGGCCACGCCTCATTACAGATGTCGGACGTCGTAGGCTTGGCAGACCGGTAAAACAGGACAGGCGGTGAACTGTGTTGGAACTAACACCAGACTTTAATGCTGGGCAGAGTACAAGTGCGTCTGAACACACAGTGCACCGAACACTCCTCCTAACAATGATACTCCGCAGCCGACGGACCATGCATGTGTCAATGTTAACACCATGACATCGACAACTATGACTGAAATGGGCACGTGATCATCGGCACTGGCGCAGTGGCAGAGCGTTGCATGGTTTGATAAATCCTTATAGCTTCTTCATCATGGCGATGAGGGTACGAATTCGTCGTCTCCTAGGGCAACAGCTGCTTGGTACCTGTACTGCAGGATGGAGACAAGCTGGCGACTGCTCCACTGTGCTCTGGGGAACATTCACGTGGGCATCCATGGGTCCAGTGGAGTTCGTACAAGGCACGATGACGGCTAAGTAGTATCGTACACTGGATGCAGACCACACACACCCCTTCATGATGATCACGTTTCCCTACGGCAATGGTATTTGCTGCAAGATAATGCGTCATGTCACGAGGGTAGGAGTTTGATGGAATGGTTCGAGGAACATTTACGGAAAATAGGTTGCTTGTGGTTGCAAACGTGTTTCCAGTTCCCTCCAGCGACCTATTAAATCGCTATTGCTTTCATGCCACGACGCGTCGCCGATGTTATCCGTATCAAAGGAGGAAATACCGGCTATTAGGTTGGTGGTCATAATATTTTGGCTCATTAGAGTATATGGAATGGGATAAGAGCACCGTATTAATCTCTTTTTACTTGTGTTTGAAAACAGTCTCGAAAATATGTCGGGACTAGAATGACAATTTTGCTCTGCAGTGGAGTGTGCGCTGATATGAAACTCCTTGGTAGATTAAAACTGTGTGTCGGGCTGAGATTCGAACTCGGGACCTCTGCATTTCGGGGGCAAGTGCTCTACCATCATTTTTTTTAATCTCTTTTTGTTCGTTTTAGCTCGTTGCATTTGCGGACGTCGCTAGACAAGACACCCGTTTCAGTTCGTCATTGATCCATTAACTCAGTTTTTTATAACGGAGGGCAGCTAACCCTATGACCAAACACGCTGAGCTACCATGCCGGCAGCCATTTGAGCTCCCCAAACACAGCTCACTACCCGTCCTCACAGCTTTACTTCAACCAGTACCTCGTCTCCCAGTCTGTGGCAAAGACATGAGTCCGTAATATCCTTTCTTCCAGGAGTGCTACTTCTGCAAGTTTCGTAGGAGAACTTCTGTGAAGTTTGGAAGGTAGGAGACGAGGTACTGGCAGAAGTCAAGCTGTGAGGACGGGGCGTGAGACATGCTTGGATAGCTCAGATAGTGGAGCACTTGCCAGCGAATTGGCCGAGTTTGAGTCTCGGTCCGGCACACAGTCTTAATCTGCTATGTCGGGATGTGTATGGTACTGTATTACACTTCATGTGTTATTCCCATACCTCCGAAGCAAATCTTCTCTTCTCTGTAGACAATGTGGAACTGGCAGCAGTAGGGACATGCACATTAAAGACTGGAAATAACTGGGAATCCTTAGGTACTGACAATTCCATACCAATATAATGAATGTGGTAAATGTAGGAGTGGTTGGGGAAATGCCAGCTGACTATAAAATACCTTGAGCTGCTTCAATAAACCTGTCAAACTATCACCTCAAAGTAAGGCGTAATGAAAGAACGAACAACGATATCGTTCAGCAGGTCTAGTCTGGTTAACTGAGCTGGTTACAGAGGAAGCTGCTGGGGCAATCGCTCTAGAGAAGTTTACCGCGATGTTCTAGACCAATATTCTGCTACAAGAGCGTGCACGGGGGAGAATCTAAATAGCTGCTAAATCATTATGCTGCAGTTTCTTTCTATGCTACATTTGGACTACTGGGGCCCGCCGTCTAGTAACTCTTGTGTGGGCCGTGGTGCTCCACTCAGTACACCTAGCCAGGACTAACGGCACCCACGTGCTGCGCAGCTCAGGCGTCGGTCTCCATTGCTCCGTCACCTCATGGAGATCTTTTGTTTTTGTTGAGTACAATTTTTATATTGTTCACAAATTGTAACATCCTCTAAGCTTTTCACTTTAATTAAGGGCATATAAGCATGGTCTTTCCCGAATGTACTTCTGACCAGAACCGATTCTGGTAGCTGGAGTCCAGAGTTTTTGTTAATTATGTCTTTTGCGTTCTTATGGAGATATTTCCGTAGCAACTTTCATCCCATAACAAATATTTCTTTATGTCTAACCGAGAAGTGCAATACCACTTTTTGTAAATGTAGCTTTTAATGTTTTTAATGCGACGAAATATTTTCTTAAAAATTTTCATCCCCTATTGCACTCTCTTGTGGGTTGAATTTCCATAAGGACTGAAACACGTACTTTTTTAATTTCTAACCGAGAAGTCAGATTCCAGTTGTCACAGATGTACCCCTAAAAATCCTTTAGTAGTTCTTTAGTAAGGCACCACCTTATCGTAGCACTGTCCGTGCGGGTGGGAGAGTTTGCGTGTTCCTGTGATGCTGAGAGCTATACCGGTGGTAGCGTAGCTACTGGCAGGTTCAACCTAGCCGGTCAGGTCTCAGCAGAGGAGCCAGACGAAGTGTGCCTCACAACGACCTACCGTCCTTTCCTCCCTTTCCCTTCCAGTCCCTTCCCTTTCCTTCTTTCCTTCTGTCAATCTCTTCATCGGTGTAGGAGGCGGGTAATATCGATAGGTAAACACTCACGGCTTCTGTACCGACGAAGCAAGGCACCTGTGATGTGCCTTAAGGGCGTATGTCAGGATACTTCCAGTGGCATATGGCCATTCACTGCATCCCCCGTCTCTTGCCAGTCGTATCGGCCCTACGATCCACTGCCAACCAGAGGCAGAGAACGAGAGAGTGGATCTGCATCTGCGCAACTGCTTGTTCACTTTAAATACCTTCACGCGCAGATGACTCCGGCAAAGTTTCAATGGACTATGAGCTTTGAAAGTCCTGCGGCGATGGAGTACTGGTGGTGAGGCAAGGGCTTGGTGTACCTGAACCTTAGTTGGTGCTCTGCACGTTAGGCGGTCAGACGGTGATGGTCGTTCTGGTACTCGTGAGAGACGGGAGGACTGGTTCGGCAGCTCGTCAGACGACAAAGCAGTCCTATTTAGGATCGCTCTGCTTTCCCTAATCCAGGGAGGGGCCTAGAAAAGGTGGCCTAAACATAGCCCGTCTCAACCCAGCACAAGTGGCAAACTGCAGTCACTTGTTCACTAACATATGCGGTCAAAAAAATAATAAAATAAACAGTTACCTTAAATATCTAATGATTGGAGTCTGGAACGTCCGTACTTTACAGGATAACGACCATAATCAGTGCCCAGAGGAAAGACAGGACTTATCGCAAGGGAATTGACTAGATATAACATCGACATTACTGCCATAAGTGAAACACATTTTAGTGACTCTGGACAGTTATGTGAACCGCTCGGAGGTTATACCTACTACTGGAGTGGAAAATCATCCACTGAAAGGGCGGAAAGTGGGGTAGGCTTTGCCATACGCAATAAATTGGCATGTTCACTAACAGAGCTCCCAAAAGGTATCAGTGACAGAATAATAACACTCAGACTTCACCTGGCATCCAAGAAATATCTTCACTTGATCAATGTATACGCACCTACATTGCCATCTCCGGATGAAGAGAAGAACAAGTTCTACCAAGACCTCCGACATGTCCTTAGGGATATTCCTTCCGCAGATAAACTTCTGTTACTTGGTGATTTTAATGCTCGTGTTGGGAATGATTTCAGTGCTTGGAATGGAGTCCTCGGTCGCCATGGGATTGGAAAATGCAACTCGAATGGTTTGGATCTTCTAACTCTATGTGCCGAGTTTGAACTCTGTCTGACAAATACGTATTTTCGTCTGCCTGAAAAATATAAAACGACATGGATGCATCCGCGATCTAAACACTGGCACCTTCTGGATTATGTGATAGTACGGAAAAAAGATCTTGGTGACGTACTGGTCACACGTGCAATGAGAGGCGCTCAGGGATGGACAGACCATCGACTCGTGAGGTCCAAATTAAAGATAACTTTGAAGGCACCACGCCGAGCTTCACACAAAATACCAACAAAATTGTCCTGCAAAATCTTGGCCAATGATCAGGCTATGAGAGCAAAACTGGATGAAAAATTTGGTGTCGATGGCCTTTTGATATCTGAATCTGCCCCTGTAGATGAACAGTGGAGTGCATACGCTAGCAGACTGCGTGGCTGTGCTTCAGAAGTCTTGGGAAAGCCTCAGAAGAAGCACCAGGACTGGTTTGACGACTCAGATCCAGAGATCAGAAAGCTAATTAATGATTTCAGAACCTCTCTTCGCACCCCTGATGATAACAAGCGTAGAGCAGCGCATTACAATCTGAAAGTGAAGGTACGTGCTCTCAAAGACAGTTGGTGGGCAAATAAAGCAAATGAAATACAGTTATATGCCGACACACACCAAACGGGCAGATTCTTTGAGTCCATGAAAACTATCTTTGGTCCAAGAGTTGGGAAGATAGCACCAGTCTATAACAAAGATAAAAGTTGTCCGCTGACGCAACAGAGTGACATCCTGTCTCGGTGGGCGGAACATTTTAATGACGTTCTTAATCCCGACCATCAGACAACCGATATTCCATACATAGAAGCACTTGAAGACCTGCCAGTTGAGGAACAACTTGTGGATGCCCCTTCCTACGATGAATTCATTTCAGCACTGGCTAAGCTGAAAAATGACAAAACAGCAGGATTAGATAACTTGCCATCAGAGCTATATAAATATGGGGGGCCAAACATCAAGAAACCATTGTTTGCTCTGATCTTAAGGATTTGGGAGTATGAAATGATTCCACAAGACTGGAAAGATCCTTGTATTTCCAATATCTATAAAGGCAAGGGTGGCATATCAGACTGCAGCTCCCACAGGGGCATTTCTCTTCTCTCAGCAGCGGGAAAAGTCCTTGCCCACATAATTAACAACCGGTTAACACACTTTGCAGAAAAACTGCTACCAGAGACCCAGTGTGGCTTTCGCCCAGACAGAGGCACAGTGGATGCCGTATTTCTTGTCAAACAAATGCAAGAGAAAAGCTTAGAGCAACATCGGCCTTTGTTCATGTGCTTTGTAGACCTGGAAAAAGCTTTTGATCGTGTCCCACTGGAAGCTCTCTGGATCATACTAAAGAAAACTGGGTGCCCTGACAAAATTGTCAGTTTGATTAGGCAGTTTCATGAAAACATGATGGCAAAAATCCGCCATGAGGACAAGCTCTCAGAACAGTTTCCCGTGACATGTGGTGTAAAACAAGGCTGTGTTCTGGCTCCCACACTCTTCTCCCTTTACTTCGCAGTTGTTATGAGAGACGCGACCAAAGCCTGTAGTAATCAAATTAGTCTCGACACAAGGACAGACAAAAGTGTCTTCAACATCTCTCGCCTCAGAACAAAAAGTCGCGTAACCAAACTATCCATCTTAGAGATTCTCTACGCGGATGATGTATGCATGATGGCTAATTCTTCCGAAACTCTTCAGACTTACATAAATCTGCTAAATGCCTCCTGCAGAAGATTTGGCTTAGCCATTAGCATCACTAAGACGCAAGTTCTCAAACAGCCACTTAGAGGTCTTAATGCAGATGACTCCAGTATTGGGATAAATAACAAACCCTTGCAAAATGTGTCAAATTTCAAATACCTGGGAAGCCAAATTAGAAGTGGCAACAGCCTGACAACGGAAATCGCAGCGCGTATAGCCAGCGCAGCCTCAGCCTTCGATAAGCTTAATGACCGATTATGGAAATATCATGATCTCAAACTACAAACAAAAATTGCAGTCTACAAAGCAGTAGTATTATCCACCTTACTCTATGCCTCGGAAACCTGGTGCTGTTACAAAGCTGACATTAAGAAGCTAGATAAATTTCATCTTCGATGTCTGAGATCAATTCTGCGCATCAAATGGGAAGACCGTGTCCCAAACACGGAGATTTTGCGCCGCGTGAAACTGGCTGGTATTGAAGCTTTAATAATGAAACATCAACTGAGATGGAGTGGTCACATAGTACGCATGGATGACAGTAGGCTACCTAAAGCGGTGTTCTACTCGCAGCTCTCGTGCGGGAAGAGGAGGAAAGGTGGTCAACACCTGCGATATAAAGACACCATTAAACGCCACCTTGCAGCCTGTGGCATTCCAAACAACCGTTTGGAGGAGCTAGCATTGCGCCGATCGGAGTGGCGATCAACTGTACATAAGAGCATCGAACAATTCGAGCAAAAGCGTCTAATGAACCTGGATGCTAAAAGAGAACTCCGAAATCTCAGCTCAAGCCTGTCTACACGTATACTTACAACTCTGCTGGTCAACTTCACTGTGCTTCATGCAACAGGATATTCAAAGCGAAATTCGGATTCGCGAGCCACATCCGAGCCTACCACAACAAGGACAGAGAAGACTGACGGAGTCGCTGTCGCCGGACACGGCGAGGAGGAAATCATTTGTTTTAAGAAAATTTTCACCCACTGTCTATCCCCATGAGTGGTTCAACTTCCTAAACTGCTGAAACACGTATTTTTTAATGAACGTAAACATGTCCGTAGTAGGCTGTAATGCAGATTTTATTTAATCGTGTGACTAGCTAATTTCGATTACACGTCACTGTGAAGCACATTTGTAACAACTGTACTTCACGTTAGCTACACGTAAGAAGTAGCTGTATTCCGTCATTTTACGAAAGGATCCACACTATAGTGAGGACTTCTAAGGTCGTATTCTGAACTAAAATATTCGATATTAAAAGGCGTCACTGTAATGTGGATCCTTTCGTAAAATAAACGGAATATAGCTGCTTTTTAAGTGTAGCTAACAGAGACTTGAAAACCACCTGAAGTACAGACGCTACAAATGTGCTTGACAGTGACGCGTAGTCGAAATTAGCTAATCTCACGATTAAATAAAAATTGCATTAGAGCCTACTACGGACAATGTTTACGTTTATCAAGCATCTGGAGGCTGCGGATCCCCACAAAACAAAATTTTAATGTACTTTTTCCTTTCTGCCTGAGAAACCAAATACCAGTTTTCGTAGCTCTAGCTTCAAAATTCCACTAATAGCAACATACTTTCAAAACGCCTTTCATCCCCTATTTTACTCCCTTCGGACTTCTTAAACGATACCTACAGTATAAGACCCACACCGAATGCAAGTTTCTCTCCTTATCGGTTTTGGCTAGGCGATGATGAGGCAGTGGATCAGTCTGGCTCTGTTTCAGCCCCTTAGGGGTAGAATTTCCAAAAACAGTGAAACAAAAATCTTCTCATCTAGAACCGAGAATCCAAACGCCAGTTTTCGAAGATTTGGCTTTAAAAATGCTTTCGCAATGAAATATTTTCGTAAAACGTTTCGCCCCTACTTGAAAAAACAGTGACATGCGTATGTTTCATTTCTAGAAGAGAAGCCAATTACAAATTTTCGTGATTAGCACTATATAGCACACCAACCCTGTTCCACTTGCGAATAGCGCGTGGGGAGAATGATTGTCGGTAAGCCTCTGTATTGGCTTTAATTTCTCGAATTTTCTCCTCTTTGTCATTCCGCGAGACATATGTGGGGAGAAGTACTACGAGGGTTGGGACTTTAATAGTGGCAACTATTTATTTACAGCTCGTACAAAATACGTGTTTCAAAGTTTCACTGACCTTGAAAGTAGTCACCGGTATTGTGTATAACCCGTTGCCAGCGATGTGGAAGTCGTAGGATACTCTTAGCATTGCCAATTGTGTTGATAGTTCGAGCGGCGTGGTCTATTTCCCGACGAATTTGTAGCAGTTCTGAAGCGAATACCGTGAAGTATCATCACTTCTGAATCTAAGCTGGTCGTAGGTTGTGTTCCAGAAATGAACAGCATAGAGACAGAAGTAATGGCACTTTCTGCTGGACGTGACCATCATTTTGCAGGACAATACCCAAGAAAGCTGTTACTGATTTGTTTGACTGATGGGGCTGCTAAGTGCTATACCACCTACTGCACTCCCATGACTTAAGCCCTCGTGAGCTCAACTCGATTTCTAAACTGAAAGAAACACCTTTTTTCCTCCATTTCCATTCAGGAATCCGTCCCTGCAATTTGTCGCTTTCTTTAATGGGCCCACGTAACCTAGTAAAACAAAGGACTTCGTAAATAAATAAAGTGTGTGCAGGTTATGTTATTTATGTTATACGGAAGATGCAAGTAATCGCTGTTAAAGCTAGAAATAATTTCAATATATATTTGTGATAAATGCCTCTCTATTAGCGTAAACCGTATCAAAATCTTGACAGTAGTTCCTGAGACCAGTCATCACATACAGGCGGAGAATCGCAGCGAGGACTCTAACTTCTAATATTTAGTGGTGGCGTGATGGCATTTATTACGCATTTGTATTTTACACTCTGGCCGTGCGGGGTAGCCGCGTTGTCTTGAGCACCTTCTCACAGTTCGTGGGCTCCCCCTGCCGGAGGTTCGAGTCCTCCCTCGGGCACTGGTGTGTGCTGTCCTTAGCGTAAGTTAGTTTAAGTTAGATTAAGTAGCGTGTAAGCCTACGATCCGATGACCTCAGCAGTTTGGTCCCATAGGAACTTATCACAAATTTCCAAATTTTTTCTCACACTGTTGTTGGTTTGGTCTTCAGTACGAAGACAGGTTTAATGGATCTCTCCATGGTTATCTATCCTGTGCGACCCTCTTCATCTCCGAATAAATATGTAACCTACATCCTTCTTAATCTGCTTACTGTCTTCATCTCTTGGTCTCGCTCCGTAATTTTTGTCCGCCAAAATTACCTCCAGCACTAAATTGGTGATCCCTTGATGTCTCAGAATGTGTCCTACATGCCGATCCCTTCTTTTGGTCAAGTTCTGTCAGAAATTTGTCTCTCCAATTCTATTCAGTATCTCCTCATTTGTAACGTGATCTACCCTTCTAATCCTCAACATTCTTCTGTAGCGCCACGTTTTCAAAGCATCTGTTCTCTTATTGTCTAGACTGGTATCGTGCAAACTCCACTTCCTTACACGTCCACACTCCATACAAATACCTTCAAAAACGAATTCCTAACACTTAAATCTGTGTTCGATGTTACCCAATGTCTGTCTTAAGAAATGCTTTTCTTGCCATAGTCAGACGACTTTTTATATCGTCTCTATTTCGGCAATCAGCAGTTACTTTGCTGCCCAAGTAGAAAAACACATCTGCTATTTTAGTGTCTGGTTTCCTAATCTAATCCCTTCATCTTCAACTCACTACATTCCATTATTCTTGTTTTGCTTCTGTTGATGTTCCTCTTATAGCCACTTTTCAAGGCACTATCCATTCCATTCAGCTGTTGTTCCGTCGGAAATCCTGAAAGTTTTTATTTCTTTTCCATGAACTTTACGTCCTACTCCAAATTTTTTTCTGGTTTCTTTTACTGCTTGTTCAATGTGCAGATTGAATATCATCGCCGAGGGGCTACTACCTTGTCTCACTTCCTTCTCAACAACTGCTTCCCTTTCGTGCCCCTCGATTCTTATAACTTCCCTCTGGTTACCGTACTACCAGTAAATTGTTTTTCGATTCCTGTATTTTACCCCTGCTACTCTCAGTAGCAAGAGGACGTCCCCCCCATGAGCCATGGACCTTGCCGTTGGTGGGGAGGCTTGCGTGCCTCAACGATACAGATAACCGCACCGTAGGTGCTACCACAACGGAGGGGTATCTGTTGAGAGGCCAGACAAACGTGTGGTTCCTGAAGAGGGGCAGCAGCCTTTTCAGTAGTTGCAGGGGCAACAGTCTGGATGATTGACTGATCTGGCCTTGTAACACTAACCAAAATGGCCTTGCTGGTCTGGTACTGCGAACGGCTGAAAGCAAGGGGAAACTACAGCCGTAACTTTTCCCGAGGGCATGCAGCTTTACTGTATGATTAAATGATGATGGCGTCCTCTTGGGTGAAATATTCCGGAGGTAAAACAGTCCCTCATTCGGATATCCGGGCGGGGTCTACTCAAGAGGACGTTGTTATCAGGAGAAAGAAAACTGGCGTTCTACGGATCGGAGCGTGGAATTTCAGATCCCTTAATCGGACAGGTAGGTTAGAAAATTCAAAAAAGGAAAATGGATAGATTAAATTTAGATATAGTGGGAATTATTGAAGTTCGGTGGCAGGAGGAGCAAGACTTTTGGTCAAGTTATTACAGGGTTATAAATACAAAATCAAATAGGGATAATGCAAGAGTAGGTTTAATAATGAATAAAAAAAATAGGAGTACGGGTAAGCTACTACAAACAGCATAGTGAACGCATTATTGTGGCCAAGATAGACACGAAGACCACGCCTACTACAGTAGTACAAGTTTATATGCCAACTAGCTCTGCAGATGACGAAGAAATTGATGCAATGTATGACGAGATAAAAGAAATTATTCAGGTAATGAAGGGAGACGAAAATTTAATAGTCATGGGTGACGGGAATTCGAGAGTAGAAAAAGGGAGAGAAGGAAACATAGTAGGTGAATATGGATTGGGGCCAAGAAATGAAAGAGGAAGCCGCTTGGTAGAATTTTGTGCAGAGTATAACTTAATCATAGCTAACACTTGGTTCAAGAATCATGAAAGAAGGTTGTATACATGGAAGAACCCTGGAGATACTAGAAGATCAGATAGATTATATAATGGTTAGACAGAGATTTAGGAACCAGATTTTAGATTGCAAGACATTTCCAGGGGAAGATGTGGACTCCGACCACAATGAACTGTAGATTAAAACTGAAGAAACTGCAAAAAGGTGGGAATTTAAGGAGATGGGACCTGGATAAACTGACTAAACCAGAGGTTGTACATGGTTTCAGGGGGAGCATAAGGGAACAATTGACAGCAATGGGGGAAAGAAATACGGTAGAAGAAGAATGGGTAGCTCTGAGGGATGAAGTAGTGAAGGCCGCAGAGTTTCAAGTAGGTAAAAAGACGAGGGCTAGTAGAAATCCTTGGGTAACAGAAGAAATAGTAATTTAATTGATGAAAGCAGAAAATATAAAAATGCAGTAAATGAAGCAGGCAAAAAGGAATACAAACGTCTCAAAAATGAGATCGATAGGAAGTGCAAAATGGCTAAGCAGGGATGGCTAGAGGACAAATGTAAGGATGTAGAGGCTTATCTCACTAGGGGTAAGATAGATACTGCCTACAGTAAAATTAAAGAGACCTTTGGAGAAAGGAGAACCACTTGCATGAATATCAAGAGCTCAGATGGAAACCCAGTTCTAAGCAAAGAAGGGAAAGTAGAAAGGTGGAAAGAGTATATAGAGAGTCTATACAAGGGCGATGTACTTGAAGACAATATTATGGAAATGGAAGAGGATGTAGATGAAGATGAAATGGGAGATATGATACTGCGTGAAGAGTTTGACAGAGCACTGAAAGACCTGAGTCGAAACAAGGCCCCCGGAGTAGACAACATTCCATTAGAACTACTGACAGCCTTGGGAGAGCCAGTCCTGACAAAACTCAACCGTCTGGTGAGCAAGATGTATGACAGGCGACATACCCTCAGACTTCAAGAAGAATATAATAATTCCAATCCCAAAGAAAGCAGGTGTTGACAGATGTGAAAATTACCGAAATATCAGTTTAATAAGTCACAGCTGCAAAATACTAACGCAAAATTCTTTACATACGAATGGAAGAACTGATAGAAGCCGACCTCGGGGAATAACAGTTTGGTTTCCATAGAAATGTTGGAACACGTGAGGCAATACTGACCCTACGACCTGTCTTAGAAGAAAGATTAAGGAAAGGCAAACCTACGTTTCTAGCATTTGTAGACTTACAGAAAGCTTTTGACAATGTGGACTGGAATACTCTCTTTCAAATTCTGAAAGTGGCAGGGGTAAAATACAGGGAGCGAAAGGCTATTTACAATTTGTACAGACACCAGATGGCAATTATAAGAGTCGAGGGACATGAAAGGGAAGCAGTGGTTGAGAAGGGAGTGAGACAGGGTTGTAGCCTATCCCCGATGTTATTCAATCTGTATATTGAGCAAGCAGTAAAGAAAACAAATGAAAAATTCGGAGTAGGAATTAATATCCATGGAGAAGAAATAAAAACTTTGAGGTTCGCCGATGACATTGTAATTCTGTCAGAGACAGCAAAGGACTTGGAAGAGCAGTTGAACGGAATGGACAGTGTCTTGAAAGGAGGGTATAAGATGAACATCAACAAAAGCAAAACGAAGATAATGGGATGTAGTCGAATTAAGTCAGGTGATGCTGAGGAATTAGATTAGGAAATGAGACACTTAAAGTAGTAAAGGAGTTTTGCTATTTGGGGAGCAAAATAACTGATGATGGTCGAAGTAGAGGGGATATAAAATGTAGACTGGCGATGGCAAGGAAAGCGTTTCTGAAGAAGAAAAATTTGTTAACATCGAGTATAGATTTAAACGTCAGGAAGTCGTTTCTGACAGTATTTGTATGGAGTGTAGCCATGTATAGAAGTGGAACGTGGACGATAAATAGCTTAGACAAGAAGAGAATAGAAGCTTTCGAAATGTGGTGCTACAGAAGAATGCTGAAGATTAGGTGGGTAGATCACATAACTAATGAGGAGATATTGAATATAATTGGGGAGAAGAGGAGCTTGTGGCACAACTTGACTAGAAGAAGGGATCGGTTGTTAGAACGTGTTCTGAGACATCAAGGGATCACCAATTTAGTATTGGAGGGCAGCGTGGAGGGTAAAAATCGAAGAGGGAGACCAAGAGATGAATACACTAAGCAGATTCAGAAGGATGTAGGCTGCAGTAGGTACTGGGAGATGAAGAAGCTTGCACAGGATAGAGTAGCATGGAGAGCTGCATCAAACCAGTCTCAGGACTGAAGACCACAACAACAACCCTCAGTTCAAAGAAAGTACTCCAGTGAACACTTTCAGAATCTTTCTGCAAATGCTATAAACGTAGATTTGCGTTTCTTTAACCTGTCTTCTACGGTATGTCATAGGGTCAGTATTCCCTTGCGTATTCCTACATTTATTCAGAATCGAAACTGATCTTCACTGAGGTCAACTTCTGCAAGTTTTTCCATTCTACTGTGAAGAATTTATGTTAGAATCTTGCAGTCATGACTTGTTAAAGTGACAGTTCGGTAATTTCACGCCTGTCAGCAACTGCTTTCTTTCGAAATGGAAATTCTATTTCACACTCTGTTTTACATATTTTTCAACATTGTTCACAAATTCTGTACCCTCTTGGCGTCACTAGTCAATTAAAGTCTAATGATGACCTCGTATGCGGAAAACCAGTCAAAGAAATTAATGAATGCTGTAGAACACTCACAAAAACCTAACATCCACATACTGTGCTTTTCATTTATAGCCAAAGACGTTAGTTTACATGACAAACTTTTTCTTTCTCGTTGACAACTGCCAGTATTCTGACTCGGACCTTGATCTGTAAGGAGCACTATCCTCACCAATTAGGCATCCTGTTGCGTTTCAGGATATCCTCAAAGTTTCGATCTTCTGGTACTACTCTCATATTCTCCAAATTGCGCTAAGGCTTTCCTGTACACATGGTGGACAAGCGCTCATGGGGGAAAAGATAAGATGGGTTGTCCGTCATTCCTTGATTGCTGAGTTGGTTAGGAAAGTACCAGAAATACAAGGTTATGGTTAAGAGTACCGGTACGATAAATACTCATAATGTGGAAAGAAGTTTATAAGACCTAAGCTACTCCTGTAGAGGTCAAACTTTGACTAAATACGCTTTATGTTCATTCCCAAAATTGACTATTCCGTTATAATTTCAGTGAGCAACATTAAGACAGCTAACGATCATGCACTTCATCAACTATAGTTCATCCGTTCCGCATACCTAAGTCTCATTCAGTACTTTCGATACCAAGAGAACTACCGTTGGCAAAAGAATGGATATGCCAGTCCTGTAGAGTGGAAGCGACTGGAGACGATGAACCCTGCTGAAGCAACAGTATTTTCGCTGTGGACGTTTTACGTCCCTTCTGCTGTCACGTCCCTCAGCCACGCCTCAAGGAGCTCCTGATATAGCAGACACGTCGAAAAATGCGAGTAAGCGAATGAGTCTCGTTTTCGCTCGAGTAACTATGGGAAAAGTTGCGTCGTTTCACTTTACTGCGGCTATAAAGTGAGCCAGATTTACGACTCAGTTTTCCTCCAGTCGCAACGCTAATAAAGCCAGAGTTCGGAAGTTGTCAGCGTGATCGATCTCGGGAATGGAATTACTGCCACGTGCTCGGACAAAAGGGCAGCTGACCGCAATAAGGCTGTTTCTATGAGTATGCAGCCGAAGTTTCCTCGGGAAACGAGGCGGAAACGTAGGGCTTTGTGGGTGGGCCTAATGACACTAGTGAGTTGCCTGTGTGTGTTACCGGCTAGAAGTTGCAGTCATATGTAGAGTGAAATATTTTACCTGAGTAACCCCGCGATTTTATGGGTGTGAGAAGAAAATATACGGGTGCCATGCGTCAGGTCTTTGTAAGTATCGGACGATGTTCAATAAAGGCTGTACTCCGTAGCTAAAAACTTTGTTAGAAACGTTTACTTAGTCATACTTCAGTTACTTTCAATATACTCCACCCTTATCACCCGCCCATTCTCCTTTATGTACTTCAGAGTAGCCTCTAAAGCATTCTCTACCAGGGTTTCCTCATGTAAACGACGTCTCACCTTCACTGAAAGCGACAGAAGCAAAAGTCACTCGCTGTTACGTACGGAGTGTAAGGTTGTCTGGGTAACGCAGAAAACACTTTTCTGTTGGGTGAAGCTTTCACAGCTTGTGCCACATGAGGGCTGGCGTTATCCTGATGAAGCTTCAAAAAGCTGAACAATTTTCCTCTAGTGTGGAATGTGATGCTTCATTAGTTGGACAAGTGTCTCCCTGAAGTACATAATTTTTGAGAACATTTCCCGTGAAGAATATCACCGGTCTTGGATTAATACTTCACAACTGAATTAAGAAGACTGTTGAGCGCAATAAAATATTTATTTGGCAATGGAACCGGTTTCGGTCACAATGTGACATCTTCAGACCATACTAAACCGTGATGACAGGCGATAGCGGTGAAAGGAGTAGGTATCGTAGATCCATTTAAGTTCGTGGACCCACGATAGCTCTTCCGTTTGCCGCCACCGTTTGTCATCATAGCCTGAAGATGGCCACATTGTGACCAAAACCGCTACTATTGGGAGTAAATAATTTATTCCGGGGAAGAATATTTTTTAATTCAGTCTATGTAGTACACTGAAGAGACTGGAGTATGATTGCGCACCGCGACATAATTTTACCAAAGCCGGCCGGGGTGGCCGAGCGGTTCTAAGCGCTACAGTCTGGAGCCGCGCAACCGCTACGGTCGCAGGTTCGAATCCTGCCTCGGGCATGGATGTGTGTGATGTCCTTAGGTTAGTTAGGTTTAACTAGTTCTAAGTTCTAGGGTACTGATGACCTCAGAAGTTAAGTCCCATAGTGTTCAGAGCCATTTGAACCATTTTACTAAAGTCGCAACCCCTTCATAAATGAGATTATGGACATTCAACAAACATGGTATAAAAAGAAATGGCATCCCAGACCACCACTCTCAGTTCTGTTTACACGCAGACCAAAACTACTGCGCAAACATCAACACGGTAGACAGATAACGCTACATACACGCCCAATACGTTCCCGAGAGAAAGTCAGAAATCTTGATGTCCGGCTGGACCGGAAACTTACATAGGGGGACCACATCGAATACGTTGCCAACAGAGCGCACGCGAGGCTCGAACAAATGTACCCAATGCTCAACAGGGAAAGCTAACTGAATAGGAGGGTGTCGATGTCCATATACATGACACTGATTAGACCTCTGATGACGTACGCAGCTCCCGTCTGGGGATATGCAGCTCCTATACGACAGTGCCGCCTGTAGATCATACAGAACAAAGTGCTGAGAATCATTAGCAACCCTCCACGTTACACAGGCACCGAGGATCTACACAAAGAATACCGCCTTGCAACCCTCAAGGAAGTATTCAAAAAACACGTCACACGACTATACAGGAAGTCGAGACACTCGAACAATCCTTTCATCCTCACTCTGGGAAACTACGATCACAACCATAGGTGGAAGCCCAAGCGACCGAAGACATTACTAGCTAGGGCATAGCCACCTATGGCAAGCTAACATACACCAACAAGCGACTAACGTCGGCAACCCCCTGCATATCAGCAACGTGACTGGAAATTATCAGCTTCTATTAGAGCCGACCAACAGCCCACAGCAGGGAAACCGACGAGCTCGCGCACTGACACACAAACAATTCGCAAACATCACCCTATACTCTGCATCCGATATATAACGTATCAAACACAAAAACGATGATAAACCTAACTGTTGTAGGTTGCTGACGCTGATCGAGTGTTCAACACCGGCACCCAGCGGCAGTCGCCCAGCAACAGCTCCGCACAACGTCAAAGGTATCGACATGCATGATACCCACTACTAACGAAGCCTACCCTTGTACGACCTATCGCAGGCAGCAAGACATCCGCTACTGCTCTTACCACCCGACCTAACTATCGCAGAGGGTTTTTCCCTTGGCTCTTGCCTTGGCGCTTTTTTTCATCTGCCCTTCAAACCGCTTCCCTTCGTTAGACTTCAACCCAATCTAACTCCAGATGAGCGCGTATTAATGGTTAAACTTAATCAGACGTACGCAAACTTCGCAATACCCACATCCTGTGACACCTCACTTTAGTGAAAACTAACCATTATGCAGAGATGACAGTAGACCTTTCGAGTTGGCCATCATGCCTGTGTGGGCGTGGAGGGGCTCCACCTCTTTTTTTTTTTTTTTAAAAAAAAAAAGGCCATCGCTCCTCGTTATTGGACAGTGTGGCGTATCACACCGTTGTCCGTGACATTTCGAGACACGTATTCAGCCTCGAATCTCACTGACTGGAGAAGAACTGTCTTCAGTGATGAGACCCGCTTCGAAATGAGATTCTATGACCAGCGAAGTTATGTCTCGAAACGCCTCGGAGAGGGATGGCACACCAACCTGAATAGCGTCCGCCATACGTCCCTACAGCCAGCAGTGGTGGTCTAGGGTGCCATTTATTTTCCCAACAGGACCCCTCTGGCTGCAATCCGCAGCACCCTTACAGCACAGCGCTACATTGACAATATTCTATGCTCCGTTTTTTTCTTTTTTTCCTGTTAATGGTAAGCCTTCTCGAGCTTTCATTTCAGCAAGATAAAGCCTGCCCGCACATGGTGAGAGTTTCTTCTACTTGTCTTGGTGCATACCAAACCCAACTAACAGGGCAGCAAAGTAGCCATATTGAGAACGTTTGCAGCACTGTGGGTAGGGTTCTCCAAACTGCTCGGGGTTCTCACGCTGCAACGCGCTTATCGGACAGAATCTGAGAAGATATCCCTCGGGAGGACATCCAACAACTCTATCAGTCAATGACAAGCCTAACAACAGTTTGCATAAGGTCCAGAGGTGAAACTACGCGTTACGGACTTGTTCACTTTTTAAACTACTACTGTTGAATAAATCAATCACTTTTTCTGAAATTATTATCATTTGTTTGCCTGTATATCTATTTCATATTCATGACAGCCATTGTTGACTGCAATTTATTTGATTGATTTTATTTAAGACTCATATTCTTTAGCATTCACCGAGCGAGGTGGCGCAGTGGTTATTACACTGGACTCGCATTCGGGAGGACGACGGTTCAATCCCGTCTCCGGCCATCCTGATTTAGGTTTTCCGTGATTTCCCTAAATCACTTCAGGCAAATGCCGGGATGGTTCCTTTGAAAGGGCACGGCCGATTTCCTTCCCCATCCTTCCCTCACCCGAGCTTGCGCTCCGTCTCTAATGACCTCGTTGTTGACGGGACGTTAAACACTAATTTCCTCCTCCTCCTTTAGCATTCAGTGGCAATTTCTGTGCTCTATTCAAGAAGAATCTGAATGCAGCTTCTTTATGTGCGATACGGCGCCTGGAATAAAACCTACTTAAATACAAGACTCATAATTGCGTAATCTTTCGCGGTGAGAGGCAGATGACATAGGTTGTGTGTGTGGTAGCACGCCGGAATGTAAAAAAACTATACTGAAAAACCAACGTTTCGGTCACGGTTACAGTGGCCATCTTCCGGATCTAGACCGAAAAGAAGGCCACTATAACCGTGGCCGAAACTTTCGTTTCTTTAGTATAGTTTTTGCATTTCGTCGCGGTACTATACTCAGAAAACTCTTACATATCACACTAATTGGAAGAAAGTTTTCGGAGTATTATGAACAGAAGCAAATCCCAGCTTTGAGAAATATGGTTATATTTTCAAAAATTGAGATAAATTCTCAGTGTAGGTTGGAAAGAATCCTGATAATTTCGAAAAAGGTGGGCTTTCTTTAAAAAAAAATGTAAAAATAAATGAACCTTCCTAAAAGAACGTTCTGATATGGTTGCAAGGCATGCAGAGTACTTGAGAGCCTTCATAAATAATAAAAAGGGGACAAATGAACTATTTCTATTCACTAACGAAACTGAGGTACATACGCGTTATGAGTGTGGGCAGCATGAAGAACTTCGGGGTATAATGACTAATAGCAGAACAGGCCAAAGAACTATTTTGACCACGTTGGAGAAGCTATGGGTTTCAAAGATGTAACAGAGTTATGATTAAAAATTTAATTCCAGAATTATCACGATGATATGAATGTGGATAATTATCATAAATGATTAGAAGAGAAACTGATTCAAAACGTCTCAGCTAGTAATACTGTTGTTCTTGGCAACGTACCGCATCATACTATTCAGATAAATAAATCCCCCACTACTGCAACTCGCAAAAATGATGTAACTGAATGGCTCTTTCAGTACAAAATTAGTTTCGAACCGAGTTTAAGAGGAAATGAGTTTTAAAAATTACATGTTTTTAAAGCAGATGCAGTTTTAAATGCATAAGGGATATAGTGTTCTGAGGCTTCCATCATACCACTGTAGAGCTAATCTGGAGTACAATGAAACAAAATATTGCAAAAAACATTTCTTCAATTAATTTAACTACCCCAAAAAACAGAGAGTTTTTGTGTAAGATTATCCAACATGATTGCTTAAAAGGAGTTGGAAATAAATATTGGGAAAGACATATGTTGATGGAAGAAGCAATATGGAATATAATAATCAAAGCTGTTCTAGGGAGTGAATCTGAACGTGCAGCACATGACGACAACTGGAAACTGTTTCGGCGGATGAAATTGTAACGGATTCTAGTGAAATAGGTACAGAAGATAAAGAAGTTGGTATATACCACTTGTGTGATGGACCATTCACTTTACAACTCTAATGACCAAGGTAAGTGCAGTTTTGCTAGCATAGCTGTAGTTATGCCATCCTTCCAACCTGATTACGCACTGACTCACGGCAAGCCGACCGAAACACCATCACTCCCAGGTGCAATAATAAGGTGCGATAATACTGTGGTCGACTAATACGTTCTTGACTTTTCCCTTTACCCTTTTCACAACATCTTGAACTCTTTTTATTGTTCTTATGTCTATACTTCTTTCCCAATTTTTGTTAGCTACGGATTAACTTTCTATAGTTCTGTGTGATGTTCGTAGTTTTCTTTTGAAAAACTCGTTTAAAATCCAAATTTCACAGACGTATGTTAGTACGGGAAGAAGACACTAATCGAAAACACCTTATTTCTAAGTTTCATGTCATATTATATTTAAAAACGCATTTCCTCCATAAGCCCTTCTATCTAGGACAATTTGGTGAAAAACTTCAGATTTTAAGGCTGCTTTGATACCAATTAACTATCGCAGAGAAATATATTCGTTAACAGTTTTTAGATTGTTGTTCTTTAATTTTTTTCCTTGTAGTTACCTATTTGTTGTGCATAGTATTTGTTTTGTACACATTTCTCTTAAGGCCCATTTTTTCACAGCTATTTGGTAAATCCCTTATAAAGGATTGCAGTTCTGTCATATTGTTGGCTAGGACTGCCATATCTTCTGCAAATAGGAAGTTTGTGAGTCTTCTGCCATTTATTCTAATTCCCCTTTTTTTCAATTAATTTTGGACATAGCCGTCCCAAGGACTGCTATAAACAGTTTCGGGAATGTAGGGTCACTTGCTTTACTTGGAAAATTGTCTCATACGTTTTCTTATGCTGACAGAAGCTGTCGAGGCATCATAGATGGTAGACAATATGTTTATGTACTATATTCTCATACCTTCTATCATTAGTGCCGGTATAGCAGCAGTGTGGCTGACAGAATCAAGAGCCATTTCAAAGTTTGTAAAAGCTGTGCGTGCAGGGATTTCACATTCTTTGCTCGGCTGATTACTTCATGCAAGATGTGTATATAGTCAGTTCTGCTATAACCAATGCGGGATCCATCATGCTCTATGGATTGTGTGTTATCCACAATAGCACTGATCCAATTTTCCAAGACTTTAGTGAAAAATTTGTAGATAACAGGGAGTTCACTGATGAGGCAGTCATTCTTTAAACGGTGAAATTTTCTTTTTTTAGTATAAAAATTATATATGCCTTGTGCCAGGAGTCAAAGGTGCTGCCCTTTTGTATGCAAGTAGTAAACATGGTATCCAGATGTTTTTCTGTTTCTTCACCAGGAGGTTGGAGTATTTCAATCGTCAGACCATCATGACCCCCTGCTTTGCCATTCTGCATTTCATTTACAGCTTTTCTAGTGTCTTTTTGGAGGATATCGGGGACTTCGTCATTTTAATTTGCACCACAAACACTTATACCAATCTGAACTAACGCCACACTGGACAAAAACAAACTGATGAATAAGTGAATAGTGACAGTAACATAGCATCTTTCCGTGTGGCGTCATTGTTTTTTTTTTTTTACTGAATCACTTTTTTCTGTGTGAAAACTTGTCATACCAGACGAGAAAAAAATGCAAAAGATGTGAAAAAGTGTATATAATTACAGCCCACAAAGAAACACGCCAAACACATATAATACTGCAACTGTAGAACATCCGCTATTGGTGTCCTCGTGAAAAGTATACAAAATAATATTACGCTCCGAAAAAACGTAACATTTTTCAGGCTACTTTGCAGATGACAATATGCCGACAAAAAAAAAAAAATGGTTCAAATGGCGCTGAGCACTATGGGACTTAACATCTGAGATCATCAGTCCCCTAGAACTTAGAACTACTTAAAACTAACTAACTTAACGACATCACACACATCCATACCCGAGACTGGATTCGAACCTGCGACGTGGCGGTCGCGCCGTTCCAGACTGAAGCGCCGAGAACCGCTAGGCCACAGCGGCCCGCTCAATATGCCGTCAAACTACAAAAACGAATGAAGCTAGTCGAAGTAAATACTTCCACCTCTGAAGCTGATGAAGTTTGCATACGAGCAGTTTCAGTAAAATAAATAGATACATGCTATAATTTTTAGGATTAAAACAGATAAACAATCCTACGTTTTGTATAATATTTTACACAAATAAAATAAGACCTACTGAATACATGGGCGACGAAACAAGCTCGCCTAAAGAATAAAAGGAATGAAAAATTGCGTTTTGGTGAGGGCGGAGTCTTAAAAATCGCAGATTCCTGTAGGTTGCTTTCGAGTGAAGGCTGTCACTTGAGTTGGCATATAAATTCTGACTGTTTTAGAAATTGTTCAATGTCCCGTGTGTCAATATTTACCCATGAATTGCTTCTCCTCACAAGGAAATAACAGGACAAGGTAATGAGTTTGCAGTTACCGGCTCCAAGCAATTACGGAAAAAGTCTTCGTGGAGGTAACATTAAGTTGGAGCGAAAGCTTCATAGCGAAAAACTGTCGCATTGTTCTACCCATTCTCTCAGAGACGTGAGGTTGATTTAATTTATTCTCCTTGGGCGCTGAAAACGATTTGTATTGGAAGCTATGTGGAGCAGCAACAGGTTGCGGTGGAGCCGCAAATGTAGGGACACACACACAAACACAAACAGGCATACAGAGCGAGAGAGAGAGAGAGAGACACCGTCCTTTTTCCCTGAACACCGCTGCATTAATGAGAACTGCAAGACAAACGCTGACGATGAATAAGACCCTCAACTACAGATACGTGTAGCTTCAGTTAATGTGATATCACTGAAAAGAGTACCAAGGCGTGCTTAAATTGTTCAACCTTTGCAAATTATAGGATCGGAAATTGCTATTCGGTTAATAAGGGCAACTGAGACACTAGAAGTATTGTAATAAACGAGAAAATGAAGGCAAGTGGGGAAGACGCTCTGTGACATAACGTGATGGCAGCAGGTTGTTGAATGTTAATTGCGCAGCACCATGATTGACCCCCTCCATACCAACATTTTTTATTTTTTTTGGTCATCAGTCTACTGACTGGTTTGATGCGGCCCGCCACGAATTCCTTTCCTGTGCTAACCTTTTCATCTCAGAGTAGCACTTGCAACCTACGTCCTCAGTTATTTGCTTGACGTATTCCAATCTCTGTCTTCCTCTACAGTTTTTGCCCTCTACAGCTCCCTCTAGTACCATGGAAGTCATTCCCTCATGTCTTAGCAGATGTCCTATCATCCTGTCCCTTCTCCTTATCAGTGTTTTCCACATATTCCTTTCCTCTCCGATTCTGCGTAGAACCTCCTCATTCCTTACCTTATCAGTCCATCTAATTTTCAATATTCGTCTATAGCACCACATCTCAAATGCTTCGATTCTCTTCTGTTCCGGTTGTCCCACAGTCAATGTTTCACTACCATACAATGCTGTACTCCAGACGTACATCCTCAGAAATTTCTTCCTCAAATTAAGGCCGGTATTTGATATTAGTAGACTTCTCTTGGCCAGAAATGCCTTTTTTGTCATAGCGAGTCTGCTTTTGATGTCCTCCTTGCTCCGTCCGTCATTGGTTATTTTACTGCCTAGGTAGCAGAATTCCTTAACTTCATTGACTTCGTGACCATCAATCCGGATGTTAAGTTTCTCGCTGTTCTCATTTCTACTACTTCTCATTACCTTCGTCTTTCTCAGATTTACTCTCAAACCATACTGTGTACTCATTAGACTGTTCATTCCGTTCAGCAGATCATTTAATTCTTCTTCACTTTCACTCAGGATAGCGATGTCATCAGCGAATTGTATCATTGATATCCTTTCACCTTGTAGTTTAATTCCACTCCTGAACCTTTCTTTTATTTCCATCATTGCTTCCTCGATGTACACCCTTCTTAATACGAGCACTTCGTTCTTGATCGTCCACTCTTATTATTCCCATTTGGTTGTTGTACATATTGTATATGACCCGTCTCTCCCTATAGCTTACCCCTACTTTTTTCAGAATCTCGAACAGCTTGCACCATTTTATATTGTCGAACGCTTTTTCCAGGTCGACAAATCCTATGAAAGTGTCTTGATTTTTCTTTGGCCCTGCTTCCATTATTAGCCGTAACGTCAGAATTGCCTCTCTCGTCCCTTTACTTTTCCTAAAGCCAAACTGATCGTCACCTAGCGCATTCTCAATTTTCTTTTCCATTCTTCTGTATATTATTCTTGTAAGCAGCTTCGATGCATGAGCTGTTAAGCTGATTGTGCGATAATTCTCGCACTTGTCAGCTCTTGCCTTCTTCGGAATTGTGTGGATGATGCTTTTCCGAAAGTCAGATGGTATATTGCCAGGCTCATATATTCTACACACCAACGTGAATAGTCGTTTTGTTGCCACTTCCCCCAATGATTTTAGAAATTCTGATGGAATGTTATCTATCCCTTCTGGCTTATTTGACCGTAAGTCCTCCAAAGCTCTTTTAAATTCCGATTCTAATACTGGATCCCCTATCTCTTCTAAATCGACTCCTGTTTCTTCTTCTATCACATCAGACAAATCTTCACCCTCATAGAGGCTTTCAATGTATTCTTTCTACCTATCTGCTCTCTCCTCAGCATTTAACAGTGGAATTCCCGTTGCACTCTTAATGTTACCACCGTTGCTTTTAATGTCACCAAAGGTTGTTTTGACTTTCCTGTATGCTGATGCTTTCTCGATGTCTTCACATTTTTCCTGCAGCCATTTCGTCTTAGCTTCCCTGCAGTTCCTATTTATTTCATTCCTCAGCGACTTGTATTTCTGTATTCCTGATTTTCCCGGAACATGTTTGTACTTCCTCCTTTCATCAATCAACTGAAGTATTTCTTCTGTTACCCATGGTTTCTTCGCTGCTACCTTCTTTGTACCTATGTTTTCCTTCCCAACTTCTGTGATGGCCGTTTTTATAGGTGTCCATTCCTCTTCAACTGTACTGCCTACTGCGCTATTCCTTATTGCTGTATCTATAGCGTTAGAGAACTTCAAACGTATCTCGTCATTCCTTACTACTTCCGTATCCCACTTCTTTGCGTATTGATTCTTCTTGACTAATGTCTTGAACTTCAGCCAACTCTTCATCGCTACTATATTGTGATCTGAGTCTATATCTGCTCCTGGGTACGCCTTACAATCCAGTATCTGATTTCGGAATCTCTGTCTGACCATGATGTAATCTAATTGAAATCTTCCCGTATCTCCCGGCCTTTTCCAAGTATACCTTCTCCTCTTGTGATTCTTGAACAGGGTATTCGCTATTACTAGCTGAAACTTGTTACAGAACTCAGTTAGTCTTTCTCCTCTTTCATTCCTTATCCCAAGCCCATATTTTCCTGTAACCTTTTCTTCTACTCCTTCCCCTACAACTGCATTCCAGTCGCCCATGACTATTAGATTTTCGTCCCCCTTTACATACTGCATTACCCTTTCAATATCCTCATACACTTTCTCTATCTGTTCATCTTCAGCTTGCGACGTCGGCATGTATACCTGAACTATCGTTGTCGGTGTTGGTCTGCTGTCGATTCTGATTAGAACCACCCGGTCACTGAACTGTTCACAGTAACACGCCCTCTGCCCTACCTTCGTATTCATAACGAATCCTACACCTGTTATACCATTTTCTGCTGCTGTTGATATTACCCGATACTCATCTGACCAGTCTTCCTTCCACTTCACTTCACTGACCCCTACTATATGTAGATTGAGCCTTTGCATTTCCCTTTTCAGATTTTCTAGTTTCCCTAACACGTTCAAGCTTCTGATATTCCACGCCCCGACTCGTAGAACGTTATCCTTTCGTTGATTATTCAATCTTTTTTTTTCTCATGGTAACCTCCCCCTTGGCAGTCCCCTCCCAGAGATCCGAATGGGGGACTATTCCGGAATCTTTTGCCAATGGAGAGATCATCATGACACTTCTTCAAATACAGGCCACATGTCCTGTGGATACACGTTACGTGTCTTTAATGCAGTGGTTTCCATTGCCTTCTGCATCCTCATGTCGTTGATCATTGCTGATTCTTCCGCCTTTAGGGGCAATTTCCCACCCCTAGGACAAGAGAGTGCCCTGAACCTCTATCCGCTCCTCCGCCCTCTTTGACAAGGCCGTTGGCAGAATGAGGCTGACTTCTTATGCCGGAAGTCTTCGGCCGCCAATGCTGATTATTTATCAAAGTTTAGGCAGTGGCGGGGATCGAACCCGGGATCGAAGACGTTTTGATTACGAATCAAACACGCCACCCCTAGACCACGGGTACCTCTCATACCAACATACCAACAAGTATTTCTTCAGGAAACGTCGATCATGTGAAGTCCAACTCGCACTTTTCTCACATGTTACGATGAAAGTTATGGTTCAAGGTAGTCTGGCAGATGCAACAGGGAAACGCGGTTCAGAATACGACAGCGATACACAACTGGATTTTTCTATTTTCTAGATTGGAGAATTGTGCAAACTTCTGTAGTGATATGTAAGTATGTCTCTGAATGGGTAGGCAGGTGTGAAGCCATTTTGACTTGGTTCGGAGTGCGACGGTTGTTTCACGTTTCCAGTTGTGTTTTTATAGCTTTTGCTAAATTTCAGAGCAAGATAAGCCATTAATTATTAATTTTACTCCCTAAAATAAGCAATAATCTTAAAGTGCCTTCCATTCGCCATACTATTGTTATTGAGTTCATTTAAGTATGTCAGCTACTACGCTATACAAAAAATGTTAACCTGAAATGTGCTCCTGCGGTGGAAAAGGATTGGACAGAATAGTATAGACCCCGTTCTGATCAGTCTTTTTTTTTGTGCAAGTAGGATTCAAGAATGATACACATTTTTCCCCCGTGCTTTCCAGATGGAGTAAACTTACGTTAGAAAAACTGATAGACTTTAGTGGGATAGTAAATCAATCAAAATGGCACTTCCAATCGCTTTACTTCTGAAATGGGTGTTTTTAAAGCATCTAAGTTGCTTAAAGTGCCCTACCCAACATTAGAAAAAGTCATTAGTGAAGTTGAGAATAATAGGTGCTACAGGGTTGAGAAATCAGATGGGAAACTTAAATGTGTGTTCCCTGCAGAAAAAAAAGCATACGAGTTGGTAGCATACCTGAAATCAATGGTGAGTAGACTCTTCTGTCCAATGATGTAACAATTATCACGTCCTTAGCCTATCAACTTGCAGAAAGCGATAACTTACCTCACAGACTTAACAAAGAAAAGTTGTCTAGTTGAGGGTGACTGGCTAATAGGGTTTAGTACAAGGCATCCTGCGTTGTCTTTTTTCAAGTCAGAGATTAAATTATCTAACACACGAGCGATCTGATTAAATAAAGTGACAGTAGCAGTAACCTAGTATTATGCATTAAAATAATTGTACATTTTTCAAAATGACATTACTATATTTTATTACTATTAACGACATTTTTAAAGATTTCACATTCCTTAGTCTAAATTGTTTATTAAACAACTTTACGTCTTAGTTTTAATGTAATCCTCCTAATAATTTCAACGTTTGTGCAATAATTTCACAAAAAATTGCCCCGTGGGTAGGGCAAACAGTAAATACCCAAGCATTTGTTTGAAAATTTTAAAAAATACATAACAAACAGTCAAGCAATTTTCAAGCAAGGCACGTTGCTTTATACTACAAGATCATTTTTTTATTCCTTTAAGCGATTTTTTCTTGTATTCCTTTTTTTTCAGAAAAATTGACAAACATTAAGTACCTACACTTCTCGATTTCCGAAAGGCATTTTAGTTAAACCACATCAACTCTTATTATCAAAAGTACGATCTTATGGAGATTCAAGCGAAATTGTTGATTGGACTGAGGATTTTTTGTAAGGGAGGACGCAGCACGTTATCGTGTGTGGAGAGTAATCAACAGATGTAGAAGTGACTTGAGATGTGCCCCAGGGGAGGGTGTAGGGTCGCTTGCTATACATGATCGATATTAATGATCTTGCATACAAACTAATTGTAACCTCAGACTATCTATGACGAAGTACTATTCGAAAAAAGTTCCACAGATATTCAGTTAGGTCATCATAAGATTTCATAATACAGAGATTGGTAATCTGCTTGAAATGTTAAAAAACCTAAAATTCTGCACTTAATAAAAGGAAGAAAACGTAGTACCCTACGGCTACAGCAATAAAGAGTCACATTTGGATTTGATCAACTCTTAGAAATACCTGGCGTTAATAGTGTGTAGAGATATGAAATTGCATGATCACTTACGTTCAGTTGTAGGTAGAGCAGATAGTGGACTTAGGTTTACTGATAGAAAGATAGGGAAATGTAATCAATGTAGAATCACATTACAAATCACTCGTGCAACCCATTTTAGAATATTGCTCAAATGTTTGGGAGCCTTATCAAAAAAGAATTAACAGAGGATATTGGAAGTATGCAGGGACGGGCAGCAGGAATGGTCACGGGTTTGACCATTGGGAGGGTGTCACGCAGATACTGAAGAAATAGAACTGACATACACTTAAAAGACAGGCCCAAAATATACCGAGAAAGCCTACTTACAGTGTTTCAAGAACGGGGTTAAATGGTGGCTCTAAGACTGTACATCAAACCCCTACGTATTTACTCCCGTAAACATCGTGAGGGCAAGATCAGACTAATTACAGCGCGCACAGAGATAGTGAAACAGTCACATCTTCCGCGCTCCATACGGAAATGGAATGCCAAGAAACCTTATTAACTGGTACAAAGGGAAGTACCTCCTACCACGCACTTCACACTGGTTTGCAGAGTATGTATGTACAGGATGGCATACATATAAGTAACTTGTGTCGCAGAAGCACGGATAGCTTCATCATGCACATTGATCGAATGCTAGCGGAAGCATCACCTATGCTAACATAAGTTACACGGTCCGTTGTGGCTTCCAACTATAGGAAGCATGAGCGCAGACATAAAAATGGTGGTGAGACTCGGGAGGGCTAGTGCTATCACGAAGTGGAAGAAGAACTGCAATCGACTGGGGTGGCGAGAGCTTCTCTCGTCAGTTTCGTCAATGCAGACGCCGCACCAAAGCAGGCGTACACCGGCATAAAGAAGACCCCGTAGCCAATCTAAAAATAGCGACTGTTACGATTGTTGTGGCCAGCGAAAGCCAGGTCTCTCAGGCTCAAAAGATGGAATGACTGAAACGGTGGCAGTTCGCTAAGGTGGGATGGTCTGGTATACCCAAGCTTCGAAGTAGCCGTGGCTTGAAATTTAAAGTCATAGCTCAGCAGCCTTTGTAGAATTTGGCCATCTTTCAAATTATTAGTAATAATCAAACTGCGGTCCGAAAAATTAATCCGCCCCCACGAGGCGACAGCCCACGGTTCAGGCAGGTCCACTGTGGTCGCTGATTGCCGGGAAAACTGGGCTAATGTCACTTACCGATCAGTCGATTTCATCGAAATTTGAATTAATAATCTGATTAACCCGTGACCTACATACGCAATTTTATGGCCAGTGCGGATCTGCGATAGGGATATTCGATTAAATTTTATTTAATCCCTCTCTCTCAGGAGGCTGTACAGGACTGCAGTCATTGCTTCTGCATGCGTTCTTGTAGATCAGAGAAAAGTCTCTGCTCTGCAGCTTGTAGATACAGCATGTTACGCTTAAAATTTAAATACAAATTATTGAAAGGACATGAATTGCAGTTTTTTGCACGTTCTTTAAAAACTATAGTTGTTCATAGCGATATTAATAAACTGTTTTGAATACTCTGCCGATATCATTCCTTTTAATTTTTTAAAAGTATAATCACTTCATACAATTACCAATTGTGTAAATTATATACAGTGACATAATAAACCTTAAATGACGTGTTGTAAGCTTTTAATTCGATATTCCTCTAAAATAATCTTACTCTGAGCTAGTTATCACAGTTCCACGGGTGAGACTCTCACTACAGGTTCTTTCTTCAGGTCTACAGTCTAATTACGGCCCTGATCTGAAGCCGTACAATCTATAAGTGAAATGAACAGATTCGTTTCACTACACGGTGACGAAATGCAGTTTCCTCTCGCTTCAAGTGAGCTGCGTGGCGTGTCGCTTCATCTAGAAAAGCCATCTGATGACATCAAATCGTAGTACAAACCGAAATATTTTAGTAAAAGTTTCTCAGTCTTAAGTATTATATAGTATTAACTCGTTCATTTTGTTTAAGCTGATTAGGACATAAGAACATATTGTAACTCGGATCATGGTCCTAGAGTTACCGTTTACATGACTTGTTACACCATTAAAGAATGATATCATTGACTTGATTCCAAGTACAGAGATGATTCTAATGGAATAAAAAATAGTCTGAAGTAAGATTTAATTGTATCTAATGCCATTTGTAGCAGTACTGATCTGTACCAGTACCTCGGACCAGGGTTTTAGACTTACTTTTTACTCCACTTATTACACGGTTAAATAAGGACCACATTGATATAATTCAAACCAACAAAATAATTCTAATGGAATTGAAAATATTTTGAACTAAGATTAAAACTCATCTAGCGTCTAATTTAAGGTTGAATAACAAGCAAACTGTTTTTGTTCTACAGATTTTTTTTAGATTTCATACCAATTTTCGGCTTATTGGATCATCTTCAGGAAACAGCTGACTAGCATCTGCATGGGTCACCAAACAATACAAGCAAAGATACAGTCCAGTTGCACAGAATGTTGTGCACCAAAGTTGTTTTTTAACTTAGTAAATTACACTTTACATAATGGACTACGTTAATGCTATAGTATAGTCTATTTTAATTGTTTATTGTGTTTAATATTGTAAAGCGTAATTTACAGCGTTAAAAAAAACTAGTTTGTTGCCCAACATTCTGTGCAAGTGGGGTGTATCTTTGCCTATAGCGTTTGGTTACCTAACAACTAGTGTCCCATGCGGACGCTAGTCAGTTGTTTCCTGAAGATGACTCAATAAGCTGAAAACTAGATAAACATAAAAATCAGTAAAAAAATGGTTTATTTGTCAGTCAGCCTTAAATATGGACTTGTTCTACCAACAAGTGACGGAAGTATCTTATGTCATTTGGAGCAGTACTGGCTAAGAAGTAATAGCAGTAACGCTGGTGATACTACTTCTTCTTTTTGGGGATGCATGTTTTCTCAGTGAATTTCATTTATGAAACATTCTCGGTTTGTTGGCAGAGTCGTGGCGTCATCTTGTTGCCTGAAGATGACGAATAGGAAACTCGTCGAAACGTTGCGACAAGACGACGCCACAAATCCGCCGATAACCAGAGAAGATTTCATCAACTTCTAACACTGTTGATAAATACAGTACTAGTATTCAATGGTACTACTTTTGTACCGTTTCCCTGTTTGAAATTAGAACATAGGGTTCGATTTGTCCATTTTCCGACAGTTTCCAGGTAATATAATAGCCACCACTCAATTTGTCGTTCTTGTTTTGTGTAAAACACATTGTAGTCGAAGAAGATGATGCACACGGTTTTCGAGAAACCCGTGAAGTAAATTAGGTCTGAAGCTTTGTGCAGAGTTATTGGTCGCGACAACCGTAATTTCAACTACGATACTGCAGTGCCTGTCTTATCCCGAATTAGGATGCACAGGCACCGCGGCGACTACAGCCGTTATGAAATTCACGAAATGTATTCGCATTTGCGAGTATGGAGAACCATTAGCTGTAGACTGGAATGACGACAAGCAAATTTGTGCCGAACCGGAACTGAGCTCGAATTTCCCGCTTATCGCTAGCGTTCGCCTTACCATTAAGCTATCCAAGCACGACTATGGCCAGGTTCCAAATGTCGTCAAGCATGTGTATACAACCTGTATTCGTACATCCATTATGTTTGTTTCCGTAGAGGAGACACATTTTACTTGAAAGTCGCTTGAGCAGTGTCGGTGGATCATTGAGATATTTCAGTGCCCGTGTTAATCCGAATTACGATGCCATGTTCCTTCGAACATGAATCCATATACACTATCTGATCAAAAGTCCCTACGTAATTCTGAATTAACTAGTAGCTGTGACGAGAGGCGGACTCACCAGTATAAAATGAGGCGGCGAAAGTTGTGTTGTCAGTAGGGAAGCAGAATGACTCAGTAGTGACTTCGAAAGTGGTTTACTCATTGGATGCCTCCTGAGTAACAAACCCATCACGGATATTTCAACCTTTGTAAAGTTACCCAAGAGCCGGCCGCTGTGGACTAACGGTTCTAGGCGCTTCAGTCCGGAACCGCGCTGCTGCTACGGTCGCAGGGTCGAATCCTGCCTCGGACAGGGATGTCCTTCGGTTAGTTAGGTTTAAATAGTTCTAAGTTCTAGGGGACTGATGACCTCAGATGTTAAGTCCCATAGTGCTAAGAGCCCACGTTGATTGTCGGTGGTGTGGTTGTCAAGTGGAAACGCGAAGGAACAACCACAGCCCAACCCAGGTCAGGCAGAAGTCATGCGCTGAAAGACGGACGGCATGTCGGAGGGGGCTATAAAAAAATCGCATGCACTCCTTCGAGGGAATCATTCATGAGTTGCAAAATGCTACCAGTAGTCCAGCTAGAACAATGGCTGTGCGTAGTTAGTTAAAAATAATTGGGTACAATAGTCGAGCAGCTTCGCGTAAGCCATATATTTCTGTAGTCAGTACTAAGCGAGATGCTGTAAAGAGCGGCGCAACTGGACATTAGGTAACTGGAAACGACTTATTTGGAGAACTCAATCACGCTATACATTGTGGCAGTCTGATGAAAGAACTCGGGTTTGCCGTATGCCTTGGAAGTTTTACCTGACCCATCAGTGAATTTGTGTTACGGTTTTGGAAGGGGGGGTAGGGGTTTACTTGTTGTAGGGTGTGATCCTTCTATTGCGCTTAAGAAAACGCCGTGGGAGGAAACGAACACATTTTGCTGCATTGTGTACTGCTTGTAGTAGAGGGAAAGTCGGAGATGAAGTCTGTTAGTATTAGCGTGGAAATGCACTCTTTCATAAGCAGCATCTGGGAGGCACTGTTGAGGACAATAACATGCCTGAAATGGGATGGCCCGCCCACAGTACAGACCTGAACCCAAAGGAACACCTTCGGGATGAGCGAGGACGTCCACAACGCCAGCGTTCAACATCACCACCTGTTCTGGTTTCGGCTCTTGAGGAAGAATTGATCGTCCTTCTTCCCCAGATGATTAAACACCTCATTGAAGGTGTCCCGGCCATAATTCAAGCTGCCATAAACGCAAATGTGGACACACACCATCTTAACGTCCACTAATAGTTCTTCGGGTATACTTGATCAGATAGTGTATAATAAACTACGTGATTTTTCTGAATAATACCAGTGGCTGATCTATTTGAACCATGCACGGCTCGTGTTCATGCCGTTTAATGTTCGTCATCTTCCATTACGGTACTGCCGCCTCATTTCCTTATTCCATTTACTGCCGTCACTAACTTCCTGCCGTACTTCCCCGTGAGTGGCAGCAGCGCGTAACGCACTGTCGTACCATGTCTGGAGCGACCGATAGTACATTACTGGCCATTAAAATTGCTACAACAAGAAGAAATGCAGATGATAAACGGGTATTCATGGGACAAATATATAATACTAGAACTAATATGTGTTTACATTTTCACGCAATTTGGGTGCATAAATCCTGAGAAATCAGTACCCAGAACAACCACCTCTGGCCGTAATAACGGCCTTGATACGACTGGGCATTGAGTCAAACAGACCTTGCTTGGCGTGTACGGGTACAGCTGACCATGCAGCTTCAACACGATAACACAGTTGAAGTGGCGTATTGTGAAGAGCCAGTTAGTCGGCCACCATTGATCAGACGTTTTCAATTGGTGAGAGATCTGGAGAATGTGCTGGCCAGGGCAGCAGTCGAACATTTTCTGTATCCAGAAAGGCCCGTACAGGACCTGCAACATGCAGTCGTGCATTATCCTGCTGAAATGTAGGGTTTCGCAGGTATCGAATGAAGGGTAGAGGCACGGGTCATAAGGCATCTGAAAAGTAACGTCCACTGTTCAAAGTGCCGTCAATGAGATCAAGAGGTGACAGAGGTGACCGAGACTTGTAACCAATGGCACCCCAGACCATCACGCCGGGTGATACGCCAGTTTGGCGATGACGAATACACGCTTCCAACGTGCGTTCACCGCGATTTCGCCAAACATGGATGCGACCATCATGATGTTGTAAACAGAACCTGGATTCATCCGAAAAAATGACGTTTTGCCATTCGTGCACCCAGGTTCGTCGTTGAGTACACCATCGCAGGCGCTCCTGTCCGTGATGCAGCGTCAAGGGTAACCGCAGCCATGGTCTCCGAGCTGATAGTCCATGCTGCTGCAAACGTCGTCGAACTGTTCGTGCAGATGGTTGTTGTCTTGCAAACGTCCCCATATGTTGACTCAGGGATCGAGACGTGGCTGCACGGTCCGTTACAGCCGTGCGGATAAGATACCTGTCATCTCGACTGCTAGTGATACGACTCCGTTGGGATCCAGCACGGCGTTCCGTATTACCCTCCTGAACCCACCGATTCCATATTCTGCTAACAGTCATTGGATCTCGACAAACGCGAGCAGCAATATCGCGATACGATAAACCGCAATCGCGATAGGCTACAATCCGACCTTTATCAAAGTCGGAAACGTGATGGTACGCATTTCTCCTCCTCACATGAGGCACCACAACAACGTTTCACCAGGCAACGCCGGTCAACTGCTGTTTGTGTATGAGAAATCGGTTGGAAACTTTCGTCATGTCAGCACGTTGTAGGTGTCGCCACCGGCGCCAACCTTGTGTGAATGCTGTGAAAAGCTAAGCATTTGCATATCACAGCATCTTCTTCCTGTCGGTTAAATTTCACGTGTGTAGCACGTCGTCTTCGTGGTGTAGCAATTTTAATGGCCGGTAGTATATTTGAACCGTGCACGGCTCGTGTTCATGCCATTTATTGTTATCTTCCATTACGGTACTGTCGCCTCGTTTGCTTATTGCATGTACTGTCGTCACTAACTTCCTGCCTTACTTGCCCGTCAGTAGCAGCAGCAGCGCGTAACGATAAGCGCACTGTCGTACCATCTCTGGAGCGACCAATAGTATTTTTGGGTCGTCGTGTGTCTGGCAGTCAGTTGGAGGCGGACGAGCAGTGCAGTCGGGACGCAGCAGCAGTGAAGACGGCTGACGGAGCGCCGGTGAGGCGCCGACACCCAGTGCTCGCCGACCATTGGCGACATACATCAACTGTCCACGGAGGGAGATTGGAGCCGAAGGACCGTTAGTTGATCGTTCGGTTGGTCGTCTCATCGGCCGACGTATATTTGGCCCTTTCACCGTTTCAGTTCCTGGGCAGTCGGTCGGTTGGCGTGGAGCAGCGAGGAAGTCTCCGTCACGCATACTCTGGCTGGGGCCGCTGGCGGTGTTCAAAAATGGTACAAATGGCTCTGAGCACTATGGGACTTAATATCTGAGGTCATCAGTCCCCTAGAACGTAGAACTACTTAAACCTAACTAACCTAAGTACATTACACACATCCATGCCCAAGGCAGAATTCGAATCTGCTAACGTAGCGGCGCGTGGTTCAAGACTGAAGCGCCTAGAACCGCTCGGCCACACTTGCCGGGCTGGCGGTGTGCACGCACGGTTGGAGTGTGGGGTGGTGCTTGCGAGTGCTACGAAGTTCACCGCCCACCGATCTTGGACATGAAAGTTGAGTCCTACTATTGAGCCTCAACTGTTTACATTTCCTCGTTTGGTCCTGGTTGTCGCTTTTAGCCCAGCCGAGGTGGCCAAGCGGTTCTAGGCGCTTCAGTCCTGAACCGCGCGACTGCTACAGTCACAGGTTCGAGTCCTGCCTCGGGCATGGACGTGTATGATGTCCTTAGGTTATTTAGGTTTAAGTAGTTCTAGGGGACTGATGACCTTAGATGTTAAGTCCCATAGTGCTCAGAGCCATTTGAACCATTTGAATTTTGTCGCTTTTGGGACATTCCCGTCAGCAATAACATGTGTGTATTCAAGTCGGCTAAGATTCTGTCTTCCTGTGTAGTTTAACTTAATTTATTCCCTGTTATTAAAGTGAACCAGCGGTATCTTCTGCCTTGTGGCCGTTGACGTTCCGGTTACCTGCCCTAGTCGTTGACACAATTTTTGACAGCGTATTTTCCTCATCGCCTGGTCGTTGTGGGCGCCAATATTCTGTGTGTCATCGTACTGAAATCTTGTGGTCGTTTTGCTGGTTGCGCGGAGCGGAACTGTTTTTGTTGATTGGACGGTCGGCTGTCTTTCGTTTGGGTTACGTTCAGATTAAGAAGTCGTTAGACAGACTGCCTGTCTCACCTAAAGGGGCGTTGGCGTTACAATCCAATGCTGACCCTTGGAAACTTCTGGTTGCCGTTCCTTGTGTGTTACATAGTAATTTCCCTGTTTGGATTTGGTTGATGTGTGCCCTTCGGTCGAGCATTATTATCTCTTAAATTAATGTTCTTGTGTTGCCCTTAAGCCATCAGATAGCTATTCTTTCATATGGAGCCTTCAGCCGAATTTTACATGAGATGTTTTAAGATAAGGCCTTCTGCCTTTTAAATTGAAACTCTTTTTCTAGGCCTTAAGCCGTTACACATATTTTGTTGATATGTGGCTTTCAGCCGAGTATTAATATCTCTTAAATTAATGTTCTTGTGTCGCCCTTAAGGCATAAGGTTGTTATGCTTTTGTATGGGGCCCTCAGCCGAATTTTGCATGAAATGTTTGAAGATAAGGCCTTCTGCCTTTTGCTTGAAACTCTTCTTATTGCTGTAATACACGGACTCCAACCAAGTTCCATTAAAATTAAATTGCCAAGGCCTTCAGCCTGTTTAGATTGAAGATTTAGAAAATATTCTTTGGTAGAACCTCCAGAAGAACCTTGTATTTCAATTTCTTGCTTAGGACTTGTGTCTTGGATTTTGAGTGTGGCCTTCCAAAGTTAATCAAAGAAGGTCGATTAAAGTTTTGAGTGTTTTGCATCCTAGTTGTAATACTGTGAGGATGGGATTGTTGGTAGTTGGGAGGTCCTAGATTAGGTGCGCTATTGGACCCCTAAGGGACAAGGCTGCCAAGGGGGGCGGGGGGGAAGGGAAAGAAAGCCAATAGCCAAAGTGCACTCCGGAGGTGTGCATACCGGATGGAGTCACTCCAGATGTGGAACGAATCCTTCCGGTGTTATGAGGAGCACAGGGTGCAGTCAACTGTAGGTGGTGACTCACGTCGGTACCAATGATGCGTGTCGCTTTGGATCGGAAGAGAGTGTCTCTGATTTCGAGCGGCTAAGAGAAGTGCTAAAGGCTCCCAGTCTTCCTTGCGAGATGAAAGCAACGCTCACCATTTTCAGCGTAGCAAACAGGAGCAACTGCGGACCTCTGATACGGAGCCGAATGGATGGTCTGAATCAGAGGTTTAGACGGTTCTGCGCCATGGGTGGCTAGGTTTCGGGTTCCGCTGAATAGGTCAGGAGTCCACTACACGCAGGGGCTATGTAGCGTGGAGTGAGCAGTGTTTTAGGTTAGACGGAAAACATAAAAAGAGCTTTGACCTCAAAGGGTACAGGTTGAAAACAGCAGGAACATAGATACATGTACCATCAGAGTAACAGCTGTAAATTGTCGTAGCTGTGTTGGGAAAGTACCAGAGCTCCTAGCGTTACTAGAAATCACTGGTACTCAAATCATTATAGGCACTGAAAACTGGCTAAGGCCAGTGATAAGTTTAGGTAAACACAGTGAGCGGTGGGGACTCTGTTGCTTGAGAAATTGAAGTAGATAGCTCCTGTGAGTTAGTATGGGCTGAGGACATTCTTGGGAACCGGAATAAAATAATTATTGAATCCTTTTACCGGCCTCCCAACTCATATTATACAATTACTGGAAAGTTCAAAGAAAAGCCTATCCATACAATTATATTTAGTTGTGACTTTAATGTACCCTCTATATGTTAGGGAAAACACATGTTTAAATCCGGAGGTACGCACAAATCATCATCCGAAATTGTGCTAAACGCATTCACTGAAAATTCTTTTGAGCAATTAGCTCATGAGTACAAGCGAATAGAAAACAGCTGTGAGAACATATTTCACCTCTCAACAACAAATAATCCTGAGTTAATAACGAACATCAAAACGGATGCAGGGATTAGTGGACACACGGTTTTTCTTCGGAAATTCAATATAGTTATCTCTCCAAAAATAAACGAAAAATATACCTATTTAAAAAAGCAGATAAAAATTCACTTTACGCCTTCCTGAGAGAAAATCTCCACTCCGTACAATTTAACAATGTAACTGTAGACCCCCTCCCCCATGAACCATGGACCTTGCCGCTGGTGGAGAGGCGTGCCTCAGCGATACACATACCCGTACTGTAAGTGCAACCACAACGGAGGGGTATCTGTTGAGAGGACAAATAAATATGTGGTTCCTGAAGAGCGTAGCTGCCTTTTAAGTATTTCCAGGGGCAACAGTCTGGATGATTGACTGATCTGGTCTTGTAACATTAACGAAAAAGGCCTTGCTGTGCAGGTACTGCGAATGGCTGAAAGCAAGGGGAAACTACAGCCGTAATTTTTCCCGAGGGCATGCAGCTTTATTGTATGGTTAAATGATGATGGCGTCCTCTTGGGTAAAATAGTCTGGAGGTAAAATAGTCCCTAATTGGGATCTCCAGGCGGGGACTACTCAGGAGGACATCGTTATCAGGAGAAAGAAAACTGGCGTTCTACGGATCTGAGCGTGGAATATCATATCCCTTAATTGGGCAGGTAGGTTAGAAAATTAGAAAGGGAAATGGATAGGTCGAAGTTAGATATAGTGGGAATTAGGAAGTTCGGTGGCAGGAGGAACAAGACTTCTGGTGTGGTGAATACTGCGTTATAAATACAAAATCAAGCAGGGGTAATGCAAGAGTAGGTTTAATAATGAATAAAAAAGTAGGAGTACGGGTAAGCAACAACGAACAGCATAGTGAACGCATTATTCTAGCCGAGATTGACACGAAGCCCACGCCGGCCACAGTAGTACACATTTATTTGCCAATCAGCAGATGATGAAGAGATTGAAAAAATGTGTGAGAAGATAAAAAAAATTATTCAGATATTGGAGGGAGACGAAAATTTAATAGTCATGGGTGACCGGAATTTGATTGTAGAAAAAGATAGAGAAGTAGTACGTGAATATCGAATGAGGGTAGGGGATGAAAGAGGAAGCGCTCTGATAAAATTTTCACAGAGCATAACTTAATCACAGTTAACACTTGGTTTAAAAATCCTGAGAGCAGGTTGTATACGTGGTAGAGGCTCGGAGACACTGGAAGGTCTCAGATAGATTATATAATGGTAAGATAGATATTTAGGAACCAGGTTTTAAATTGTAAGACATTTCTAGGCGCAGATGTGGACTCCGATCACAATCTATTGGTTATGAACTGTAGATTTAAACTGAAGACACTGCAAAAAGGTGGGAATTTAAGGAGACGGGACCTGGATAAACTGAAAGTACCAGAGGTTGTAAAGAGTTTCAGAGAGAGCATTAGGGAACAATTGACAAGAACAAGAGAAATAAATACAGTAAAGGAAAACGCGTAGCTTTGAGAGATGAAATAGAGACGGCAGCAGAAGATCAGGTAGGTAAAAAGACGAGGGATAGTAGAAATCCTTGAGTAACAGAAGATATATTGAATTTAATTCATTAAAGGAGACAGTATCAAAACGCAATAAATGAAGCAGGCAAAAAGGAATAGAAAAGCCTCAAAAATGAAATCGGCAGGAAGTGCAAAATGGCTAAGCAGAGATTGTTAGAGGACAAGTGTAAGGATGTAGACGCATATATCAGTAAGGGTAAGATAGGTACTGCCTAAAGGAAAATTAAAGAGACCTTTGTAGAAAAGAGAACCACCAGTATGAATATCACGAGTTCAGAAGGAAAACCAGTTCTAAGCAAAGGAGGGAAAGCAGAAAGGTGGAAGGAGTATATAGAGGGTCTGTCCATGGGCGATGTACTCGAGGGCAATATTATGGAACTGGAAGAAGACGGAGATGAAATGGGAAGAATTTCACAGAGTCCTGAAAGACTTAAGTCGAAACAAGGCCCCGGAAGTAGACAACATTCCATTAGAAATACTGGTAGTCTTGGGAGTGCCAGCCCTAACGAAACTATTACGTCTAATCCCAAAGAAATCACGTCTTCGCAGGTGTGAAAATTACCGAACTACACTCCTGGAAATTGAAATAAGAACACCATGAATTCATTGTCCCAGGAAGGGGAAACTTTATTGACACATTCCTGGGGTCAGATACATCACATGATCACACTGACAGAACCACAGGCACATAGACACAGGCAACAGAGCATGCACAATGTCGGCACTAGTACAGTGTATATCCACCTTTCGCAGCAATGCAGGCTGCTATTCTCCCATGGAGACGATCGTAGAGATGCTGGATGTAGTCCTGTGGAACGGCTTGCCATGCCATTTCCACCTGGCGCCTCAGTTGGACCAGCGTTCGTGCTGGACGTGCAGACCGCGTGAGATGACGCTTCATCCAGTCCCAAACATGCTCAATGGGGGACAGATCCGGAGATCTTGCTGGCCAGGGTAGTTGACTTACACCTTCTAGAGCACGTTGGGTGGCATGGGATACATGCGGACGTGCATTGTCCTGTTGGAACAGCAAGTTCCCTTGCCGGTATAGGAATGGTAGAACGATGGGTTCGATGACGGTTTGGATGTACCGTGCACTATTCAGTGTCCCCTCGACGATCACCAGTGGTGTACGGCCAGTGTAGGAGATCGCTCCCCACACCATGATGCCGGGTGTTGGCCCTGTGTGCCTCGGTCGTATGCAGTCCTGATTGTGGCGCTCACCTGCACGGCGCCAAACACGCATACGACCATCATTGGCACCAAGGCAGAAGCGACTCTCATCGCTGAAGACGACACGTCTCCATTCGTCCCTCCATTCACGCCTGTCGCGACACCACTGGAGGCGGGCTGCACGATGTTGGGGCGTGAGCGGAAGACGGCCTAACGGTGTGCGGGACCGTAGCCCAGCTTCATGGAGACGGTTGCGAATGGTCCTCGCCGATACCCCAGGAGCAACAGTGTCCCTAATTTGCTGGGAAGTGGCGGTGCGGTCTCCTACGGCACTGCGTAGGATCCTACGGTCTTGGCGTGCATCCGTGCGTCGCTGCGGTCCGGTCCCAGGTCGACGGGCACGTGCACCTTCCGCCGACCACTGGCGACAACATCGATGTACTGTGGAGACCTCACGCCCTACGTGTTGAGCAATTCGGCGGTACGTCCACCCGGCCTCCCGCATGCCCACTATACGCCCTCGCTCAAAGTCCGTCAACTGCACATACGGTTCACGTCCACGCTGTCGCGGCATGCTACCAGTGTTAAAGACTGCGATGGAGCTCCGTATGCCACGGCAAACTGGCTGACACTGACGGCGGCGGTGCACAAATGCTGCGCAGCTAGCGCCATTCGACGGCCAACACCGCGGTTCCTGGTGTGTCCGCTGTGCCGTGCGTGTGATCATTGCTTGTACAGCCCTCTCGCAGTGTCCGGAGCAAGTATGGTGGGACTGACACACCGCTGTCAATGTGTTCTTTTTTCCATTTCCAGGAGTGTATTAGTTTAATAGTCACGGCTGCAAAATACTGACACGAATTCTTTACAGACGGATGGAAAAACTGGTAGAAGCCGAACTCGGGGAAGATCGGTTTGGATTCCGTAGAAATGTTGGAACACATGAGGCAAAACTGGCCCCATGATTTATCGTAGAAGATAGTTTAAGGAAAGGCAAATCTACGTTTCTAGCATTTGTATAGGGAAAGCTTTTGCCACTGTTGACTGGAATACTCTCTCTCAAATTCTGAAGGTGTCAGGGGTCAAATACAGGGACTGAAAGGCTATTTACAATTTGTACAGGAACCAGATGGCAGTTGTACGAGTCGTGAGGCACGAAAGGGAAGCAGTGATTGAAAAGGGAAATAGATAGTGTTGTAGCCTGCCCCCGATGTTATTCAATCTGTATATTGAGCAAGCAATAAAGGGAACAAAATAAAAATTTGTAGTAGGAATTAAAATCCATGGAAAAGAAATAAACACATTGAGTTGTGCCACTGACATTGTAATTCTGTCAGAGGCAGCAAAGGACCTAGAAGAGCAGCTTAACGGAATGGACAGTGTCTTGAAAGGAGGATATAAGATGAACATCAACAAAAGTAAAACGAGGATAATGGAATGTAGTCTAATTAAATCAGGTGATGCTGAGGGAATTAGATTAGGAAATGAGACACTTAAAGTAGTAGATGTGTTTTGCTACTTAGGGAATAAAATGACTGAAGATGCTCAAAGTAGAGAGAATATAAAATGTAGATTGGTAATGACAAGAAATACGTTTCTGAAGAAGAGAAATTTTTAACATTGAGTATAGATTTAAGGGTCAGGAAGTCTTTTCTAAAAGGATTTATATGCAGTGTAGCCATGTATGGAAGTGAAACATGGATCGTAAATAGTTTAGACAAGGAGAGAATAGAAGCTTTCGAAATGTGGTACAACAGAAGAATGCTAAAGATTAGATGGACAGATCACGTAACTAATGAAGGGATAGTCAATAACATTGGGCAGAAGAGGAATTTGTGGCACAACTTGACTAGAAGAAGCGATCGGTTGGTCGGACATGTTGTGAGTCATCAAGGGATCACAAACTTAGTACTGGAGAAAAGCGTGGAGGGTAAAAATCGTAGAGGGAGGCCAAGAGATGAATACATTAAGCAAATTCAGAAGGATGTAGGATGCAGTAGTTACTTGGAGATGAAGAGTAGCATGGAGAACTGTGTCAAACCAGTGTCTGGATTGAAGACCACAACGACAACAAGAACAAGAACAAGTGTAGACCAGATGACGCTGGAATTCAAAGAAATTATATCGATAGCAACTGAGAGATTTATACCAAATAAACTAACAAACGACGGAGCTGATCCCCTATGGTACACAAAAAGGGTCAGAACACTGCCTCAGAAACAACGAAAAAACTATGCCAAATTTAAACGAACTCCATACGTCCAAGATTGGAGATATTTTATAGAATCTCAAAATTTCGAGCGGACTTCAATGCGAGAAGCTTATAATAGTGTCTACAACGAAACTTTGTCTGGAAACCTGGCAGAAATCCAAAGAGATTCTGGTCGTATGTAAAATGTGCTAGCGACAAGACACAATCACTCCCTTCTCTGCGCCATAGCAATGGAAATACTGTCAACGACAGTGCTGCCAAAGCAGAGTTACTAAACACAGCCTTCCAAAATTCCTTCACAAATGAAGACGAAGTATTCCAGAATTCAAATTAAGAATAGCTGCCAGCGTGAGTAACTTAGAAACAGATATTCTGCGAGGTGGCGCAGTGGTTAGACACTGGACTCGCATTCGGGAGGACGACGGTTCAATCCCGCGTCCGGCCATCCTGATTTAGGTTTTCCGTGATTTCCCTAAATCACTCCAGGCAAATGCCGGGATGGTTCCTCTGAAAGGGCACGGCCGTCTTCTTTCCTCATCCTTCCCTAATCCGATGAGATCGATGACCACGCTGTCTGGTCTCCTTCCCCAAACCAACCAACCAACCAGATATCCTCGGAGTAATGAAACAACTTAAAACACTTAATAAAACCAAGTCTTCCAGTCCAGAGGTTATACCAATTAGGCTACTTTCAGAGTATGCTTCTGCAATAGCCCCATACTTAATAATCATAAACAACCGCTTGCTCGACGAAAGATACGTACTCAAAGACTGGAAAGTTGCTCAAGTCACACCAATCTTCAAGAAAGGTAGTAGGAGTAATCCAGTAAACTACAGGGTCATGTAATTAACGTCGATATGCAGATGGATTTTAGAGCATATATTGAATATTATGAATTACCTCAAACATATCGCTCTATTTACAATAGTCATCACGGATTTAGAAAACACGGTTCTTGTGAAACACAAGTAGCTCTTTACACACACGAAGTATCGAGTGATATTGACAAGGGATTTCAAATTGATTCTGTATTTCTAGATTTCCAGAAGGATTTTGACGCTG